>NC_142314.1:3181730-3498653 GCF_054855325.1 Carica papaya
TTAAGCTACATACCTAATTTTTTTATTGTATTTACCCAATTTAGCTTTGCTCATTAGAAGAATATTGGTTAAAACAAATTTTTTCATAGTCCATTTCAAAAATAGAAATTCAAAAACTATAAAATAAGAATTTTATATTGTAAATAATTCATTATCGTATACTTAGATAGTGAATAAATATTCAATTATTAGATAGATTATCATATAGTTATCTAACAAAATTCAACAGGTCATCGTTTATATATACGTGATAACAAAATATCCGATTTCTAATAACAATTATAGAATAGTAAAGTGATTATGCTAATATTATGAGAGCAGATAAATATCAGTTTTTGCACATTCTTAATATTATTATGCTTATGAATTATCAACATTTAGAACAAACTTTAAATTACTTATTTATGTTAGTGATTATAATATGATTTAATTTTATGGGTATATTATTATTATTATTATTATTATGTATAATGCAAGAAGTGTACAAGTCTGGTATTAATTGGGCTGATAAATTAGAAGTGAAATAAATGTGGGAGTTTTAAGTCTGCGTCACTGCATTTAGGTGGCCATCAGAAAGTGTCTTGAGAACGGCGAGACATGTTATTTAATTTTCTGGGTGAGATGACTCTCCATCAATTAATGAGTTGGTTTCGTTCTTGGGAGAGTTGACTTCATTAACACAACTATAACTATAACTATATATATATATATAGTTATATATATCAAGGACGTAGTAGGTTTGAAATCGTTCTTGGGCTGTAAGCGCGACATGCACTGAGTAAGGCCCGAGATTCAAACCAATTCGAACAGTAATGTGACGATCCAGTCAACCACATTTTTGAGAAAATGCTCGGCGGAACAAATTCCTACACACCATTTTGAAAAAGTGTGCGAGCTCATCAGACATAACTTTTCTCTAGTGAACATGTCTAAGAACTTATGGAACACAAGTGGGTTCAACTGAATTAGGTAGAAGATGAGTAGCACTGGTTTGATTTAGACCGTATGGTTTAAAATTTTTGGTTTCAGACAAGGTAATCATGTGATGCAAAAAGATTAGAGGTAGTGGGATAAAGGTTGTAATAGACTGAGTTGGGTGAGGAATAGCTAAGGATATCGTGGGTGGGCAAGGTGGTTGGGGGAAGAACCAGTAAGTGGCAAATGAGGTGAATTGAGTAATAGAATACGTATCCTCGTAAAAAGGAGTTAATATTGACGTCGATTAGGGTTATAGCAAAATGAGTAATAGAATACGCATTATTTTATGAACTACTAATAGTTGTGAATCTGTAAACAAAAGAGTCAATTAAAGAAAATAAAATGTCAAATGTTGGAAGATAAATTAAATAAAGCATTTTCAATAAACCAAATATGTTCGGAAATATAAATTTTTAGAGTTTTCTAATCTACACGAAAAATAAGCAATTTGGTCAAACAAGTAACCGAGAAAAACATAAGGTGAGGATTTTTTGCTCTAATTTATGAGAAGAATATTGTTTGAGCTACGAAAAACATAAACAACCAAAAACACGGCGCTATAATTTGATATTTGATCAAATAGTTTTTGATGTAGAGAGAAGAAGCTGAGAATAAAAGCAGAAAGACGATTAATTAAGTAAACAATTGTTTGAAAGGTATAAGATCAATACTTATATCATTTTTTTTTTTTCAAAATTCGGTTTTATTTGATTAATTAGATAAAAATTATATAATAATAATGATATAACGATAATTAGATTCGGGGTCAGGTCTCCCGATTCTTTTTTTTTTCTCTTCTTCATGCCCAGCCTTTTTGTAGTAGAGAGAGTACCAGAAAGTTTGGTCTTTCCTTATATTAAACACCAGCTACTTGTTTTAATGTTGAATCATTTAGTTAATATAATTTGTTGTATCTAACCCTAATTTATACTAGAAATGCTCTCTTTATACTCATTGGTTTAATATAATAAATTTGTCCGTATGACTTTCGGTCACGTAATTTTTTATTCATATTAAAGAATTTTTCACGTAAATTTAATGTATTTTTTTTGTTTATTGATGACTGATAAGTAAATTTTATTGACTATCATTGTTTTTTTTTTTTTTTAATGTGAAAGATTGATTTTAATAGTTTACAGACAATTTTATGTTTAAGCTTGCCTAAGAGATCCTGGTGTATGTGTATATATATAAGAAATAATTATATATACCTTCTGTTGACAGTTAAGCCGCACCAGGAAATTCTGCTCCCTTATGGTCTAACATAGTTCAGCCTTGAAACCAATGAGCATGTACAAGAAACTCTAGCTGTTTGGAGAATTTTTATGATATACATCAATATGACCCACATTCAATATATACACATATATATATATATGATGTATTGTATGTATCTGTATGCTATATGCAAACTTATACGGTCGGGTTGATTCTAGTTCTATATATTATTGTCTTATATTTAAGGAAAGAATGTCATGGTTATCTCTGTAATACCCAATAATTTATTTTATTTTTATTTTTTAAAAAATAATTATTTATTTATTTTATTTTAATTTAACGAAAAAAAAAGGTAAAAATTTGTTAATGATTAAATTGAAAATAATTTTGAAAAAAATGAGTGAAAATTTAAGTTCTGAGAGTATTTTTTAAAGAAAAATCAGAAATCGGAGATCAAAACGCAATTTAAAAAAATAGTGTTACGTCAAATGCTCGGTCAGTAGCCCCGACCAACCAGGATGTGCCATGTGGCAGAGACACTGACACGGAAGGTCACGCGGGGAGGAGCCATGTGGGCGATTCGGGTACGCGCAATCGAACAGTTGAGATCTGTTCCTGCCCACACAAACGGTCCAGATTGAAATCGCGCACGGATAGTCCAGATTGAAATCGCGCACGGATAGTCCAGATTGAATCACGCACAGACGGCCCAGATTGAATCGCGCACGGATGGCCCAGATTGAATCGTGATGAACGGTCCAGATTCACTCTCTATTTAATCGCGATCAGACGGTCCATGTCAAAAGCGATAGACATATCATATCAAAAGCAGATGGGTATAAATAACCTCATCCGCACCTAAACCCTAACTTTAACCGCCAAAACCCCTCGCTGGAGAAGACAGCCCAGCCGCCGAGGAGCCAACCGCCGCCACTTGCCGCAGCACCGAAGTAATTTTCGACCGCCAAACAAGGTAAAAATTTCATCATTTGCTCATAATTTAATTTTAAACACGCCCATGACCAAATCACAGCAAAAAGACCGACCGATTGGCCGAAAAACACTGGCAAAGTCCGGCGGCGCCGCTGTAGGGTATTTCAAAAAACACTTCCAATGAGGCACTTCTCGATTTCCGTTCGATGTGATTTTTTCACCGTTGTGATCACCGTTTCCTTCTCTACAAGTTGAACAGAGCAAAACACCTAACCGCAACGTGAGTCGAAGGAGCCGCCGCACCGGAAAGTCTCGCCGCCGGTGAGTTTCAATTTTCTACATTTTTTCGGCCAACCGAGGGCCTTAAGTGTGTTTTCTCGCAGGAACTTATGCAAATTTAGCTGAATTCAGCCTAAAACGGCTGAAAATAGCCAACTCTAGGCCCTGTGACTGATTTTTAGGTTATTTGGGACATTTGTAGGTACTGTAAACGCGTTTCAGTTCCCGAAAAAAAATTTATGGACCCCAGGGACCGCCCGTAGATGCAGTAAACCATTTAGTTTTTTGGTATCAATCAAGTAAGGACCCCTCACCCTATTTCCTATCATGAAATTGAAGTTTGACTAAATGATAATACTATATTTTGTACAAATTAAATAGATGAACATAATTAATTACGGCTTGCTAATGGAACCCGAACCGGACATTGTTCTTTGTTGATTTCTATTGATTGATCTTGCAGGCTAAAGCATGATAGTTTCTAGTTTATCTATTTTATGGTTTAAATGCATATATAATAGATTGCATTGCCGGATGCATGTTTATTTGTTTATATAATTACGTTTGATTTGGTAACGGAGACTAAGGAAAAACAGGAAAAGGGTGTGATCTAATACACAGATAAGATGACAGCCTCACTAGATGTCCTAGGAGATGATGGACAGACCAGGTTCATAGGGAACCCTACCACGAATGTTGTCCCATACCGGATGGGGTATAGAGACTTGGTAATTTAGTGCTCATACCGAACGGGATATAGGGACGGCCCGTTTCACCCTCATATCGGACGGGGTATTGAGATTTAATATCTTGACACTCATACCGGATGGGGTATGGGGACGGCTCTGTAATTAAGATTGTTAAGGAAAATGGGTCACGTGTAGCAGGAACACCCATATGGATCCCCATGGATACTAGTAGGCTGGTGAAACGAGAGACAGTTATGATTTAATTTATTGTTAATGAATGTGAATTTATGATATGTTCTATGTTGCTGATCGTGCATGAAGTTGTGATCTGTATGATATTATTGCTTCTATAATTTGTTTTCATAAATTCCCAATGGTAAGTGAAGGGTAAATGATTTTATTTTTAATAAATGTATTAGTTTAAATTTAGTGCTCTATTAGTTGTTTTTTATTTTCTACTAACCTTTGCTTCTGTGCCGGTAATATAGTATGATGTCCTTACTAGACTAGTGTAGCTCATCCTTTATTTAACCATTTCAGATCAAGAGGACCTGGTTCCAGAGCTCGATCCGTAAGAAGATTACAAGTAGGTGCTAGATACTTTATATTTTTCTTTACTTTTCTCATTTCTCGTGTTTCCTTTAGAGAATTCATTTCGTAATATTTAGTACTTCTAAGTTATTGTGTAAGGGATGTTAATCTTAACCTTTTATTTTGCTTCCGTACTTAGTTATTATATATACTTCCTTTTGGATTTTCGGGGTCGTTACAGTTGGTATCAGAATTGTATTCCTCGGACCCGTCCCTTACACAATAATACTTAGAGAAATACCAAACCAATGAATTATCACTCAACCATTCCTTATGAAATGCAGGTACAGAGAGATGAGGAGAGGACGACCCCACTAAACCGAGCAGCCGGGGATGGTTCGCTTAGAGAAGATGTTGACAGGATATTTAAGATTCTGGAGAGACTCATTGCTGCCCAGCAGGGCCGAGAGGAGAGGAAGGAGCCACCTGACCCTCCCTCGCTACTACAGGTTGAGTCACCACTATAGTGAGAGGATCCTGAGTCACCCCAGTACGACCCTACTCCTCCATAGTATCACCCGGCACCACGGCAGTATGATCCGGTGCCCCAGCCACGGTACCGCCACAGTATAATTCGGTGCCCTTATCGTATCAGCAAGTACCACCACAGGGCCCCCCAGTCTATTCTCAGCCTGCCCCAGTCCCTTTTCCATAGGACCCAATTCCTCTCACGATTGACCCGGACTACATAGAGAGATACAAGAGACTAAAGCCATATACTTTTGTACGAGGATCCTCTATTGAAGATGTCAAATACTGGTTGGCAGAGACAGAGAAAGCCTTCAAGACCCTAGGGGTGACTTCTGAATAGAAGGTTACCCTTAGTACCTACATGCTAGTGGGAGAAGCAAACCACTGGTGGGAACTCAAACAGACCACCCTGCTTGTTCTAGTTACTTGGGAACAGTTCCTAGCAGTCTTTCATGCAGAGTACCTCCCAGAGCATCTCCGATATCTGAAGGAGATGGAGTTCGTCCAGTTGGTCCAGGGGAACATGACTGTGTTAGAATATGCTCGTAAGTTCCTGAAGTTGGACCGATACTCCCCTGAGACATTGTTGGATGAGGGCAGGAAGGCTAAGAGGTTCTACTTGGGCCTCCACCCAGAGATCAGGCAGCATTTGTTCGTGTTGGAGCTCAAGACTTATTCGGCCGTTCTGGCCAAAGAACAACTAGTGGAGAGGAGCTTCCACAATCTCCTTTAAGCAGCAGGGAACCTTAGACCCTCAACCCCACCCCGCAGACCAGCACCTACTGCGTCTATCTAATAGAACAAGAGACCCAGGCCGGTGATCCAGGCTCCAGTGGCAGGACGTGGTAAGATCTGTCAGCATTGCGGCAGTGATCATGGGGACCGGCCCTGTTACCGCCTCAACAACACCTGTCGCATATGTGGTAGTGTCCAACATTATGTGAGAGAGTGTCCAAGGAACCAGAATCATGACAGACCTCCTATCCAGGGCAGGACTTACAATCTCACCCAACAAAATGATGAAGCCAACCCGAACGTGGTACAAGGTATGTACATTATCTATAACTCTTTTGCTCATGTTTTGATTGATACTGATGCATTACATTCATTTGTTTCACCTATTTTTGCATCAAAATTTAATGTATTACCTAATAAACTTAATTCTATGTTGTTTGTGTCTACTGCTGGGAGTATGACACTATTGGAAGAAGTTGTCTACAGGGCTTATGTCATAGAGATAGCAGATAGGAAATTGAGTATGGACCTAATAGAATTAGACACTCAGGATTTTGATGTAATTTTAGGAATGAATTGGCTAGCAGCGTATCACGTTACCATAGATTATTTTAGTAAGAAGGTTGTATTCAATCCTCCTAATGAGGACCATTTATAAATTAATAAAATTATTTAGTACTTATTCCTTGATGACAAGTTTTCTTATATGTCGAGTACTTTAACCGTACTGTTTTCTCTAACTAGGCAAACCAAAGAAAAAGAATTGTATTCAAGAGATCCGGTAGTCCGAGACTTCTCAGATGTATTTCCGGATAAATTACCTAGACTGCCAGTGGACAGAGAAGTCGAATTCACCATAGACCTATAGCTAGGCACCCAACCTATTTCGGTTGCTCCTTACCGCATGAGCCACGTTGAGATGGAAGAACTGAGGAAACAAATCACTAAATTGCAGGGCTGTGGTTTTATTAGACATAGTGTGTCCCCTAGGGTGCCGGAGTCACTTTTGCCAGAAAGGGAGATGAAACGTTGAGGCTATATATTGATTACAGAGGATTGAACAGAGTCACAATCAAGAACAAGTATCCCCTTCCCAGGATTGATGACCTCTTCGATCAGTTGCAGGGTGCACAAGTCCTCTCCAAAATAGACCTACGTTCAGGTCACCATCAGGTGAAAATCAGGACAAAAGACATCCCCAAGACAGCTTTTCGAACCAGGTACAGACACTATGAGTTCATAATCATGCCATTTGGGCTAACCAACGCCCCAGTCATCTTCATGGATCTGATGAACAGGGTCTTCAGACAATTTTTAGATTAATTTGTTATCGTGTTCATCGATGACATCTTGGTTTATTCAAAAAGCAGAGAGGAACATGCTCACCATCTAGCTCAGGTTTTGCAGGTTCTCAGAAGAAAGAAGTTGTATGCAAAGTTGAGTAAGTGTGGATTTTGCCTTGAGTAGACCACCTTCTTAGGACACATCATATCAAAGGATGGAGTATCACTGAACCCTGAAAGGGCTGAAGTGGTGCTCGGCTGGGAGAAATTGACATCAGTTAAAGAGATCCGTAGCTTTCTGGGAATGGCGGGCTATTACTGCAGGTTTGTTGAAGGATTTTCTAGTTTAGCTGTTCCCCTGACCCGGCTCACAAAGAAGAATATCAAGTTTGAGTGGAATGAGAACTGTGAAAGAAGTTTTTTAGAACTAAAGAAGTGGCTGACTACTGCACCTGAACTGGCCTTACCGAGTGGATCGGGAGGATATACAATTTACAGTGATGCCTCCTATCTAGGCTTAGGTTGTGTTTTAATACAGCATGGGAAGGTCATACCCTATGGGTCCAGACAGTTAAAGAGTCATGAGAAAAACTATCTCACCCATGACTTAGAGTTTGCCGCAATCATACACGCCTTAAAGATTTAGTGTCATTATTTATATGGAGAGACCGTTCAAATCTATACCGATCACAAGAGTTTGAAACACATATTCACTCAAAATGATCTCAACATGCGTCAGAGAATGTGGATAGAACTTCTCAAGGACTATGATTGTGACATTTTATATCATCCGGGTAAGGAAAACGTGGTAGCCCACTCAGCAGAAAAAGTGTAGGTACATTAGCCTATGTAATGGTTTCAGAATGCAGACAGATTAGGACCACACAACACGTTTGACTTTAAGACTTGAAAAGAGTCACATATTTGGGTCATCTGACCATTCAGACTGAGTTAATCCAGAGAATAAGGGAAACTCAGTCAGTCGATCCCTCCCTAGTAGCCCTTTCATGTCTTGGCCCACGAGCCTCTTTCACTCCAAGAGGATTTATCCTACGAGGAAGTACCAGTCGGCATTGTGGATCAAAAGAGTAGATTACTCTGCAACCGAAAATTTTTTTTTGCAAAGGTCATATGGCAGAACCACACACCGAGGAAGGCTACATGAGAGTTAGAATCAGAGTTTAAAACCTAGTATCCCCAGCTGTTCGATTGAGAGTGAGAGACAAATTTGAGTGACCAAATTTCTTTTAAAGGTGAGAGAGTTGTAACACCCAATATTTTTTTTATTTTTATTATTATTTTTTAAAAATATAATTATTTATTTATTTAATTTATTTTATTTTATTTTAACAAAAAATGGGTAAAAATTTGTTAAGGATTAAATTGAAAACAATTTTGGAAAAAAATGGTGAAAGTTTGGATTCTGTGAGTATTTTTGAAAGAAAATCGAAAATCAAGGGTCAAAACATAATTTAAAAAAATTACACCACATCAAATGCCCGGTCAGCAGCCCCGACCAACCAGGACGCGCCAGGTGGCAGAGGCGCTGACGCGGAAGGCCACACGGGGGGGAGCCATGTGGGCGATCTACGTGCGCATGATCGAACGGCTGAGGTCTGTTCCTGCGCGCACGAACGATCCAGATTAAAATCGCGCACTGACGGCTCAGATTGAATCGTGCACAGACGACCCATATTGAATCGCGATGAACGGCCCAAATTCACTTCCTGTTTAATCGCGATTGGATAGTCCAAATCAAAAGTGCTGGACGGCCCAGATCAAAAGCATATGGGTATAAATAACCCCATCCGCACTCAAATCCTAACCCTAGCCACCAGAACCCCTTGCCAGAGAAGATAGTCTAGTCGCCGGGGAGCTGACCGTCGCCACCCGCCGCCGCACCGGAGCAATTTTCGACCGCCAAACGAGGTAAAAATTTCACTTTTGCTCAGAATTTAATTTTGAACACACTTATGATCAAATTGGAGCAAAAGGACCGGCTGATTAGCCGAAAAATGCTGGCAAAGCCCGGCAGCGCCGCCGCAGGGTATTTCGAAAAATGCCTCCAATGAGGCACTTCTCGATTCCCGTTCAATTTGATTTTTCTACCGTTGTGATCATCGTTTCTTTCTCTACAGATTGATCAAAGCAAAACGCCCAACCGTAACGTGAGCCAGAGGAGCTGCCACACCGGAGAGTCCTGCCGCTGGTGAGTTTCAATTTTCTATGTTTTTTTGGCTAACCAAGGGCCCTAAGTATGTTTTCTTGCATGAACTGATGCAAATTTGGTTGAATTCAACCAAAAATGACCGTAAACAGCCAACCCGAGGCAGATCGTCGTCGTTTGCAGCAGCGTCGTTGCTAAAGCATGGCGGAGCCGCCGTGCTGGATTTTTAAAATTGGCCGAGTAAGTCCTGAGATTGATTTTTGAGTTATTTGGGACATTTATAGGTATCGTAAGTGCGTTTCAGTTTCCGAGAAAAAAAATTCATAAAATCTAGGGATCGTCCGTAGGCGCAGTAAACCATTTAGATTTTTAGCATCAATCAAGCAATGACCCCTCACCCTATTTTCTATCATGGAATTGAAGTTTGAATAAATGATAATACTGTATTTTGTACAAATTAAATAGATGTGCATAATTAATTACAGATTGCTAATGGAGCCCAAACTGGACATTGTTCTCTGTTGATTTCTGTTGATTGATCTTGTAGTCTAAAAGCATGATGGTTTCTGGTTTATCTATTTTATAGTTTAAATGCATGTATTATTATCTTACTTGACTACTGTTTGATTTCGAGATCTAAGATATGATTGCATTGCCGGATGCATGTTTATTTGTTTATGTAATTATGTTTGATTTAGTAATGGAGACTAAGGAAAAACAGGAAAGGAGTGTGATTTAATAAACAGATAAGATGACAATCTCACTAGATATCCTGGAAGATGGTGGATGGACCGGGTTCATAGGAAATCCTACCGTGAATATTGTCTCATACCGGATGGGGTATGGAGACTTGGTAATTTGGCACTCATACCGGACGAAGTATGGGGACAACCCGCTTCACTTTCATACCGGACGGGGTATTGAGGTTTAATATCTTGGCGCTCATACCGGACGGGGTATGGAGACGGCTCTGTAATTAAGATTGTTAAGGGAAAGGGGTCACGTGTAGCAGGGACACCCCTATGGATCCCCGTGGATGCTAATAGGCTAGTGAAACGAGAGACGGTTATGATTTAGTTTATTGTTAATGAATGTGAATTTATGATATGTCTTATGTTGCTGATCGTGCATGAAGTTATGATTTGTATGATATTATCGCTTCTATAATTTATTTTCATAAATTCTCCAATGGTAAGTGAAGGGTAAATGATTTTATTTTTAATAAATGTATTGGTTTAAATTTAGTACTCCATTAGTTGTTTTTGATTTTCTAACAACATTTACTTCTGCGCCAGTGATATAGTGTGATATCCTTACTGGACTAGTGTAGCTCATCCTTTATTTAACCATTTCAAATCAAGAGAATTAGGTTCTAGAGCCCAATCCGCAAGAAGATTATGAGTATATGCTAGATAATTTATATTTTTCTTTACTTTTCTCATTTTTCGTATTTCCTTCAGAAAATTTATTTCGTAATATTTAGTACTTTTAAACTATTGTATAAGAGATGTTAATTTTAACATTTTTATTTCGCTTCCGCAGTTAAGTTATTATAATACTTCCTTTTGAATTTCCAGGATCATTACAATCTCAAACTTAAAAAAAATTAATCTTAATAATATAAATTAATAGGAAAATTAGAAATTAAAATTATCATGAAATAATTTCATGTAACTCAATATAATGTAAAAAAAAAAGGAAATGTACTTAAAGCAGTTCAATATTTTAAGATAAGATGTCAAAACATATTTCATAATAATTGAATGTATTGATAATCGTGTTTATTATAATAGTTTAATATTTATAAAATATAATAATTTTATAATTTATTTTAACTTTATCCACTCCATAAATGTACATTTTTCTTTATAATTGTTATTTATTATTTTAAGTTGGTTTTAACCGTTACGAATAGATGAGAAAAACTTAAACGTTGAGTCATCTACTTAATTAAAAAATTAACATTTAATAATTTAAATAATTTTAAAAAATATTTTTTTAAAAAAAAGATTTTTTTTTTAATATTAAGAATCACCAATCATATTGGTGCCATTGAGTTTAATTTTTTTAATAAATTTATAAATTTTTAATTAAATAATACACATATATAAATAACAATATAAAACGTAAGCGCTTGATATGTTTTAGAAATGAAGAGATTATTTTTATTTGGATAATTTTAAAAAATATTAGGTAGAAATTATAGTTTTTGAATTTGTCCAAGTTCATCATTGATATTTCCAATGCTTGTCTCTCCTCGTTCCTACAGTTTCTGAAACCATTCTTTTGTCTCATACCTTGAACTATATTAACTTCTACCCTTCTCAACTTGTTCATCTCCAAACAAAAAAATGGAATTGACCCTTCATTCCACACCTTCTCTTTTACTCAGACTGCTTCTCTTCATTGCTATCTCCACTTTCTCAGGCCAGTTCACTCACTACTACTCTTCTTTCTTCATATACATACATATATACTTATATATATATATATAGATGTAGGAATACTTTCTCATGTAACAGAAGTTCCTGTTTACTGATTGAGGATTTTCTTCTCCACGATCAGATTGCTACGACCCCTTGGATCCCAATGGAAACATCACAATCACTTTTGACATTCTTCAGTACACCCCTGATGGTTATCAGGTCAGTTTATGTAATATATATACAACACATATATTTATATGCTTTGTGGATAAACATCACCAGTCAATACATGATACAAAATATATTCAAACAAAAGGAAAAAAGATACAAGATTTAACTTGGCTCGGACAGAAAAAGACTTTCTACTATAATAAAAGTTGAAAATACATCATTATATTCTCATGCATAATATATACAGTCAAAAGTCTCAATGTCTGGTTTATTGTAGGCGAGAGTGAGCATCAGAAACTATCAGCAGTACAGGCATGTGGATGAACCTGGGTGGAAGTTAGGGTGGCGATGGGCGGACGACGAGGTTATCTTGTCTATGTCCGGTGCTTTCGCCACCCAACAAGGCAACTGTTCTGATAATTTCAAGTACCAGCAGACACCACACTCCTGCGAGAGAAACCCGACAATCATGGATCTCATGCCGGACGCCTGGCCGGAAAACATGTCGGAGGAGTGTTGTCGCGGCGGCGTTCTTGCCGCCTGGGCTATCAATCCAAATATGTCGTTTTCGTCATTTGAAATCGAAGTTGCCAACTTGGGAGCCAACTACACTGCACATCCGCCGGGAAATCTCACGTTTAAGGATCCGGGTCCGGGTTACACATGTGGTTTACTTGAGGATGCTGATCCTTCTGTTTCTTGGGACGTTGGAGGTAGAAGACAAGTTCGAGTAAAACGTAATCACTAATTCTTAATTCTCTCCATAAACTTTTTTAAATAATTATGTTTTTGACATTGTTTTTTATATATATATATATATATTAATTAAGTCCGGCCAGCATTCTTAATATTAATTAACTTTTATGCCCTCATATAATAATTTGTATTAATCATAATCCAACCATTAGAACATATATGTGCATTAGTGCTTATAATTAATAAACACTTAAAATATGCAACACTCACTAATTAGGTAAAATTATTTGTTTTATGCAAAATAAATTATTGACCAAAAAAAATTTAAAATATTTTGAAATTATTTATTTAGTAGAAAACATATAATTTTTTATTTAATTAGTAATTTTATATATTTATTAAATTTTATCATGAAATAAAATTAATATTTTAATAAAGAGCATTATAATTAAATAGTATCGAAATATTAGTAACCTGAATTTGTGTCATATTGAATATTGTGATTCTTCTCGACACAATATATCTAATTGAAATTTGAGTTTCAAGTTTTTGATTAACAATAGTTTGGGTGATAACATTGAGAATTAGACTATGCCCTTGTATGTATATTATATATATATATATATATATATGTATATGTTATATAGTACACTTGTGTGAATGTTACATATATGTTATGTAGTTTTGATGATCATTATAATAATAATGTTGTTAAATACCCAACAAATTATTTTTTTTAATCTTTGAATCTTGATTAGGAACATGGAAATCAACATGCACTTACTCAAGCTTTGTGGCCAACAAATTGCCTGCGTGTTGTGTTTCACTCTCCACATTTTACAGTCCCATTGTCACACCTTGCCCTAACTGCAGCTGTGGATGTAGAGATGCAGATCCCACCACACTTTCTTGCATAAGGTAATTAAAACCCTTCCTCATCAAAATTAAATAACAAATCATATTGGCTTAATTACAAAGTAATTAATGCTTGAGTATAAATATAACTACGGTATTTCACTAGGTATTTTATGTTAAAAATAATTCGGTTGTTCCATAATAAATATATCTATCAATTTTATTCAAGTTTCTTGTATATATTCTTTATCTTATATTTTTTTATTTGAACGCAGAGAAGATTTTTCTTTATCGAATTCAGATCTTGATAATAATCTTAACGTAGTACAATGCACCGATAATATGTGTCCAATTAGAGTTCATTGGCACATTAAGAATAATTACATGACCTATTGGAGAATAAAGTTAACCGTCTCAAACTACAACTACAAGCGGAACTACTCAAATTGGAATTTGCTAGTGCAACATCCTGCTTTCAACCAATCCGCAACAGTATATAGCTTCAATAGCAAATTGCTCCCTTCTAATGGGTTTTCAGGTATTCGAAGTATATAGTTATTCTTTTTTTTTTTTTTTTATTAATAACTTTGATTCAAAATACTAAAAGTTTGTTTTAGTTTACCTTAAATTTTGATAGAAGTTATTTGTGTTATTTATTATTAATATACATATATTATTTAATTAGTGAATGTATATATTCTCTCCTAACAAAAACTATTATGTAATTTACCTTCGTATTGAATTATGAGTTATGAACTTTTGTAGACATTGATGAGGTTGCTCTATTTTGGGGGATAGATTTCTACAACAGTGAACTGCTAAATGTTGATGAAAACAAACTTGGATCAGTGACTACAGACATACTTCTGGAGAAGAATTTAGATATATTCACATTTAGAAACGGATGGGCTTTTCCACGCCGAATATATTTCAATGGTGAAAATTGTGTGATGTCTCCTCCAGATAATTTTCCAATGCTGCCAAATAATAGCTTCATATTAAAATCTATTTGCCATCACTTCCCCCTCCTACTTGTTATTCATCTAACTCTCACAAATCTACTTGGTTGGTTCTAATCAAATATGAAAACTAAGTTGAGGTAGCTCATGTATGATTTCCTAAACAATTTTTTTAACCATATCATCTCCATTAGTTTAATTTGCTCTGTTATATTGGAGGTAAAATGGTTAAAAAGGTGTAGATATTTTTTTTGGGCATAGAGTGCAGATAAGTTCTTAGTTTTTTTGTGAATTTCCTTTGTTATACAGTTTTGTTCTTTAAACAGTTACAAATATAAGAATAAATAAAATAAGAACGAACAATATATATGTATATATTGATTTAATTTGTTTTTCCGATCATGTTAACTGTTTCATCTTAATGCAATTGATAGAAAGAAAACGAAAAGGTAATAAACTTAAAACCATAATACATGAGATCTTAACTACTTCTAAATGTGTAACACCCACCTAAATCTTTTCTTTTATTATTAATAAATATAATTTTTTATTTTATTTATTTTATTGAATTTTATTTTATTTTAATTTAATGTAAAAATGGAGTACAATTGATGGATGATTAAATTGAAAATAATTTTAGGAAAAATGGGGTGAAAAATTAGATTCTGATGTATTTTTGAAAGAAAAATTAGAAACTGATGGTAAAAACGTAATTTAAAAAAAATTTGTCACGTTAGATGCCCGGTCAGCAGCCCCCACCAATCGGGACGCGCCAAGTGACAGAGGCGCTGATGCAGGAGGCCACGCGGGGGGGAGGGTCACGTGGGCGATCTGCGTATGCGCGATCGAACGGCTGAGGTCTGTTCCCGCGCGCACGGACAGCCTGGATGCACTCCCTCCCAAACGCAGTCGAATGGCCAGATTAAAAGCTATCGGACGACTTAGAGTGAATCGCGATGGACGGTCCAGATTGAAGCGTGATGAACGGCCCAGATTCACTCCCTATTTAATCGCAATCGAACGATCCAGATCAAATGCGATTAACAGCCCAGATCAAAAGCAGATGGGTATAAATAACCCTCATCTGCACCAAACTCTAACCCTACCGCCAGAACCCCTCACCAGAGAAGATGACCCAGCCGTTGGGGAGCCGACCGTCGCCACCCACCACCGCATCGGAACCTTTTCCGACTGCCAAAAAAGGTAAAAACTTTTCCTTTTGCACGAAATTCAATTTTAAGTTCACCCATGACCAAATCAGAGTGAAAAGACCGGTCAATTGGCCGAAAAGTATCGACGAAGCCCGGCAGCATTGCCGCAAAGAATTTCACAAACCGCCTCCGATGATACCCTTCTCGATTTTCGTTTTGCATAATTTTCTACTGTTGTGATCACATTTTGCTTCTCTACAGGTTGACTGAAGCAAAACACCCAACTGCAACGTGAGCCGGATGAGCCGCTGCACTGGAGAGCCTTATCACCGATGAGTTTCGATTTTTCATGTTTATTCAGCCAACCGATGTCCTTTAACGTGTTTGCTTACAGGAATCGATGCAAAATTGGCCGACCCGAGGTGGATTGCTGCCGCAGGCGGCGGCACCATTTAAAATTGGCCGATTTTTAAAATTGGCCAAGTGAGTCCTGGAACTGATTTTGGGTTTATTTGGAATATTTGTAGATATTATAAGCGCGTTTCAGTTCCCGAAGAAAAATTCATGGAACCTAGGGACTGCCCGTAGGCGCAGTAAACTGTTTAACTTTTCAGCGTCAAATCAAGTATGGATCTCTCACCCCATTCCCTATCATATAAATGAAGTCCAAATCAATAATAATATGGTATTTATGCAAATTAAATAAATATGTATAATTAATTACGGATTGCTAATGGAGCCCGAACAAAAAATTATTCTATATTGATTTCTGTTGATTTATTTTATAGTCTAAAAGTATGATAGTATCTAGTTTATCAATTTTATGGTTTGAATGCATGTATTATTGTCTTACCTGACTACTGTTTGATTTGAGATTTGAAACATGATTGCATTACCGAATGCATGTTTATTTATTTATGTGATTATATTTGATTTGGTAATGGAGACTAAAGGAAAACAGAAAAGTGGTGTGATAAAATAAACATATGGAATAGCAGTCTTACTAGATATACTAGGAGATTGTAGACGGACCGGGTACATAGAGAACCCTACCGTGAACGTTGTCTCATACCGGACGAGATATGAAAACTTGGTAATTTGGCACTCATACCGGACGGGGTATGGGGACGGCCCACTTCACCCCTATACCGGACGGGGTATTGAGCTTTAATGTATTGACACTCATATCGGACGGGGTATGAAGACGGCCCTGTAATTGAGATTGTTAAAGAAAAGGGTTTGCGAGTAGCGGAGACACCCCTATGAACCCCCATAGATACTAGTAGCCTGGTGAAATGAGAAATATTTATGATTTGATTTATTGTTAATGGATATGAATTTATGACATATTCTATGTTGTTGATTGTTCATGAAGTTATGATCTGTATGGTGTTATTGTCTCTATAGGTTGTTTTCATAAATTCCACTATACCAAGTGAACGGTAAATGGTTTTATTTTTAATAAATGTATTAGTTTAAATTTAATGTTCTATTGTTTTTTTTTTATACCAACTTTTACTTCTGTGTCGGTGATATAGTGTGATATCTTTACTGGGTTAGTGTAGCTCATCCTTGATTTAACCATTTCAGATCAAGAGTACCTGGTTCCAGAGCCAAATCAGCAAGAAAATTGCAAGTAAATGCTAGATATTTTCTATTTTCTATTATTTTTCTCATTTCTCGTGTTTCTTTCAGAGAATTAATTCTAAAATGTTGTTTTGTACTTTTAAATTATTGTGTAAGCAATGTAAACTTTAATCTTTTATTTCATTTCCGTACTTAAATTATTATATATTTCCTTTTAGATTTTCGGGGTCGTTACAAAATTACAAGAGAGTTTTAAGATTTTGGATATAATTAAATACAACTAATTAGTCTACTAACTAGTTTTAAAAAAATTACAATCTAGTCAAACAAATACTATTTAATTCAATTCAATAGATTAATTATAAAAGTTGAAATTATTATTGAAGCATAAATCAAATTTTCTTTAATATGACACAAAAATTTTCTATAAATAATACGAAAATGTCAAAAAATGAAACATTCCAGATCAAAATAGAGAGAGAATTTGATTAGTCAAGCTCATTAAATCGCGATTTATTTAACTAGGTTAAAATTCTTTAATTATTTCAAAAATTTACCTGCTTTTTTGCTTTAGTAAAAAAAATTTCATAATTGATTAATGATTAATGATGATCGTTTTATTATAAAAAAAAAATCAGTTTATTACTTTTTAAGTTTAATTATTATATTAATGTTTAGTATAGATTACGTAATTTTCTTTTCTTGATTTAAAAATCAATCACCTCATTTTTTTTAATTAATATCATTTTTTAAATAATTTTAATTTTTCAAATAAAATTTATTTTTTGTTGTCTTATCTTAAAAACACAATAAAAATTCACTCCAAAAATATATAATAATCTCTAAGTGAACCAAGCAAGTTTTCTTTTATGATACAAATTAGCTTACAAATTATTTATTTAAAAATTATGACGTAAGCAATGTATTTTCCCCGTAGCCCGCTTCTCATTGGCCCCCTTATTTTAAGGCGAGCTCTATACGTCGACGATTTTCTCTTCCCTTGGATTTTCCAGGAAAATTATAAGACAGCCAGCGGGAAGCCAAAACGCCGGATAACAAGAGGTATGGCTCCTCATGGCGAGGGATCGGACTCTGCAGGGGAAACCATGATTGCTCAAGACGAGAAGCAACGCATCTCAACCGTCGTCATCGTCATCGGTACTCTTCATTTGCTCTCTCTATATCTTTATGTGCAGCCAAGTATCTAGAGCTGTTCTTCTTTTCCTAACTGCTAGGGTTTTGGGTTTTGATTGAGTTGCAGCTATGCAAACCGAAGCGCTGCCTTTGGTCAAAAAGTTCAATCTAACAGAGGACAACGATTCATTGTGCGGTTATTTTGCTTCATTTAATCTTCTTGTTCGTTTGTGTGTTTTTTCTTTTTTCAATTGTTTTAAGATGACAGTTAGGGTTTACTACCATTTTTCTTTGCTTTTTCTTTTTTTTTTTTTTAATGGAAAAAGATGGTCTTACAGAATTTTTACTACCAGTTTTCACTAATTTCTGATAATGAATACTTGCTGCCAGAATTTATCAATTTTATTAGTTTTTATTTATAAATTAAACTGGCATCTAGACATGTTACATTAATTAGTGATGCTGTTTGCAGAAAAGTTGATTTTTTTTTTCAGGTATTCCTTTCACAAGGTTCTGGTTTAGAGCTTGTTTTGGGTATTTGAATTAACAGCTTTGCCTGATGAACTAAGTGGTTATTGATGTAATCTCTCTCTGTATGAACACAATGTTGCAGGTTTCCAGAAGCAGTCCCTTGGGTCCGGTACCGTGGAACTTACAAAGACCTCAATGTCAATATAATTTGGCCAGGAAAAGATTTAACTTTAGGTAAGCCTAAGTCTGTGATTCTGCCAAATTGTTCGGAAATCATTTCAAAATGATTGATTATGCATTATGGCTGCTTTATGGCTGCTTGTAGATCATCATATGCTCTTATTAACTGCCTCATGTCGATAGTAGAAAAGGGCAGAACGTGCATTTGGCAACTCCAATTGTCATGATAGAGCAAAACTCATAGTAATGATTTTATTCTCTTAGCTGCGTGTCTTGTCAAGCTAGATTTCCCTTGTTGAGTTAGTTTAGGCAGTCCATGATGTAGCTGTGTAATTTACACGGACATATTGAAGTACCTATGATGGATTCATATGTTGAAGGCAGAGGTATATTATATGCTTGTAGGAAATAGTTCTTGACGGCCAAAATGATTAGTTTCTGTTCTTAACTCTGTTGCTTAGTCCTCATATTAATTCTTTTCAGGGGTTGATAGTGTTGGCACTCTTCCTGCATCTCTTGTGACTTATTCTTCTATCCAAGCATTCAAGCCAGATCTAATCATAAACGCAGGGACTGCTGGTGGCTTTAAGGTGTGTACTTTTCTGTCCTGCTTTCTGCCACTTAGCTCCCTTTTCCTTTTCTTTAAACCTTCTGACGATATCTGGGAATTGAAATTATCCTGGAGATATACCCTTTTTCATAGTTTTTGGGTGTTCATGATGATTGCTGGCACCATAGAGAGTTTATAATTCGTATTCATATCTACAACCCTGTTCTTGTTGACATACTACTTGAACAGTTGTTAGTAGCAAAGACTGCAGCCACCTTTATAAGTTTTTAAGTTATTGAATTGGTAAGTTATAATACAAATGAATAGAGCTCAGTGTGATATTTGAAGAAGCAGTCTTCTTTTTCTATTTATAGGATCTGTTGTAAGTTCTATATAATTGATCTTTTATTATTTCCAGGCTAAAGGAGCAAACATTGGTGATGTCTTTCTTGCTTCAGATGTTGCTTTCCATGATAGAAGAATCCCTATCCCTGTAAGTTACTTTCCTACTTTTGAGCTTCTTATAGATGGTTAACAAGGCAAATGAGCATGTAAAATAAGGTTTATCCTGCCTCATCTATAACAACTAATTTGTGAAACATGATTCTGAAGCTCACAAGTCAATGGCTAGAATCTTTTCTCCATGAAAGTGGTTATTTCTTGTTCTTAATGTTTGTATTTAACAAAATTCTGCAAATTACTCTAACAAAGCTCCTAATCAAAATTTGGATACTTCATATTTCTTAGTGAACCATGATATTCTCAAATGTAAAATTTCCTGCTTAATAAGTATCTTCTCTTAAACCTCAATCAGTTTTTTCAATTAGCAACATCATTTTTCAACAAAAATTGCATCTTCTTTGGGTGTTTTCTGCAGGTTTTCGATCTATATGGAGTTGGTTCAAGGCAGGCCTTCTCAACACCCAATCTACTGAAGGAGCTTAACCTAAAGGTGTTTTTTCTATTTGTTTAAAAATATGTGGTGCATAGGCTTCCATATTGAAGGGCTTCTTTTCTTTCCATTTAGAGGACCCCAGCTTCTCAAACTAGCTTCAACATTCACTGATAATTTCTGATATCTTTTAACAAGTACTTGCATAGTTTCTGGTTTTGCTTTGGTCACTCTTCCTAAAAAGGTGAAACATATTTCATAACTGTTTTGATTTTATAGAGAATGAACATATTACCTGGAACAGATGGATCACCATTGAAGCTGGCTGTTTCTGAGGCTATTTTGCTACTAATGTGGTTGTCCATGAATTCTTGTGATGTTGTTGGTCTATTACATCACATACAAATATGTGGACACCAGCCTACACATTGAAACATCCACTCACACACAAGGACGGGAGAAATTTGTGTCACTGTGTAATTTGACAACTGGATCTCAAATGCATTATCAATTACATCTCTTATCCTCAGGTTGGCAAATTGTCTACTGGTGACTCTTTGGATATCTCTCCCCAAGATGAAGCAGGAATTACTGCAAATGATGCTACAGTTAAAGACATGGAGGTAAGTCCCAAATGCCTGGTTTTAGAATTTACGTGATTACCAGCATGGACTTCATTCAATATCCATCTCTGGCTGAGGACTTCTTTGAAGCTATATGCATTAATCCCAATTTTTTTATTATGGTCAACTACTTGCTTCTTGGAAGTGCCAGGTCTTAATTTCTTGAATCACTGGTTTCCAGGGAGCAGCTATTGCCTATGTTGCTGATATTTTTAAAGTCCCTGCAATATTTGTAAAAGCTGTGACAGATATAGTGGATGGTGACAAACCAACTGCAGAGGAATTCTTGAAGAATTTGGTTGCAGTGACTGCTGCCCTTGATCATGCAGTCACTCAAGTCGTTGATTTCATCAATGGAAAATGTCTATCTGAACTTTGATATGTTATACCATCATTATTAATTGTTGAGAAATTATATAGATATGGCAAAATTATCTCATAAACTATAGTTCCACCAGGAATTCAGTTTGGTTTCATATGATTGATTTAACGGGAAAACAGTTGATAACTTCTAGCCTGAGAATGTACAGACTTCTGGAATCTGGATGAATGATGCCATTCATTTACTTGTCTAGCATGAGCTTTTTCGCTGTAATTTATGCTTTACCAACAAGAATATGGGTCATTGAAAAATTTTCTCCTTTGGCATCAATTAGCATTTGAAATTCCTTTAGGACTATACTAAGAATCAGGTTTTTAATTGTTAGGTCGTAATTTTTAAAATCATGTGAAGGTATATTTCAACATGTATCCTTTGACTAGCATGTTTTTTTCTTTTAAAAAGGGATTTCCTTGTAAGAGTTACAATTTCCTTGCTCACTGGAATTATATAGCGGTAAATGATTACTTGAATAGTAAGTAGAATATACCATCATTCCAATTGAAAATTTTAAACTTGCAAAATTTTTATCTTACAAATTTTGACAATTTAAATAAATCCTCGTAAATATTTTAACATATTTATTCATGCAATCCCGGAACTCGAATCTTTCACCAAACTTATACCAACAATTATTAAAATGACGAAAGCATAAGAACCTTGCTGCTTAACTAATCTCTCAACTTTCTAATTGAGAATGGCCACACTTAATGTGTCTCCTTTAATGAAATCACAAATTCTCTTGATCCTACTTTCTTAACTTGCAGAACTGAAGTTGTATATATGCAAACAGCTGTGCCCTTATCGCTTTGCTTCATTTCAATCCTCTTCTACTAGTCAATTTGGTCAAGTATCTTTTGAAGTTGAAAAGAGTTATAATGGGGAGCATAGATGTTGCCCAAGGAAGCTCATCAAAGAAGCCCAACCCTGGGAAAGCTACTATTCTGGCACTTGGCAAGGCCTTTCCTCACCAGCTTGTCATGCAGGAGTTCCTGGTTGATGGGTATTTCAAGAACACCAACTGTGATGATCCAGACCTCAAGCAGAAGCTCACCCGACTCTGTAACCTTATTTATTTTCTTTCCTACCCTTAAATTCTTTACATTTAGCGGCAATTCTTGTGAAACCATACCAATGTTCACTATTCTCAAACTTTTTCTACAGGCAAGACAACAACTGTGAAAACAAGATACGTGGTCATGTCAGATGATATTCTAAAGAAATATCCAGAGCTCGCCATTGAAGGTCTTCCGACTGTAAAGCAGCGGCTTGACATCTGCAATAATGCAGTAACAGAGATGGCCATTGAAGCCTCAAAAGCTTGTATTCAGAACTGGGGGAGACCAGAATCAGACATAACCCACTTAGTCTACGTCTCATCCAGCGAAGCCCGGCTGCCAGGGGGGGATCTTCACCTCGCAAAAGGCCTAGGACTCAGCCCGGAAACTCACCGCGTCTTACTCTACTTCATGGGCTGCTCCGGCGGCGTGGCAGGTCTTCGCGTGGCAAAAGATATCGCAGAGAACAACCCTGGAAGCAGAATCTTGTTAGCCACAACTGAAACCACCATTATTGGCTTCAAACCTCCGAGTGCCAACCGGCCATATGATCTCGTCGGTGTTGCACTCTTCGGTGATGGAGCCGGAGCCATGATAATTGGCTCGGACCCAGTTGCAGAAACTGAAAACCCTTTGTTCGAGCTTAACACGGCAATCCAGAACTTCTTGCCGGACACAGAAAAGACTATAGACGGGAGGCTGACAGAAGAAGGGATAAGCTTTAAACTCGCAAGAGAGCTTCCTCAGATAATTGAAGATAACATAGAAGGGTTCTGTGAGAAGTTGATGGGAGTTGTTGGATTCACTGAGAAGGATTACAATAAGATGTTCTGGGCAGTTCATCCCGGAGGTCCTGCAATCTTGAATCGGATTGAGAAGCGGCTTGAATTGTTGCCAGAGAAACTGAGCTCTAGCAGGCGAGCTCTGATGGATTATGGCAATGCTAGTAGTAATACAATTGTGTATGTGCTGGAGTACATGATAGAAGAGAGCAAGAAGATGAAGATGGAAGAAGACAAGGAAGGTGATGAGTGGGGATTGATATTAGCTTTTGGACCTGGAATTACATTTGAGGGAATTCTTGCAAGGAACCTGACAATCTGAGAATAATAATGGAGTCAAGTGGTCGAAAAGTTCGTTTCTTTGATTTCCCTTGATTAGTTAAAAAAAAAAAGGCCTGAAAAAATGTCAACTTTAAAACTTGATGGACTCCCCTGTCCCATTTGATGTCTTAAACCAATCCGAAAAATCCAAGGTTTTACAACAAGATCTTACATGTCCTATTTCTTTCTTCTGCAAAATTCACTAGGAAAATATCACCGCCATTATGCACCGCTCATATGGAAATTTCTCTTATTTAAGTGCTACAATGTCGCATAACATTTCTTAGTAATTTAGTAATTTTTGTATGATAATTATTTATGGTTGCAAAGTAATCAATTAACATTGTGTTACAAGATAATTTTAGAAAGCAGGAGAATGGATCTAGATAAAGGTTGCTTTTTGTGGATCCTACAGTTCTAACACATAAACATTGTGTAATTAACCTTTTTTTTTTTTTTTTGTTGTGTAACCTACGCATAAATGAAGAATGGAATTGATGTAGCTTCTGAAGACCTAACAAAAAGAAACATCAAATAGTATATACCTTCAACAATCCACAATAACTCCAGTGATTTAAGCATCGTTAACCATTCGTGATCTCTAATTTACTTGCAGAGCACATTGTAAGTCTACATAATTTAGGTAAGATAGCAAAAGATTACCAATGATGCTAAAAAGTTTATCCCAGCTATGAAAATCATATATATCCCACCTAAAGTTCTATGAATCCCCAATTTACAGACAACCAGAATGGCGTGGAATGCAAAAAAGGGAGCTTTAAGGGGCAACCAGCCACATCTTCAAATAAGTTAATTTTGATTGCTTTGAGGCTACATCAAACACAGCCCAAGAGATTGTTCAATTAGACCACTCCAGATGGAAGACGAAGTACTAGCTGTCCTCCAAAAACACTGCAGAGCAAACATCACATTTTATCGGAAAATGAATATCAAACTATTTTGACAAGTAACTCTGAAAAGAAATCATTAGTGGATTCAACCAACCTTTTGACGTAGTAGTAACAGAAATCTGCTAAGATGAAAGTTTGGACGATTTCTGAAATAAGGACCATAGAAGGCCATAATCCATAACCTAGTGCAACGAGCAAGTGCCCACGAGTATCTAGAACCTGTTAATAGCAAGACTCTATAGAATCAGTAACTACTCATGGTAAGATAAGCATCAACATAAGTTTGGACGATTTCTGAAATAAGGACCATAGAAGGCCATAATCCATAACCTAGTGCTACTAGCAAGTGCCACGAAGATCTAGAACCTGTTAATAGCAAGACTCTATGAAATCAGTTAGTCATGGTAGGATTGGAATCAACTAAAGTTCACAAGAAAATATTTTCTATTGGGAAATATTAGCCACCAAAAGAGTTTCACATGTGAATCACACGCCCTAGAACTAATCCTGTTCCTCAGAAGGTACTTAAAAAGATAATCGCTATCTTCTTCCACTACAAAATTACCATCCAAAAATTGTATGCTGAGAAAAAAAAAATAGTCCAGAGCAAACACTTATAAAGGTAACACTGCTCACTGTGAAATGTCATAGAAAAATAATTTTTAATACATAGGATAAAACAAAATATCATATCCAGATAATAAACCTACTTAAAACCAGCATTAGAAATAAATCCCAGCAAGATCAAACCTGTAGGACCCAGTGGGCACAGCTTAGGAACCTTGCAACTCCTAGTGCAAATACATAATGAGCTGTGAATGGTTCAACAATCTGGAAAGCCAAAAGAACAGATGAGTTATAGAGAAAAACAGAGTTGTTGGTTCAATTTAATAAATCTCATAAACATAAGTACATTCTGTTTCTTGAGTTATGATAATTTTCCATAGAATGGCTCGATTTATATCTCTCAAGAGACAGAAGTTGGTACTGACTGTATGAGCTATATCACATGATCATGAGCATATTCCATTTAAAACACTGTACCTTTGTGTTCTGCATGACCCGCAACTGAGGTAGAACTGAAACAGCTTCCAAATATACGCAGAATGCCCAGAAAATCCTGTTTAATAAATGATGCGATGTTGATGGATGAATAAATAAAGCTAATACAGCACATGGTATGACCTGCAAAAAAAATTTCATAACAAAGTTGTACTCTTTCGTAGGAACAAACACAGCTATTCTCACATAAAAATCCAGCTGAGTACTATAAAAGATTAGCATGCATGTGATTTCAACCCAATTTAAATGGCTAGAGAAGGTTGGCATGCACCCAGTTCACTGAAATCAAAGACAACTGAAATCATGGCATGCGAATGACAGACAACTTACCACATAATAAATAGCAAAATTGTCTTTATCTTCCATGTAACTAGACCTCAACTTGAAACGGATCATATAAATAACCCATAAAGTTGTAGCCAAAGTAGCCAGGTCAAGAACAGTGTGTATATCATATTCCATAACAAAGCTGCAGTACAGCCTAACAGCTAGAAACATAGCTGTTAGTTCCTGGGATTTGAGTGATAGTCCTGAAAATCATTCAAAACGGAATGAAAAGAAAGAATTCCGTTAGACAAAATTGAACTTAAGATCTACAATAACATACCCAATTGCCTTGTATCAAACAAAAAAAGGAAAAAAGGTTCGAAGATTTAGATTTAATTTTCTTCCCCAACCAACATTTTCCTAACCAATGAACCGCATGGAAGAAAAAGAAAAACATCATCCAAAAGAACAGACTGATGAAAACCGAGGGAAAATAAGCAAGCTTTGAAAAATAACTGGAAGCCAAACAATGCGATCTTGTTCTATTTAAAGTAACTTAAGGAGGGAAAAAGGTCAAAAGGCAACATTATTACATAAAAATTACCAATCGAATTAGACATAGAAGCCCTAACAAGTGTCAAACACAGACTTCAATTCACAAACCGAAACAGAAATAACAAGAACAATTAACCAATCAGTGAATACCACCTTCAATTTCTCAATAAACCCATAAGAATATAACAGCTAGGAAGAACATCTTGTAGAACATAAACCGCGTTTCACTTATTTGAAAAAAAAAAAAATAAGAAAAAAAAAACCACGACGACATAAAACGAAAACGCGGGAAGCTGTCAACTAAGGAATTAAAAAAAAAAAAAAAAAAAAAAAAAAAAAAAAAAACCCTAGAGAAATTACGACTTTTTACCAGCGCAAGTCTTCTCCTTCATGAGTTTGTAAATTAGCACGGAAATTCCAATCGAGTGAACAGCCTCAGCAGCAACAAAGAGATTGTCGTGATCGTGTACGATGAATCGAAGCAGCACGAGCGCCGCCATCCCGGCCACCACCGCTAAAAACGCCTTCACTTTCGGCGGCTGCTTCCTCACCCATGTCGATACGGCGTGGATCGATCTCTTCTGTGGCCTCATGTGCGCCCCCTGATAATCCTCTTTCCCGGGAAGACGACGGAGACTCGAATCGAATAAAAATTGAAAAGTGAGTGTGAGAATTTGTATATACGGGTGCGATTTGATTTGGTTGGGAACCGAGTGCGATCAGGAGATCTCTTTTGTTTATTAATAAAATTTCTTGTTCAAGAATTTAAGAAATTTATTTTTTACTTCACAAAAAATTTAATTAGAAAATATTATTATCCGGGTGGATACACACGAACCGACGCATTCGGATCTGAAGTATCGTTTGGTCTGGTGAGGTGACCTACTTCGCTAAAACTTGGAACTTTAGACTTGCAGTATCTCCTTATTCTTTTAATTTTAATTATAAGTTCTATTTTTGAATATTTATTTTCCCAAATAAGTTAGATTATAAAAATAATAATTATGTCTTTAATTTATAATTTTTAAAATAATCATTCAATTATATCTATTTAAATTAATAATTTTTTAGCATCACGAACGATATAATCACCATGCTTATTTTTCTCTAATTTGATTGAAGACAGATTATTTATGCCCAAATTGAAAATTCATATAAATTATTGCAGTATAACTTTAATATAAATAAATTTTGAACTTACGTAGAAATATATACATTTACTTATTAACAAATTCATATGGCTTTAACTTTTAATTAAATTAATTAATTTTTTGTATTATAATTATTAAAATAATAATTCAATATAAGATTATTAACGCGCTCTCATTTGCACATATTTGTCAGCGAGCGACACTAGTCAAATACATCACCACCAACTTGTACAATGGGTTCGGGGGATAGCCCCTTTGTTTGGGTTGGCTGATTACCTCCTGACTATAACGTTAATTTAATGGTTGACTCCATCAGTTTATAAATTTGTATATAAATAAGAAAACATAAATAAACTAATGATTATTTCAAGATACGTAACTAATAATAATGATCAATATTAAAAAATAAACATAAGGTTCCGTGTTTCATCATTATAAATAAATTATTAAAAAAAAAAACAATCAGATTATATTACTCAAATTGGTTAATTTTAAAGAATTTATAATTATTAATATATTTATGAAATGAAAATAAATATATATATACACACAGGACATGGCTTGGAAATACAACATACACACTTTTGAATTATAATACAAAAACTGTTAGCCACTAAAAATAAAAGTAATAATCGATTAATAAAAGGAGGCAACTATGTCCCAGAGAGTATTTGAAATCCGTGATACGACCACTCAATGACTTGTCCCTCTGCCTTCGGTATGTATAGAGAATAACTCCGCACTCGTGAACAAAGCAAATCAAACCTCTTCTGACTGTGCGGTTGGTTCGACCCATCAAGTCAATGTCTACAAAAAGTTAGCAGCCAACCCCTGAAGGAAGCAGCTTGTTTCCACCGAAGCAGTCTTCGTTTGGACTTGATTTCCTCTTCAATACCTATATACATTTTTTTTTTTTTTGTTTTAAGGGATTGTATTCCTATACGCAGCATATTATATGCACAAAAATAAAAGACAGGCTTGTACTTTAAATCTAAATCAATTTCATGTCAAATTCAAATAATGTGTTTTTATTATTTTTTATAAATAAAAACATAATAATTAATCAAAATTTAAAAACTTGAATAAGAATATAATAAGTTTCAACCAACGGCAGTATAGAAAGTGTTTGGCCATAACTAGCCAAACAAATGCCACATCGGGTGGGTAAATTTGATTGCAGAAGTTCAACATAAAATTGCGTTACATGTATGTAATGTAAAGAAAGAATTGGCATATAGCATTTACGAACCAATTAACTACGAAAATTCATGATTTACAACTACATTACCAAAGACCTCAAAGAGGTATTTTGCTTTTAAGGTACCTTTGTTTCGTGATTAGCTCTGAACTGGTCAGTTGGTTGAAATCAGAAAATGATAGTAAACAACACCATCCTAATGAATTTCATCAAAAAGTCCATGAATTTGATCTTTTCATGAGGGGTTTCATTTGTTTGTCTTCCTCAAGTGCCACCATGCCTAAATGAGATGGATCTTCCAACATCATCTTTGCTACCAAGTAACCAGCAACTGACCATGTCTGGAACTTTCGAGCCTGCTTCCCAATGTATCGGCCAACCTTACCATCATAATATTCAGGCCAGTTGTCCTTCAGCAGCCTGGTTTCGGCTAGTTCAATAGCATTTCTTGCTATTTGTGGGCGTCCGGTTTTGATGCATGCAGCCGTTAGAAGCCAAAGTAGAACTGTAATTGTAATAGCCAGAACGAAGCTCAGACAAATCATCTAAAGCACAAAAGTTAAAGGCAAATGACTATGATGCCTGAAACTGTCCCATCATTAATTGTTTCTTGTATTTTAATACAGTTCAATAGATTATAACCTTGAAGAGAGTCGGATTATTAGTTTGGAGGGAGAGACCAAACAAGTCAATAAATATGTTTGCATACAACAGTTTTGAACAGCTAAATTTCACAAGAGAAAGCAGTACATTTTCCATATTGTTTTTGAAAGAAAAGGAGTTTCCATCAAATGGCTGAGTGGTCAACTGGTTTAAGTTATATATGTTTCTTAGACCAGAGCAAGGAAAAATAGAAGACTGCTACATTTTTTCTAACAAAAATGCACAATAACTTATAACAACGATATTTTGGAAAAAAATAAAAAAAAAAACAAGGAACAGACTTATGAGAAGGATGAATACCTGGCCAAGATCCCCCATTGTGGTAACTCCATCTTGTATTTTTAGGATCACACCCTGTTACAATCCGCCATTCATGGCTCTCTATTGCTGGATAACAAACTTTTAGTGGCATTTCTCCAACTAATTCCTCCCAACGTGATTCTATAAGATCCATAATTGCAGTAGATTGTTCAGGAGTTGCTAGGGATGACAAAATTGCAATGCAGTTACCCAAACAGAACCAACGGAAATCCATTCTTGCAGGGCTAACATTACCAATAAAGTAGCCACCACGAAGTGGCATAAAGTCAAAAACCCATTCCGGAAGAGAATCTGGAATTACATTAAACTTATTGACTGCCGTGTGTGAGTACTCTTCTGTCTTATATCTGTATATATCATTGAGCTGCTTCAGATCAAGCCAAAAGTAACTTCTAATGTGATAGCTTAGTGCATGTAGGCGCTTAGAAATTCGTTCTATGAACTCCTTCCCCTCATTATCTTGCTTTAGGAGAAGCAAAGCACATCTCAAAGCCATAAAGAAGAGTGCTTGTATTTCAATAGGATGCCCATAAACACCCTGAAAACGTGGAAGACATAAATAGTGGAGGAATAAATCTGAATGAAAAGATAAGAACAATAATATAAACCAAGAGGGCAGTTAAAATCACATTGTCGATAATGCTAATTAAGAAAATAAATAACTGGTACTGTATCATTGTCATTCAGGATGAACCTTATGGTAGTAATAATTGTTTCCCATTTAATAAATTGAGCAATAACAGCAAGTAATTGTTTGTCACATATGTCTGACAATAATATGCAGTCTTCCCTGTCTCTTATGTGCAACTAGCAATGGTATAACTTCTTGACAGTTTACTGACACTATTCATATATATCCGATACTGCAAATGCAATTAAGCAAAGTACAATTTTTCTCCATGTATAATTTTCTAGCTCGAGGACACAACTATGCCCCACTTTAAAATTTTGCATGTCATGTGCCAAATATGTAGCTCAGGTTATTTACTTTTTAAAAGATGAGAATGAAGAACTCACCATTCTACGATCAATCATGCAGCACCCATCAGCACAAAGAAGAGTAGGAAATGTGTCAAACCCCTCTGACAGGCATAAACTCAGTATTAGGCGCATGCCCTTCTGGCATTCAGGCATTTCAGCCAGAGAAGAGTCTCCTGTAGACCTTGTGTATGCCCGAAGTAATATAATCCACCAAAATCCAGAATCCACAGGGGCAACTCTTCCTATTGCACTTTCTCCAAAATCAGCAATTAAAGTTTCATAGTTCCTGACAGGATCATGAAGAACCTTGAAACTAGCTGGCATGACCCCCTCGCCAAGCTGAAATCTATCTATCTTTTTCTCCCATGATTGAAGGCGAAGAGTCTTCAAAATGAAGTTTTTTACTATTTCAGGTTCCCCATTCATCAAAAAGGCCAATGCACTAGGAACAAAGTCTCTCACAAACACCTACAGAGGCAAATAAAGTTAAATGTAATAACCTTATAGAGAACATGACTCAGGGCAGGGCCAGTTGTAGCTAGAAGCAATCAAAGACATCTGAAATCCAAAGCCAATAAAACAACCACAAAAATAGAGGAATCATGCATAACAGAGCAGAAACTAGCAGGTTTTGCTTTTTGTTGAACAAGCTTAACTGACAGATTATTTTAACTTTTTACTGCAACATCAACACCAACACCGTACACCAAGCCCAGAGACGAAACTTACTGAGTGGCAATAACAAAATAAAATAAACTTATACATAGCGGACTGAAAAATTATTAAGTTTAGGCTCTTCACCTGATCATAGTTAAGTTCTTCTTCTGAATTGTCTAGTGCAGCAATTGTCCCAACTGGTTGGCCTCTAAAGTATACCAAGGAGCGCCTCAAAGCATCCCAGGCTTCAGCCACCGTTGGATGTGGCTCAAACACATTCACATGTGACCTTGGAGTATTAAATCCAGACTTTCGACCAGCAATTGGTGAATGGACATAATCAATATGGTCGATAATTCTTGAAAAGGCATCAGAGTTTCTGCAAGACAGATGTGGTGACAAGCCAATAGATAACTCATTAAGCGACCTTTCATCACATGATCTCTGCCTATCTATATTCAGAGGCCTTGGCTTGTCCAGTAACTTTGAGAAATCACATTCTTCAATGTCGTCCGCAGTGCGGACATTATCACCGTTCTTCGTATTTCCTTTGAGATTTACATCCACATGCAGTTGTGCCATGTTTTAGAATCCCAACTATGACAGTTTCCAAAATCTGCACTCCAACAATCCGAGTCTAATTATATATCATGTAAAAGCAGAAGCTAATAGTCAAAAATTACTAACTTCATAAGCTAAAAATTAATGCTAGTAAACAACCAATTAATGCAGGATACGTGCTTAGACTACTCTTCAGAAGCCACCACGAGATAATGCAGGTTTATTATCTCCTCTGTCAAGATCCTAGATACGAACCCTAACAACTGATAACCGGATTGAGGAAGAGAGAGTTGGAATTAACTGAAAACAGGGGAAGAAGAAGCCGAAGAAAATTTTGGAGGAAACAAACTGACTATATGAACTTCGATTAAATTCAGAGTAAGGATCAAAATCCATAGACAGACGTAATATAAGCTACCTCAAGAAACCATTAACGTCGAGTTCTTGCTCCCCGAATTACAACGGAAATGAAAGAAATAAGATAACAAATGCACAACGAACTTCAGCCATCGAGAATCTCCAACAGTATAATTAGTTAATGAATAAGAGAAACGCAAAAAAAAAAAACGGCACCGTTTGCTCCCTACTGAAACGACACCGTACAAGACCCCTTCAAGTCCTGAGACGCCATAAACAATGGGGAAGATGTGAAGAAGAAGAAGAATCTACGATATAGAAATAGTGCTTCAAGATCCAAAGAAATGAAACTAGAAATAAGAAAAACATAGTCCATTTACAATGCCTCAATGCCAAGCACGTTCAAATCACAGCTAGAAATTCAAATCAGAAAAAGAAACGATTCATAACCCATCAACGAACTTAAACAATCGATCAGACGAAGCCAGGAAAGACAAAGAAAAACAAACAAACGAACAAACAAATTAACGACTACCCACTTAATCCCCTACCTATATGGAACCGGACCCAGAGGAGAAACGCATGAAGATGGGAGCTGGAAAGGTAGAGAGTGACGGGGAAATGAAACACCAAAAGGTAGTTTTTATGAGTGGGACTTGTGCATGCATCGTACGGATAGCAGAGGATGGTGGGGTCCACGTGGATGCTGATGATTGACTGTCACCTGTTGGTTGTGTATGTGACTGTGGGATCTTGCTTGCATGATTGGAAAGTGGCGAGGTAGGGACTGGAGCCAAGGTGTGGGGGGGAGGAGGAGGAAGAAGAGGGAGGAGAACAATAATGGTGCAAGTTGGGGAGACGGAGGGATCTTTGCAGAGAAAGAGATGTTTGTTTGTGCACGTGTACGGTCAGTGTGTCCGTAGATGAGAGGCAGGTGCTTTCTTTTTTGGCATGTTGAAAGTTTTAACAGAAGATTTTCTCCCCTCTAATCATTTTATTTTAGCCATAAATTAAGAATAGGCACATCGTTAATATTCATAAAAGGAAGTTCATTATGTTTATCTCTTATATTATTTTATTCAATAAAAATATTAAATAACATATATTAATCACCTAATAATTTTTTACAATATAGTTAGAATATTATAATATTTTAGCAATGAAGTAACATAAATAAAAAATTATTATTATTATATAATATTTTTTTATATATAATATCCTTTTAAATAAAAAAAAAAATAGGAATATACATCTCAAAACATACACATTTCTTTAGAAAGAATTCGTATTAGCATTTATTATAATTTTTTGTTCAATTAAATCATATTATTAATATCATATTTAATATCGTTTAATTAATGTCTACACGACGGATAACTTAATAATTGATAAATTATATTTTTAAACATAATTAGTGTATGTAATACATGATTAGCACCTTAATTATTTTTAAAAACAGTGTCAATATAGTTGCCACATAAGTGCTACACTGACAATATTATCCTCATTTAATTTTTTCATCTTTTTCCTATTTCTTTTACATTTCATGCACAACATTTCTTTGCTCCTCTATAGTCACTTTTGAAAATATAATATTTATATTGTTATAACTTTTATTATATTTATATTTATTAAATATATTATTAATGATGAGGTTAATTTATACAAAATTTAAAAATACAAATTTTATTTAGACTAAAATTTATTATGTAAACCAATATGATTTTTTGAAAAAGTATATTTCATTTTAATATTCTATAAAAATTAAATTGTATCAAAGTTTTTTAATATGTCTAATGTTATCAAATAAAAATTATTTCAATTGTTATGTTTAAATTTATTAAAATTATAAAATAAATGTCATCTTTATTAATATTATAGTCTACTTTTATCATGTAACAATAAGAAACAGTGATAATAAAAATATAATGGAATAAGAAATAAAGAATTTAGGTAAACATATTTAATTTATTTACAATTATTATTATTATTAATTATTTTTTTGATTTAATCTTTTTATATAAAAAAAACCTTCATTTATTATAATTTGATAATATACAGTAGCAATACATTGATGAATCAATTAGATTATCTTAAAAGTAAACCTTAAATTTTTAATTGTTTTATTGATTAATGACCATTCAATTCGATTGAAAGTTTTCTTTATATCACACTTGACTGCGATATATCCTCTATGACCTTTTTTCTTTTTCATGGAATGTGGTATTTTTTAAAGCTATAATGATATTTGATTGAATGCTCATTATCGTAAAAAAAAAAAAAAAAAAAAAAAAAAAAAACATGTAATGACCCCGGAAATCTAAAAGAAAATATATAATAACTTAAGTGTGAAAACAAAATAAAAGGTTAAAGTTTACATTCCTTACACAATAACTTAAAAGTACTGAATAATATTATGGAATTAATTATTTGAAAAAAAATACGAAAAATAAGGAAACAAATGGAAAATATAAAATATATAGCATCTACTCGCAATCTTCTTACGGATCCGGCTCTGGAACCTAGTTCTCTTAATTTGAAATGATTAAATAAAGGATAAGCTACACTAGTCCAGTAAGGATATCACACTATATTACTGGCACAGAAATAAAGATTGGTATAAAATCAAAAAGTACTAATGGAGCATTAAATTTAGTAAATTCATTTATCAATCATAAAATAATTTCTCATTCACTTACCATAGTGGAATTTATAAAAATAACCTATAAAAATAATAATATCATACAGATCATACTTTCATGAACAATCAGCAACATAGAACATATTATAAATTCATATCCATTAACAATAAACCAAACCATAACTATTTCTCTTTTCACCAGCTTACTAGTATCCATAGGGGTTCATAAGAATGTTCCTGTTACACGTGAACTTTTTTCTTTAACAATCTCAATTACATGGCCGTTCCCATGCCCCGTCCGGTATGAGTGTCAAATCATTAAACCTCAATACCCCGTCTGGTATGAGCGTGAAACAGGTCGTTCCCATATCTCGTCCGGTATGAGACAGCATTCACGGTAGGGTTTCCTATATACCCGGTCCGTCCATCATCTCCAGGATATCCAGTAAGGCTGTTGTTTTATTTATTCATTTAAATCACACAATTTCCTTACCATTTAACATTCTCTTTTTCTCGATTCAGCAGTAAACACATCAATTAAACATACATGCGTTCAAAGCCATAAAATAAATTAGATACCATCATGCATATAAACTGTAAAATCAATCAACAAACAGTAGTAGATAATTTTCGGTTCCAGCTCCATTAACAACCCGTAATTAATTATGCATGTCTACTAGAGGGTTGGAGTGAAACGGTGCCGTTTGGAGAAGGGGATGGAGATATGGCGTCGTTTAGAGAAGAGGAGGAGGAAACGACGTCGTTTAGTGATAATGAAGAGGAGGAAACGATGTCGTTTGGAGAAGAGGGAGTGAACGGTTGGGATGAGGCGGGATAGACGGATAGGATGGGATACAGGTGGGGTATAAATAGGAGATGGGAAGGAAAAAAAAAAGAAAAAAAGGGAGGGAAAGAAAAAAAAAGAGGAAAAAAAAAGAAAACAAATAAGAGAGAGAACGGAGAGGAAAAAGAAAAAGAAAAGAGAAAATAGAGAAAAGAGAGAGCGGGGAGGGAAAAGAAGGTTCGAGAAAAGAGAAAGAGGAGCCGGAGCGAAGAGGAACGAGAAGGGAGAGAGAAAAAAAAAAGAGGACGGTGATGGTGCGATCAGCGGGATGAAGAAAGATGGAAATGAGAGGTACAGTAAAATTTTGAGTTCTTGTATAGGTGTGGAGTGATTTCGAATCTGTGATCTTAAGTTGAGAAAACTAGGTTCCCTTTAGTATGTAGAGCAATAGACTACGAGGTAGAGACAAGCGGTTGTGAATGGCAGGTAGAATCGTGGAGGTGCTCACGGAGAAGGCCGCGGGAAGAGATAGAATGAAGACGTTGGAGAGTGGGAGAGATCCGTGAGAGAGTGTGGTTATTTTGTGTAACATGAGTGTGAGTACATGATGAAGGTCGCGGGAGGAAAGAGAAGGAAGAAGGAAATTTGTGAGTGTTCTGTGAGAGAGATGAGAGTTGTGATTGTGAGTATGTGATTGGAGAGTGGGAGAGATCAGTGAGAGAGTGTGGTTATTTTGTGTAACATGAGTGTGAGTACATGGTGAAGGCCGCAGGAAGAGAGAGTGAACGAGGAGGTCGGTGAGTGAGTGAGATCCATGAGGGCGAGGTGACATGGTGTGTGTGCGAGCGGGGTGCACGGAGGAGGCCGCGGGAGGAGAGAGAAGAAAGAAGGAAGTTGGTGAGTGTTATGTGAGAGAGATGAGAGTTGTGATTATGAGTGTGTGAGTGGTGATATTTTGAATAGGCCGTGGGAGGTAGAAGAAGAATGAAAGCAGTGTGTGAGTTCTGTGAGAGAGATGAAAGTTCATGATTGTGCAGGGGGTCCTTAGAGTGGACTGTGGAAGGAGGGAGAATGATGAGTTCAGTGTGTGGGAAGAGATTCGGGTAAGAGAAGAAGTGTGGTATGACCGTAGGGAGAGGTAGATATAGACGGAAAGGATAGTATATATGCTGGAAATTTAAGAAAGGAAAAGAGAGGCCAATAAGGCGTGGTTTAAGGTATCGGGATAAGGGTGTGTTAGTAGTTGTGTGGTGTGAGGGTGTAGGTTGTATATAAGTTGGTATAGCTGCTGTAAATGTAATGGTTGGCGAGGGAACATTACCGGCGTGTGTGTGAAATGTTAGTGTGTGTTCTAGGGAGAGATGTGTGTTGGGCTGGTATACCGAGTAAAGAAATAGGAGAGCCTCAAGATAACATGGTGGAGTGAGTACAGGATGATAGGGTCCTTGAGTTGGTAGCATTGGGGGACGCCGATATTGGTGGTCGCTACCTAGAAAAAGTAAGTTGATTGTCGAATGTGGTAATGGTCGGGAGACTCCGACGGGAAGGGGTTTGGTCGCTGATATTGGTGACGAAAAAGAATGGTATTTGGGTGTGTGCGTGGCCTATTAGAGGTCGAGGAATAGGCGATTTATTGGTGGTCGCTGATACTGGTGACGGGTGAAAATAGAATTTGTGTGTTTGTGTGGCCTATTAGGGGTCGAGAGATAGGCAGTTTTTTGGTGGTCGCCGATACTAGTGACGGGTGGGAATGGTATCTGTGTGTGTGTGTGGCCTATTAGGGGTCGAGAGATAGGCGGTTTATTGGTGATCGTCAATACTGGTGACGAGTGAGAGTATTTGTACAGTTAGGGGACGTCGAGGGGTGGTCACAATTAACATGCATAATTTTTTAAATTACCAAGGGTAGGTATTAGGTTGAGTAGGTGGAGTACATATAGGACCCCTGAGTTCCTTATTGTTGTATATGATACTTGTAACTTAATTTTTACTGTACTGAATTGTATATACTAACTCCTTATTATTTACAGATGGAGTAGGGATGAAGTCGGGATCGGAGTTGCTGATTTTCGACCCTAGCAGATAGAGGAACAGGGCAATAATATTTTCATTATTTGGCATGATTGAGTGTGTAATAACTAGTAGTAGTGTAGATAGTGTGTCTGCTGGGAGTCTGTGAAACTATCATTCACTGTGATATTACATATAGGGTTGCAGGTTTATTGTGATTTTAAGTAATAGATTGCGATAAGGTTTCTATGTTTGTGGTGGATTTAGAATGACACTTTCATGTGTAGTCGCATAATTGTCTTAGACTACGCCCTTAAGAGAACAAAAAAAAAATGGTGGTTCCTTGAATTTTTTCTTCGGGAACTGAAACGCGCTTATAGTACATACAAATGTTCCACATAAACCCAAAATCAGTCCTAGGGCCCACTTGACTAATTTCAAAAATCTAGCACGGCAGCTTCACCGTGCTACGGTGACGGTACCGCCGCCCGCAGTGACAGTCCATGTTGGGTCGGCTGTTTTCGGCCGATTTTGCATCGATTCCTGTTAGCAAACACGTTAAAGAAAAAATACAAAAAATCGAAACTCATCGGTGGCGGGGCTCTCTGGTGCGGCGGCTCCTCCGACTCACGTTGCGGTTGGGTGTTTCGCTTCGGTCAACCTATAGAGAAGAAAAATGTGATCACAACAGTGAAAAATTACGCAAAACGAGAATTGGAAAGGACCTCATCGGAGGCGTTTTGTGAAATTCTCTGCGGCAGTACTACCTGTGTTTTTCGGCCAATTGACTGCTCTTTTCACTCTGGTTTGGCCATGGGTGAGATTAAAATTGAATTTCGTGCAAAAGGAAAAGTTTTTACGTTTTTTTGGCAATCGAAAAGGGTTCCGGTACAGCGGTGGGTGGCGACGGTCGGCTCCCTAGCAGCTGGGTTGTCTTCTCCGGTGAGGGGTTTTGGTGGCTAGGGTTAGGATTTGGTGCGGATGGAGGTTATTTATTTCCATCTGCTTTTGATCTAGGTTGTCTATCATGTTTGATATAGACCGTGTAACGCCTGAAAATTTGAAAAAAAAAATTATTATTTTATTATTAATTATTTAATTAGGTTTTTAAAAAAAACGCCACATCAGCAGCCACGTCAGCAGTCCCGGCCAACCAGGACCTGCCACGTGGCAAAACCACGTCGACCGGAGACGGGCCACGTTGGCGATCCGCGTACGCGCGATCGGACGGCCCAGATCAAGCGTGCGTACGGACGGCCCAGATGCAATCGCACGGACGGCCTAGATTCAATCAAAAACAGACGACCCAGATTAAATCAAAATGGACGGCTGAGATCAAAAGGCAAAAGGGTATAAATAGAACCCCCACACCTGACCACAAAAAATTCTAGCTGCCTGCCCTCGCCAGAGAAGACGAACCAGACGCCGGCCGCCGCCACCCGCCGCCGCCACCCGCCGCCGCACCGAGGAGATTTTCGACCGCTGATCGAGGTAAATTTCATACTCCCGACTCGTTTTTCCATGCTGATTTCTCCTGTGGCCAAATCGGAGCTAAAATCCCGGCCAAACGACCGAAAAACACTGCCAAAACCCAGCGGCGCCGCCGCGCCCCTCCTCGGTTTTTGCCTCCGATGAGGCCCTTCCCGGCCTCCGTTTGATGCAATTTTTATATCACCGTGATCACCATTCTTTTCTCTACAGGTTGATCGGAGCCGAATCACCAAAACACGAACCTCACTGGAGAGCCGCCGCACCCGAGAGCGCCGCCGCCAGTAAGCTTCGGTTTTCCGTAATTTTTTGGCCCTCCGAGGGCCCTAGGGTTGTTTTATCGCAAGGACCGATGCAAGTGTAGCCGAATTCGGCCAGAAACGGCCGAAAACGGCCAAACCGAGGCGAATTGCCGCCGTGCTGGAATTGCGATATTGGCCAAAAAGGGGCCCTAGGCCTAATTTGGGATTTTTTAGAACACGTGCAGGTACCAGTAATGCGTTTCAGTTCCCCAGGAAAAATTCAGGGAAAATTAGGGACAGCCTGTAGGCGCACTGTGAAGCCGTGTTCGGACCTCGAAACGAGTAAGGACTCCTCACCCTATTTCCTATCACAGTATTAAAGTTCAACAATGATAAAACGGTATTTCTTGAATCAACGAATGTGTGAAATTGCTTAAGGTCGCTAATGGAGCCCGAGTCTAGTGTGTTTGTCGGTTAACTGTTATTTGGCCTATTTTACAGTTTTAAATGCAGTATGAGGTTTGATGTTTTCATTTTATAGTTTCGTGTGCATATTTTACTGTTTTATTGATTATGAATTGAATAACTGGGATATTGATGCTGTATGTTGTCTGTTTGGCATAAATTACTGTTTTGCTTGTTTGTATGTGGATTAATGATGCTGACTGAGGAAAAAGAGAATGAAAGATTATGTAAATGGGTAATTGTATAATGTGGTCAGCCTGACTAGATATCCTGGGAGATGGTGGACGGACCGGGTCCGTAGGGAACCCTACCGGGATTGTGGTCTCCCATACCGGACGGGGTATGGAGATCTTATGTGTTTTGGCGCCCATACCGGACGGGGTATGGGGACAGCCCGTTTCACCCTCATACAGGACGGGGTAATGAGGTTTATAGTTTTGACACCTATACCGGACGGGGTATGGGGACGGCCCTGGAATCTAATTTCAAGTGTTAAGGGTTAACGGGTAGCAGGACCCCTATGGATCCCCATGGATACTAGTGGGCTGGTAAATGATGAAAATATGTTGTGTAACGATTGAATTGCAAAAGGCTTGATAAGTATTATGTTATACAGTTTATATATGATTTTATGATGATGATAATATCATCCTCAGTCGTTCGATTGTGGGCATGCAAATCGCCCACGTGGCACCCCCCCGCGTGGCCTCCTGCGTCAATGTCTCTGCCATTTGACATGTCCTGGTTGGTCTGGACTGCTGACACGGCGTCTGACGTTCCGAAACTTTCTAAAATTGCGTTTTGGCCCTTGTTTTTCGATTTTTCTTTCAAAAGTACTCCTAAAACTCAAATTTTCACCCATTTTTTTCAAAATTATTTTTAATTAAATCTTCCTTTAATTTTATTTCATTTTTTACTCTAAATTAAATAAAATAAAATATACTAAAATAAATTAAAATAATAAAATTTATATTTACTAATTATTAAATCACAAAAAAAAAATTGTGAGTGTTACAAAACTAATTGAAAAGAAAAGTTAATATCTGATACAATAGAGTTGATCCATTAAAACAATACATATAGAGGTAAGCTTGACTTATGTTGCCCGTTTAGCACCATCCCTAAAACAATAGTAGTTTGGTTAAATTGTTTAAAGAGAATGTATGTCTTGAATAAGTTTTGTGTGACATCAATAATTTTTTTTTTATACATAGTGTCATAAAAAATATGATAAATAATGTTTTATTTGTAAGTTAAAGATTAAATTATAATGAAAATAAAATTTAAGACAAATATCATAATATAGCATAGAATTAAAAAATTAAATTGATTATTTCTTATTTTTTTATAAAATAAGTATGATTTAAAAATTTATAATGTGAGTGTCATTTCGAATTTTATTTTGTAGTTTGAAAAACTTAAAATCCAATACTAATACAAAAGGTTAGTTGTAATTTGACTCAATTTGGTGTTTTAATTGGTTGAGATTAATAAACTTATAAAATTTATAATTTTTAAAAAATATGTGAAAATATATTTATTTAATTTGTTATTTATTTATAAATAATTAAATCTAAATAAAAAATATTTATAACTATGAGAAATAAAAGGGACACAAATTATAATCTGATGAATTTTAATAAAAAGATTTTGGTCGAATTTATAAAATAAAAAAATTACTACATAATTTGTAAAAAGGTGAAATTTTGGTAGTATTTTTTTTAATCCTTGTGATCTTAAAATGCAAATATAATCCCGTTTAAACGGCATCGTTTAGTTGCCTGCTAGATTTAAGAGGCACCGTCTCGTGCTGTTGTCTCTTGTCTCATAAACCCTGCAAAGCCCGCCCGCCCGCCCTTTGTTTGCAGAAGAGTATACTTTGTTTTCGGAGTTGGTTTGCACAAGAGTATCGGACGTCAACAATGAAGGTGGAATCTTCAAACAAAAAGAAGAGGAAAGTAGTTACCTCGGGGGAGAAACAAAGGCCTTCCAAGACGCACCGTGTGGATGAGAAACTGAGAGAATCTGAAGGAGACAGGAGCTTTGCAGAAGAACCAAAACTAGAGCCTGAAGAAGGTCATCCATGGAAAAACTTGCAGCTGATTCTATCTCTACAGAACAAAGAATTCGACAGTCTAAAGTTAGTATTCTTTTATTTGTGTTGCCTTTTCAGTTTACTGTGCTAGTTTTTTTCTTTTTTTCTTTTTGAGAAAACTTTTTCTCGGACACCAAACTCACAAGTATTGAGGAATGAAGAGTCGTGCTATCAAAAGTGGAAGCATTTAAAATTATGTTATTGAAAATGAAAATTAAAAGAATTTACTTGGCGAATTAGAAGGACGAAACATATTTTAACTCGTCCCTCTCTCCACGTTTGTTTGATTATGGAGAAAATTTTGCGAAGAGTAGAGGGTAGCAATAAGGTTTGTTTGGTAGATAGAGAAAGAACAAATTAAGTAGTAGGACACTGAGGTTTCTGTTTAGAGTTGCAGGTTTTAATAGGCCAATGAACTCTATCACTTTTTTTATTATAGAATCTTTCTATTACATTGTTCTGATTTGGGAGGGAATTATAAGTAGTTGTAGTTAAAGTATTCAATAGCTAAAGATCTCGCTTCCTCTTGGATCTCTCGCGTATGTTGGACTATGCATTTAATAACAATAGAATATGCTGATGAATCCTATGTATTTGAAAGATTTAATTCCTCAACCATCGTTTGGGTGATTTTGTAAGAAAAGAACAAGAGGGTTTGAGGGTATTTTGTTGCCTTTATTCAATACTAAATGTCGTTGATTCCAAACCTTGAGTATTTTGTTTAATGTTCTTCCTCCTAAGTATAGAGAGGATCAAGGGGATTATTGGTATTTTAATGTCTGTGGATAACATGCAAATCTCTTGTATGCAGGGTGGCACTCCATGGTGTGCTATTTATATTTTCTCTCTATTTTTTTCTCAACAAAGAAAAAAAAAGCCAATAACATATATATAAAGGTTTAATTCATCTAACGTGTATGAATGCAGGAAGTTGGAACTCGCATTTTGTTATGTGAAAGAAAAACAGCAAGAAGGAAAATATGGTGTGAAAGAAGATAATGAAACTGTGAAGACATCACGGTTAATTGTGTTTCTTAGTGATTGGGTCCAGTCACTATTGGTTTCTACTGAAAGTAAGGTTAAAATGGATGCAGAAAGAAGTCAATCTAGAGTTTTGGATGCCTGTTCAGACTTTAGATGTTGGGATATTTTCAAGTTTTGCCTGGACGAGTCCTCGAAATTGCATGTTTCTTTGAATTTGTCAAGAAATCTTTTACGATCCATCAGTTATATTGCGAGAAATGTGTCAGCAGTACTGGAAAACAGGCCTTTGTCTTTGGAGGGATCTTTTTTTATTGGTGAAGAGTTTAAGGTGTATAGTTTGGTGCTTGATTGTATGTCCATGTTGTTTTCCTCCCAGGGTGGCTTTTTGAATGAAAGTCTAGACATGTGGATTTCAACTACTGTTGCAGTGCTTGAGCTTGTCCAGAAAATTTATGCTAAGAACCTAGAGGGTAGTGATGCAGGAACTTTTGTCCTTAAGTTCTCATGCTTGGTTGTGGAGCCATTTGCCAAGTTTCTGAGGGCCCATCCAACTCGGAAGAATGGATTTCGTGATTTTGTGGATAAACTTCTTGAGCCACTTTTAAACTTGTTCAGTATCATGGATCTTCAAATTCATGAAAGTACTAATGATTTGGCCAGAAAACTTCTGAAGTTGGTTGAAGAAGTTCTCTCTCACGGGCTGTTTCAGCCAGCCCATATTGATGGATTTTTAGGTCTACGAAGTGTAGAAAAGTATGTCACCTTCCAAGATGGGAAATCAAAAGACATGAAAACAGTCCTTAAAAGTTATCATAGGCATTTATTTGATAAACTGGAAAACATTATGTCTAAAAAGAATGTATCACCTTTAACTGGCATAGGGGTACTATTTCACTTGCTTGTTGGGCAAGTGTCAAAGCAAAAAAGAACTTCAGTTGTATATGAAGGTAGCAAGATGATGGCAAAAACTGGAGGTCCAAAGCATATGGATGATGATTTACCTGGTCAGACATCTGGAAAGTCATCTGAGGGTAGCAGTACAGTTCCAAGAAAGGCCTATGTCCCAGGTAATCTGAATGCAGAGACACGGAAATCACTTTTTGATTTTTTTGTACAGACCTTGGAACCATTTTTGCTTGAGATGAATGGGTATGTTCAAGCCAAACCAGAACTAGGGCCTCTGTTATCAGATATCCATTGCATCCTTAGATCTACTACCAGTTTACTTTCCCATCTTAAGCAAGAAAATATATATATGAAGACAGAGGATATCTCAGAAGGAGGTTGCCTTAATTTCTTAAAGAAGGTGTATGGCACCATATTATCTGTTGCCTCTTGTTTACTCTCTGTAAAATGTCAGATGGATGATGAGGTGAAGCAGATGTTTAATTTATCAGCCAAGGAACTATTTCTTGCTATAGGGTATCTTTTGGATATTGAATATGAGGTTGTTGAGAGTGATTTAGTGAGCTTATGGCTAATGATTCTTTCTTACTTGGCCTTTGGTTGTTCTTCTGCGGATGAACTTGATCAAAGCATGTTACCTGCACAAATAATAGGCACAGGATGCCAACTGATTTCCATATATAGTGAACTTCGCCAGGTTAGTTTAGCACTTTTCCATTAAATTGAATGTGTCTGCTTATAACCTATGATTTTTTATTAGTCTTTAATTTGTTGTTTGATTAATTGGAGCAATATTCACAGCTTTGAGTTGTTTATGATAGCGGCTTTGTTGTGTGGATGGTTTACTCTCGGCTTATCTTGCTTGTGTTGTTTTGTTGCACAAATACTTATTCTGGATTAGAGTGTTCCTCATTTCCGATTTTTTTACTTTAATACTGTAGGTGAATAATACTATTTTTGCACTTTGCAAGGCAGTGAGGCTTATGGCATCACATAATGATGATGAAGAAATGAAATATACCATATTCTTGTCCCAAAAAACTTCCTTAACTTGTGAAGGGATTGGACGACCACTGGGAATTTTATTATCTTCTTGGGAATTTAAACAGTCAATTCATAATGCCATTAAATCCATACCTGAAGGACAAGCAAGTGGATGTATTCGCCACTTGACGAGGGATATGTCAGAATCCATTGAATGGATGAAAGTTTTGTGTTCAGTGACTGGTGGAGAAGAGCTTGACGATGGCATGTTGAGATTTGAACTGCAAGCAGAACTCTTGGGACGGGGTTTATCCGAAATTTATGTACTACTGCTTGATTCGTTGAGTGTCACTACAGGTAATAGCAATCTGCTTGGACTAGCCGTAAACGACCTAATGAATGTTGTTCGTCCTTTAATTAATAGTCTGGTTGGGCTGCAGCCAGATTGTCTCAACGAATTTTTGTTTGCTGTCATGGGAAGAAATCTTCATAAAGAGATGGCTGAATGCAAAAGGCAAAATTACATGGTGTCTACCAGCTGGGCAATTGTGTTCTTCTTTCGTTTTTGTATGTCCTGTGGAAGCTTATACAGGCAAATAATTACCCTCATGCCACTAGGTACATCAAAAAAGATATCAGCTGTGATGGGAGATTCATTTATAGCATGCTCTGGAAAGGATTGGATGGAGAAGACTGATTGGACTGATGAAGGCTACTTTTCTACCATTGTCCAACCTTCGGCTTCCCTTTTGGACATTATAAAGTGCTTGTCAGACATCTATTTTAAGGATGATAGTGCAAATTGCTGTCCACTTATCTATGTATTGCACACTATGGCTCTTCAGAGGCTTGTTGATTTGAACAGGCACATCAAGTCATATGAGTATTTGTTGCAGAATAATGAGAATCTGCTCCAAAGTAAAGCACTTGATGATGATCGATTGTCGCTCTCCAGACAAAGAAGGCGAAAGTTGAAAAGACGCTTACTAGCTTTGAAGCAAGAGGCTGAAGATCTTACCAACTTCATAATGGGATACCTGTCACTTGTGGTGGATGATCAACTGATATCCGCTAATTTTCAATCAACAACCCAACAGCTGAACCATACTAAATGGGATTTCAATGTTTCTGGTATTAATGAAAAGTCATTGCCCACTGCACTTTGGTGGGTTATTTGCCAGAATATCGATGTTTGGTGTTGTCATGCCGATAACAAGAAGTTGAAGAAGTTTCTCTCACTTCTAGTTCATACTTCTATTCCTTGTACCTCAAGCAGCTCTAATCTGGTCGGAGCGTGCGACATGGATGAAGCTGGTCAGATAAAGAAAGTGACTGTGCATCAGATCTCATTAGGACTTTTAAGTGATTCCATATTTTATGAACATAAAGTAAGTGGTGCAGCGGAATTTTTGTTTGAAAAGATCAAATGTAAATCATTCAAATCACTCACAATAAGGGCTAAAACTTAAAGAATAATGCTGAAATTCTATTAAGCTATCATTAAAAACTGTTAGAGGTAAGTCCTGTTTATAAGGTCTGTAACAAGAAGTTGACTAGGAATAGGAAATCCTAAGAAAACTAGAAGACTAAAAATAAATTTTTTTGAAATATATTTTTTTTGAGTTTTTTTTTTTTTTGAAAGATATTAGGAAACTAAAATAATAAACTAAAATGATAAAACTTTAAAACAGCCAAATAGGCTTGAACTAGAAAGAATATGCTCCATCAGTATGAATTGCAAGATATACAAGTTTTTATCTTTTATCACTTCTCTTTTTATAGCTCACACACTTGCACTGGTTCAAAGATATAGACAAAATGCATTGACTTGCATATACATAATTCTTGTTTGTGTGCATCTCTGTGGGTTTATGGACATGTGCATTTCTTATGGATATTGCACCACGTGATATTTACAGTATCTCTTTTACTAGTTTATTCGCAGGAATTTGGCATCAAGGTTCTGTCATGTACTTGAAAAATCAGTCTTACTATTGTTTAAACATCTGCCAAAGCCAGAGATTGATTTTGCTTCATCACCTAATTGGCCAGAGGTGTTGAGTATCCTTGAGAAATTATCAGTGGTTGTTTCAGGCAAAAGACATACTGCTTATGATCCAAGGGAACTTTCAAATTGTGTTTCATCCAATAAAATGACTTCCAAAATTTCCAAGGAAGAAGATGCCTTGCAGCTAGCCAGCATGAACTTTAATGCTTGTCAGCATTTGCTCAATCTTTTATGTTGGATGCCAAAAGAATTTTTTTTGTCAAAATCGTTTGAACTTTTTGGGACTTATATACTAAATCTTGAAAGGTAAACTCTCTAGCTTTTTCAGTATGTGGATTGCATTTGTAATATTCCCCTGCCTAAAATAATGATGGGTATCTTTCAACTTTTTCCGTTTTGAAGAAGCAGGATGATAACCTGTCATATCTGATTATTTTGTAAACATTAAAATAAGAAAAAAAAATACATACCTTGAGAAAATAAGGTAATTGAGAAAATCAAAAAAGAAAAAAGAAAGCTAGAAGACACTAAAATTATGATTGAAGCTTCTAAGTTTTGAACAAGGGATACTTTTAGAAATTAAACTCCTGCTTGTTGCCTTCATGTAGTTTCAGTTTTCCAGCATGAACATATGTCTTTGCATGGCTTGTAATTTGCAATATGCCAAGTCTACATTTCTATGCCATTTAGTTCTTCACACCTGCGAAAAAAAAAATAATAACTTTATTCTCAGACAGCTATCAGCTTGGCATCTGCTTTGTTGTCTGCTTGTTAGAAACTCTTGAATATCAAAGTAGATTGTGTTATGTAAAAGTTCTAGGATGGTTATCATGAATTATCGTTAATTATTGGTTTTATGATCTTTGTTTCTGTTTCTTGTTTCTGCTATGATGTCTTCTTCTCATGACATTTAGTTTAGTTGTATGAGCAGCAACATAAAGATTCAAAATTCTAAAAGCTATGGGTATCCCCTCAATTAAAATAATAAAATCCAGCTGGAACAGTTTGGTTGTGTGCACCTGAGATACATGACTGCTATTGGAATATTTTGGTTAATATGGATCTCATTTACAGCATTGGTGGAATTTTGATAAAAGTAATAGAAAGAAAATTTTGAAATTGAAAGTGTCTGTGCATTATATTTCTTTTGTCATTCTAGGCTGATGATCATATTCTTATCGCTTGTACTCTTTAAAGTTCACCTAAATACATGCATGATCTTGTACCATGACAAAAATATATATTAGTAACGTCCTATAAAATGCGTTTACTTTGTTTGATATAGCATGCTTCATTTGCTTTTGATTAAAGTTTTTCGGCAGGTGGCTTCACTTATATTGTCAACATTCTCAGAATCACCATTAATATGATTTTCCTTTGTTTCAGGCTTGTAATTAGCTGTTTATTACAATCTCAAGGTGCATTGTCTTCACATGATCAGTATGAGCTCTTCAAATTGTTTGTATCTTCTAGGCGGACCTTGAAATATATAATTATGGCATCTTGTGAGGAGATCATGGAAGACACTGTAGCATCACCTATTGCAACTATGTCTGATGGACCATTTTTGGTTTTATGGCTTTTAAAGTCCTTGTATGTGCTGGTTGATCTTCAAGGGGTTCTATTTGAAGATTGCACTGTTCAAGTCAGCCACATGATCTTCTCATTGATGGATCACACATCATATATTTTCCTAACAATAGGCAAATATGATTTTCAGAGTGCACTTCATTTTTTTGTGGCAACTGAGAAGCCTTGTAAAAATCAACCTGCTGCTCATGAATGCATCTCAAAAGAACCTGATCTATCTTCAGAGATCTCCAAAGTTTCTGACAACTCTAAGAATATTTTTCTAGTTGCTGAGACCTTGAAGGAACAGTCAGAATCCTTACTGATCTCTTTGAAGAATGCCCTTTGTAATGAAAATGTTGGAGTTGGAATTGATGTTGTCAATTGGAATAGATCATCTTCTATAATATCATGCATTGGTGGCTTTTTGTGTGGAATAGCATCTGCAGTGAATGAGACAATTGAGAAAAATAATGTTCAAAAGGCAAAATTGAAATGGAAGAATGAGTCTATGAATAGATTCAACTACTGTGTGGAAGTGTTTTCAAATTTCTTTACTGCTTTTCTGCAGTTATTTGTTGATGATGATGAGCAGCCTCAAATTTTCAGCGATGATCTGAACTTCCAAAGGTTGGAGTCTAGAAGAGATTCATATGGTGTACCACATCAGGAATTTGGATCTGAAATGACCTCAGCATTATCCAATCTGGATTGTAGCTCAAAAAGTTCTAGCATTCGGAGAAATAGGTTAGAGCTGGAAGCTGCTCATAGTCCAGCCAGTGGTATGACAGAGATTAATTTACTTGAGGTTCAATCTTTGAAGAAACATTTTCTGCTAGGCTTGCTAAAGGGTGATCATCCTGAGGCAGCATTTTTACTCCGGCAGCTATTAATTGCTTCTTCTGCTATTTTGAGGTTAAATTTGCGCATTGATAACACTCCCCTGTCATCACACTCGATGCCTATTTTTGTTGGTATTTCACGAGTCTTGTTGGCAGGTTTAGTAGACATGGTTGAGATTCCACAACCTTTTTCTTTATTTTGGTTAGATGGTGTAGTGAAGTACCTGGAAGAATTAGGGAGTCATTTTCCTGTAATAACTCCTACCACAAGCAGAAATATGTACTGCATGCTTATAGGGTTACAATTACGGACAATAGGAAAATGCATATGTTTACAGGGAAAAGGAGCGACTTTGGCATCACACGAGACCGAGTCGAGTACTAAGATGTTCCATGGTGTTACTGAATCATCTGAATCCTCTCTTTCACATGGGTCTTACTGTTTGGATGAATTTAAAGTGAGGTTGAGGATGTCCTTCAAAGCATTCGTAGGGAAATCATCAGAGCTGCATATGTTTTCTGCGCTACAGACTATAGAGAGAGCACTGGTGGGAGTACGGGAAGGCTGTGTAGCAACTTATGGGATAAACAGTGGAGATGCAGCTGGTGGAAAGGTTTCCTCAACTGTTGCGGGTGGTGTTGACTGCTTGGATCTGATTTTAGAATATGCTTCGGGTAAGGTCAAATATATGAAGTTGATTTTGGATATTCATGTTTCGAGTAATATTGCATGCTCATTTCATGTACTTCTATCTGAGTCAGTTTATCCTTATCTGATGAATCAATATTGCATCTTATAGTATTTGATCTGAAAAAGTTTGAAAGAAATACCAGTTCCGCTACTTCCATTGTAATTTGATCATCACTGAGAAGCTTTTCTTTGTTATTCTTATCTTGATTTGGTTTTGCAGGTCGTAAGCGTTTAAATATTGTTAAAAGACACATCCAAAGCTTAGTTGCTGCTCTATTCAACATTATTCTGCACTTGCAGAATCCATTAATCTTCTTTACAAAATCAGTCAGCAATAGGGATGATAATAATCCAGATCCTGGATCAGTCATCCTCATGTGCGTTGAGGTATTGATAAGGGTTTCAGGAAAACATGCTATGTTTCAACTGGATTCCTGGCATATTGCACAATCTCTACACGTACCTGGAGCACTTTTCCAAGATCTCCCTTGTTTGCAACTTTCTGGAGCTTCAATAGGTTATGAAACTCTATTGGATCGGCACTTCTCAATGAACTTATTTGCTGCATGTTGTCGATTATTATACACAGTCCTGAAGCATCACAAGAGGTTTGTTCAGCCTCCGATTTCAGATTGTGTAAATAACCCTTATTGTCATATTTCACAGATGTGGTAATTACACATCCAAATCACAATAATAACTGAGAACTAAAAGAAAGAAGATAGGAGGAGCAGTAAATGTTTGAAATAATCCATCAAAGACAGGCACTCATGAGTTGAGCATGGTCCATGTTGGGAGACATTATCTTGACTGGTTTTTGGAATAATATTATAACACCTTTTTCTTTTTTGTTTCTTGAAAACAGAGGTAAAAGATATTCTCTGTTTATCACACTGATTGCTTTTTGTAATTTCCAGTGAATCAGAGAAGTGCCTTGCCATACTTGAGGAATCTGTTTCCGTCCTTCTTCATTCTTTGGAGCCAGTAGATAATGATTATGTGGTCAGAAAATGCTACTTTTTCTGGAAAGTCCAAGAGGGAATTAAATGTGCTTGTTTTCTACGAAGGATTTATGAAGAGGTGTTGGATGTTGTTTTCAAATTTCAAGTGCACTACCTCTCATTGGCTCTTTATCATTTTATTTATAAGAGGCTATTGTCAAATCTTTAGTAAATTCCTCACTTGGTATGTTCTGCATAATTCTCTTACAGTTAAGGCAGCAGAAAGACATCTTTGGCCGGCACTGTTTCAAGTTCTTATCCACTTACATATGGGTGTATTCAGGCTTTGGTCCCCTTAGAAGGGGCATTAGAAGGTTGCACCTCTTATCTTCCCAATGTATCTTTCATTATTATTAAAGTGTTATGCACGGTATTAAAACTGACTTATGTTCTGTACATAGTTAAGCAGCTACCCTGTGTCAGGAACCAACCGGGAGGCAGGAATTAGGAAGGAATTTTGAAATTCTGTTATTTCTTTTTTGCTTTTATTTCTGTTATGTCCTTCTTATTGCATGGCAGTAGTGGAGCAGTACAATAATACTGAGTACTCTGCTGTCCATTATGGTAGGAAAATATTATCATTGTTACCTGGTTTGGCATTATTCTCAACTATATATAGCTAGAATTTAATCCAGAAGAATGTACGAAAAACCTAAGAATCTTCATTATCACTCTCATGTCTAATGAATCTCTCTTACTCTTCCTTTTCCTCTCTTCTCTCTTCCCACTCTCCCACTAACTAATTCTAGGCTTTATCAGCTGCTCATGAGTCAAGGTCTTGACGCACTGGTGTTCAGTAATCTGAACCATTTTTAATTGGAAAAAATTGCAGGGAAGTCGATGAAGCTCTGAGACCTGGTGTATATGCTTTGATAGATGCTTGCTCAGCAGAGGATCTTCAGTATCTTCATACTGTATTTGGCGGTAACCAGAATATTGACTGGGATTTTGAGCTTTTAGCTACTAATGTAGACTTCTTTTCTTCAGACTAACCTCTCTACTGGTATTATTGTTTTTTGTAGAGGGTCCTTGCCGAAACACTCTGGCAAGTTTGCAACATGACTATAAACTAAATTTCCAGTATGAAGGAAAAGTCTAATTTGCAGTGTGAAGAACTTACTTCCTCACTTCCTCGTGTGATATATTGGTGAGTCATGATTTAGTCCATAACTACTTCCAACATGTTTTATTTCTAATAGGCTGATATGATTCTAAAAATTTCTCAGCGTGTTACTTGCTTTTTGTTGTGTTTTAGTATATTGCTTCAGTTGTTTACGTGAACTAAAAGAGTGAACTATTTTTCCAATTTAGTTTCTCTTTTACTCAATAACAGACTCTCTTCACATACAAGTTAGGTAGATTGGACACATGGAACTTATTACATATTGAAATTTAACTAACAGAAATATGATAATGACAAGAATTCAAACACTAATATCTAATGTTGATATCAAGGGAAATGATGGAATTGAATAGATGTTTCAAAACTCGAGCTAAATATCAAATTCTACTATCCATTTATTATTACTTTCATGTAATCCATTGAACTCAGGTGCCCAAATCTTTAATTCAATTCCTGGCATGTGACTTGGATAATGGCCTAACTACTTGTCCATATATCATAATGAGTATATGAACAAAGTCATGTGAATAATGTCCTCGCTTACTTGTAGAAGGAATACATTTATGAATAAAAGTGAGACGCAAGAAAAGATGCAACACAGAATTCTTTTTTATTCTTGCAACCTTGAAATCGAGTCATGGACCAATATAGTAGATCACCAAATTTGCATCTATTGTAATACAGTTTAATTACATTTATATATTCAAACATGTGCAGATGATTTCTATTGTTAACTAGCTATTATTTCTTTGGAACAGAGCTGCTGTTTGGACCTTGGAGTGCCTGTCGAGCATTGAAGCTAACGTTTTGTTGATTTGTGTACATAGTGCAAGGAACTTGTCCTGGACAAATCTTACCTCTACAGTTACATTGGTACACGAATTCTTTTGCACATTTAATCTGTCTCTTACCAAAATCACTGGAAGACATAACAGGTGAATGTGGACAAGATAAAAACCTAGAGCGATCCCCTGCTATTTTCATACGTATGTTTCAAAGTAATGAATAATCATTTCCCTTGAAGAATAAGCAAGGGTCATGGTGATTGGGGATTATAAAGATCTTCAAGTATAGTTATATCTATCAAAAGTTTTCTGGCTTTAGATAGTTGAAGTATAGTTTATCTTTGCTTTTTTTGTAGAACCAGATTTTGATTCAGATTTTAAACGTCAAAGTGTAATTCATAAATTAATTCTATTACTTTTGTATAGATTTTTTTGTCGTAGACATACTTTTAGATGCAAATTCTCATATACAATAATGTCAGATGTGAACCACTACCTACCACAAGGATTAAAGATCAAGCAACACCAGCGAAAGCAATGTAAGCAATCATGTGACCTCACTAAATTTAATAAAGGTTGCCTAATTTCTTATGATCTTTTTCCATCTTGACACTAAACCACTCCGATAGTCGGCAGGATCTGATTATGCTTGACATTAGGCAGTGAACCCGAGGCTATTTTCCTTTTAAAGCGAAATGGAAAGGTCTGTGGTAGGCATGGAGGTTGGCAAGAATCAGTTTAGCGATCCTCATTAGGTCTAAATCGGATTAAACTAAATATATACATAAAAGAAAATACTTCAATTTATGATTTACATAAAATAATCTGCTCCGAACCAGTTTTGGTATCAAATTGATTTACTTTTCAGTCCGAAGCAATTAATAAACATCTTGAGTCAATTTTTAGTCATCACCTCTGCTATCAATTGGACCACGCAAGAGCTTTCGAACACTAATGATGCTCCATCATTTTCAGTGTAAACATGGCTTTTCCTCCTATATTTTCACTCGCTAAACTTTTCAATTGGTAATAATGAGTGTAGCAACAACTGTCGTTATCCTTGCTCTAATAGATAAGCTTGATGTTCTAACCACCAAGAGCTCAGCTTTCAGGAAGTGGACAAAATCCTTTTGGACAATTCAAAGCTTTATTTATTCCATATTAAAAGCTAAATTAAACAAAAATCATTCTCTCCACCATATTATCAAATCATTTAAATCCAGATATCAAGCCAAGAAAAAACTCAAAACAAAAGAAAACCATATCTCCAAAGAACTTCTAGACAAATAAACAGGCCAATTCAGAAGCCATTCAAATTGCAGACCAAATAGTTACATAGAAATGCACCATCACTGCTACTGTAAAGAATGCAGAAGCGCCTCTCCCTACCCAGTTCTGCTTCTGATAGCAGTGGCCTTGATCCTCCTTGGCATCTCATCTCTCTTCAAGTTTGAGTCGCCGTCTCTTGAAGACGCCGAGGATCAGATGGGTTTGTTGCTACTTCTGGCATCAGCACTGGGGATACTAGTCATCGTGCGCTGCTTGTCATCAAAGGAAAGTCGACCTCCACACTATTATTGTTCTTGTGGGCGTTATCCTCCATGGAAATGTGGTTGCTACAGATAGGTCTTCTCTGCTCTCTTTCTCTCTTTTCTTTCTATGTTATAGCTGGTTTGTTCGTATTAATCTAATCCAATTTATGATCACTTGATGACGTATTCAAAATTTCAAACTACCGAGAATGATCCATTGAAAAAAAGGTAAATCAAGTCCAAACCGTACACTCTCAACTTGTTAATAACTTGATTAACGCCTCCATCTCTCTGATCTCCGTGCAATTTTACAGAGTAACTAAAGCTCTGTTCATGGCTTATGGCAGAAGAGGAAAACTCCATCTTTGACTCATTCACTTTCAGCCCTCTGCCATACCCAGTTCAGCTGATCTCAGCAGTTACATCGATCTTTTTATGCACATGATGGTATTTCAACTGTTGTGAGGAATCCGTGGAGGCTGCCGGGGAGCAAGAAAGTTGGCTTCTTTTTGCCATTCCAGTAGCGTTGATACTCATAGTTTGTTGGCAGCTTTTGTTGTGTTGCTGCTAATTCTGGTGCAGTATCATCGAGCATTTCTGGATGACTAGTTTGCTTGAATTGATAGAGTAATTAACATGTGTTTTCCTTTGATGATATGGTATTGTTTCATGTGATATATATACACACACACACGCATATGTTTGATGACGGTAAACATTTTTTTTTTTTTTTTTTTTTGGGGGGAGGGTTTGAAAAGGAGGGTGAAGAGTTTTATCTTGTCATTTGCACCATGGTTGTTAATTTTTTGTATTAATTCACTATCATAATCGATATGCAATGGGGGGTGTATAATTCAAATTCAGATAACTAAATTCTTTCTGAAGGAGACGAAGGATGTATGTAACACACCGACAGGAAAATGAACGACTCTCGAGGCATTTTTGGAAAGAGAAATGGGAAGCTGGATGTTTAGTTAAATTAGAATATCTGAAATCACTGTAATTGGCACCTCCATTGGCAGAGTTCATTCATGTTGTGTATCATGAGATGATTAGAATTTTCAAATTTCATAGTATGAGAATTGCTGCAAAATCAGAAGTTCAGATAATCATTACTCTGATTTTTACGTACTGCGACATTCACGACCTTACCAGAATGTTACATATCAAAAATTTATAAAATTTAAATTTCAAATAAAATAATCTTTTGCTCAGAAAATTGGTCGAAAAAAAGCAAAAATTGGGCCATAAGCAGTTTTCAACTTATAGCAAAATTATGTAATTTTAGTATTTATAGAACATAAATTATTACTATATAGATATTGTCGCCAGAAATTTGCATATATATATTTTTAAAACTTCAATATCTAAATGTTATGCAAAAAAAGTTTCAAATTAGCTCGAGAAACTTAATTTGGTAGTTGGAGGCCATTCCCTTCTAGAGTTTAATAATTAACTTATATGTAGGTTTACTCTTTATCTTATAATAAAATAAACTTATATATACATATATCTTATAAGATATGCTTTTTTATTGTGAAATAACAAGTTTTAAGCTTTTGTTATTATAGGAGGTTTATGTGGGAATACCCCATATATATATATATATATATATATATAATTATATGCAACACTTGAACTTTCAATATCACTCTCTCTCGCTTTACCTTGCGATTAGGTAAAAATGTCTGCCGAATCTCAAGTTCCATCATCTGCCTCCGCCGCCGACGAGCCAGAACAGCAAGGTGATGGAGAATCCTCCAAGGCACTTAGTAAAAAGGCAGCTAAGAAGGAAGCCGCCAAGCAAGAGAAGCTGCGACGTCGCCAGGAGGCTGCTGCAACCTCAGCAGCTCTTGCAACTTTAACGACGCAGGAAGACCCGCATGCAACCAATTACGGTGATGTGACCATCGCGGACTTGCCGGCAGTGGAGGATCCCTCTGGTGATAACTGGAAAAAATCAGTGGCTAGTAAACAGCGAACAAAAGTAGGGGAATTGGCGGAGGAGCTCGAGGAGAAAGAGGTAAGGGTACAGGGGAGGGTCCATTCCACGCGTGCCCTAGGCAAGAATATTGCTTTCTTGGTGGTGAGGGAGGCAGGATTCACTGTCCAGTGCGTGGCTACTAAATCTGACGAGAACAATGTTAGTGGCCAGATGGTCAATTTCGTCAAGGGTTTGAGTCGTGAATCTATTGTGGATGTCGTTGGTGTTGTCTCCATTCCTAAGGATCCCCTCAAGAGCACTACTCAGCAGGTGATCTGTCTTTCTCTTTCTCCTCATTTTTAACCTTTTAGAACTGGGTTTGTTTTGATTTTCCCAATCTATGAACCCTATACCAAAAGGATAATGACTATCTTTTCGGAATTTTTTGGAAAAAATGTCTAAATGTTAGCAGGTTGAAATTCAATCGAAAAAGATATAACGATTATCTTTTCAGAATTTTTAAGGAAAAATGTGTAAATGTTAGCAGGTTGAGATTCAACTGAGGAAGATATATTGTGTCAGCAAAGCTTTGCCAACACTACCCATGAACATTGAGGATGCTGCAAGAAGTGAAGTTGAGATTGAAAAGGCTTTGCAGGTATATATATTCATTGATAAGATTTAAGCACTGTCACATTGTGTCGTTCTCTCAACTGTTTATCATTTCAGCAAATTGGGTAATGTCCCTCAAATTTCAAAAAGTAAAGCTATGGAGAAAACTCAATCAAGTTTTTTGCGATCTTATTTTCTAACGTGTATGTATTGATTGTATAATACTGCAGTCTGGGGAGCAGCTTGTTCGTGTTAACCAGGACACACGATTGAACAACAGAGTTCTTGACTTTCGAACTCCGGCAAATCAAGGGATCTTTCGCATTCAATGTCAAGTTGGAAGTGTATGTTCTTCATATTATAGATAAGTCCCTTTTGTTCATATCCATGGATGTGGTAATTTATTTTGTCATCATTAAGGTACAGTGGTTTGAGTTCCTCCGAAGAATTGACTTGTATATGCAAGTTACAATTATGAGATGCAGTTAAAGATATCTTCTTTTTGTTAGCTATTTGTTGATTGCTTTAATATGACTTGAGCTAGCATGTGATGATTTTTTAAAATACTAAATATTGGGTTGAGAATTTGCATCTTTGATGATGTTATGTCATGCAATCATGGTTAACTAATAGTGCATAATGGCCTTCACACATTGTGTAGTATACTTAGCTTTATTAACAAACAACAAGAAGAATTTGATCCTGAGTAATTGTCTACTCACTGTCCTAGTTTATACTTAAACTTGATGCATCATTCTGCAGATATTTAGAGAATTCCTGCTAAAGGAAGGTTTTGTCGAAATCCATACGCCAAAATTGATATCGGGGTCCAGTGAAGGTGGTTCTGCTGTATTTAAATTAGACTACAAAGGACAACCTGCCTGCCTTGCTCAGTCTCCTCAGCTTCATAAGCAAATGTCCATATGTGGTGATTTTGGGCGGGTCTTTGAAATAGGTCCGGTTTTTAGAGCGGAGGACTCTTTTACTCATAGGCATTTATGTGAGTTTACTGGGCTTGATGTCGAAATGGAGATAACTGACCACTATTCCGAGGTAGTATTGCAGTTTTTTATTCTTGATCATCATAATTGAGATCTAGCTAGGCTTTCATACTTACTGAGGAATTTAACTAAACTATGCAGGTAATGGATATTGTGGATCGGTTATTTGTTACAATGTTTGATAAATTGAATGAGAACTGCAAGAAGGAACTTGAAGCTGTGGGAAGGCAATATCCTTTTGAACCTTTGAAGGTCATGATTGCTGTAGTTTATGAAATATTTGAGATGTTTGATGAAGTGTTTAACATTATTATTGGGGTGTTCGTATCCCTGGGAAATTTTCTTATTCAATCTGGATTTTAAGAGGTTTTTTAAGTTTAGTGAGATAAAGATAATTGGGACATGAGTTATGTGTATACATATTCATGAGAATCTATTGCCTTGGAACTGATAGTTGGCTCAATGAACATGCAGTACCTGCCAAAGACATTACGACTCACATTTGAAGAAGGCATTCAAATGTTGAAGGTGAGTGGAACTTTATAAACGACAAGAGTACTTATCATGTCAGAATATGTTTAAATTCTAATGCTGACCAATTGTAATACAGAGGTAGGAGAAATGAATATTACTTTGGTGAAGGAAAGATAAAAAAATTTTGGAGCTGCTAAAGGTTTTTAATATAAAGGAAGTTGCTATAATTCTTCCAATAGGATGGAACTATCTTTAGGTTTTCAGTTCTAAATTATGGAGCTGTCCTAGCTATTGCTCAATAGTTACTATTTCTTTATTAGTAACCAAGGTCTTATCTGGCATTTGCATGCTTTCTATTGAATGATATTTGTAATTACAGTAAGATATTTGCGTGATTACTGTGTACTCTTTTTATTTCACAAAAAAAAAAAAAGTACAGTAAGATATTTTAGGTGTAAGAACTTAGGGTTGACGTTTTTGCAGAAGCAGCTTGTTGCATGTTATGTTAGAGCTAAACGAAGGAAAAACTATTAGTGCCGTATGAGATAAATGATTTAGAAGAATAGTAGGGACTGGTATATTCTTTTCTCATCTTGCTTTTGTTGCAAATTTTGATGTTTTTGTTCAGGATGCTGGCGGGGAAATTGATCCACATGGGGATCTGAACACGGAAGCAGAAAGAAAACTAGGCCAGCTTGTTTTGGACAAGTAATCCAACTTGTACTTGTATTCTGCTAGTAGATGGGCCCTATAGTCTGTGTTTTGAAAGAAAACCATCTTATAATCTGATCATTTATGTTTAAAATTGTGTACACAGTAATCATGTCAGAACTGAATTTTACATATGGTTGCAGGTATGGTACAGAATTTTACATATTGCACCGCTTCCCGTTGGCTGTCAGGCCGTTCTACACCATGCCTTGTCGTGATAATCCCCTTTATAGTAACTCATTTGATGTCTTTATTCGAGGTAATGGATAAACCAGCCTTGTTACGAATAGTTCTGCTGCTTGTCATTTGTACTTCTCTCAATCTTGGTCATTAATCAGTTAGATACTTTGAAAGTGGAGGTTTTGTTTGTAAGGAAATATGTTACCCATAAAACCTCCGAGATTTCTTGCTTGTTCTGTTTTTATATGTTGTTACTGGTCTGAAGACGAATTTCATGAGGACATCAAATTGAGTGCTGATAAAATTTATCTGATGAAATGAAATGGATGGTAAGGTTTAAAAATTCCTGTTTAATGGAAGGAAAGTAATGTATCCACATGCACCGAGTGATTGCACGTCTGCTGCTGTTGATGAGAAAATCCTTTATACTTGCGAAGATTTACTGGGGAAGCATTCAATTTTTAGTGTAAATCTGGGTGAAAGTATAACTAAGGTAAATTGTTTCGGGATTAGGAGCTTCATTAGTATTAGGAAAAAAATTTCATAAGGAAATGCAAATCTTATTAACATTTGCTTGTGTTAGCATTTTCTAATGAATAGATAATTATATGCTTGATATGAATGCAGAAATTAGGATATTTCTGTCTAATCTTGGTTGTTGGTCTAGTACCTTTCTTTTCAATGAAATGCTTATGGAAATTGAAAATTTATAGTGCCATGTTTCTTATGAGGAGAATATAATTTAAGGAACCAACGGGTATAACCCATGTGATCTGTTCCTTGTCCTTCAGGTGAGGAGATAATTTCGGGAGCTCAGCGTATCCATGTTCCAGAGTTCTTGGCGGAACGTGCACAAGCATGTGGAATTGATGTCAGGACGATATCTACATACATTGATTCTTTCAGGCAAAATTCTTTTCCTAAATTTCTCCTCTGTTTAAATTCATCATCGGTACACTTTTCTCCCAGGGCGCTTAACCTATTGGAGAAACAAACACTGGAACTAACCATAATATTGCTCATAAGTGACTTAGAGAGTATCTGCCTTTTAAATCTTTATGTTTTGAAGGCTTTGGTGGTTGTGAGATCATTCATATTTTTTTCTGGTATGTTTCTACAGGTATGGTGCACCCCGACATGGTGGATTTGGAGCAGGTTTGGAGCGAGTTGTGATGCTTTTCTGTAACTTGAAAAACATTCGGAAAACATCACTTTTCCCTCGTGATCCGCTTCGGCTTGCACCATGAGTTTAAATGATTTCCAGTCACTTGATCATCTATATATCTTTTTGGCAGCGAAAAGAATGTTTTTCGCAGGCATGAAATAAATTTTTGCTCGTATCTTTGCGATTTTCAGTCGAAGCTGTTGGAACAGCTACTCTTTTGTTGACCCTGAGGAGTTATCATTTAATTTATCGTAATAGTTTTCTGATGTAGAACGGAATTTGCAAGAATCTGGAGAACATTTGATTTTATGTTTAATTGAAAAAAGAAAATTTGGGCAAGCATATGGATTTTTCTATATTTGTTTTCTTCTTTTATGCCAAAAATATGTTTTTCCTTGTGTTTTTAGCATGGTATACTTTCCATCTATTAGGTGGCCAAAATCTGATGGATGATTAATCCACGTGTACGGTCGAAAGAGCTCCTCACCACAAATCCAATGGAGGCCCAAACACACTTTATCCGCAACTTGGCATCTTGCCTACTCTGTGTTAACCACGCGGTCGCGGTCGTCCTAATTCTAATTTTCAGCGATGAAACAGCGTCGTTTTGTTGCTCGCTTACCAAGTTGTATTCTTGTTGAGGAACAGCGACACCTACAACCGTAAAAGTTCAGATTTCGTCTGTCAGATTGAAATCTATCCCCAGCGTCCTTTAAGCGCGTTTCCCCACGCTCCATTCCCAAGGAAACAGGAATTTTTAATTTAAATAAAAACCCAAATTTAATTAATGTTGCATTTAAATCTTAAATATAAATAGAAACATTTTAAATATAAATAGAAAATATTTTTAAAATATATAAAAATTAGTTTTCTTATAACATAACATAATTTTAATTCGGATTATTAATGTTAATTTGACCACCATTAGTGGAGTCTAATTACTTTTAGTATTGAATTTGATTTTAAGTTATATATATTGCCAGTATTATATTTACGTGTTCAATTTTGACTTGGTTGAAATATGATTTAATTCTGTTGTCAGAATATCTCAATTAAATTTTTTATTTTCCGTATTACTTATAATATATTATGATATTATATAATTTATCATATGTTAATATTATCTGTTAATTTTATTTTTTTTATTTATTATTATGTAAAATTTTTATTTTTATTTTTGCAAGTTTTAAACAAAATTTTTTAATATTTTATAATTTATAATTTTACTAAAGATAATTTATTACTGAATTCCTCAAAAAAAAAAAAAAAAAAAAAGAAACCCCGCGCCTATTCCCTAAAATTTCATTTTTTTATTAAAAAAAAGTATTAGTTAATTAAAATGGATCCTTGTCCCAATAGAGTGTACCCACGCGCTCTAAACTCCGTGTAAATCCACCGACCCCACCCTTTCTTCCTCCGACGATAAAATCCCAGCTAACAACCACAACTTCACCCACTCCTTTTTGCCCCTCAGCCAACCCCCAAGTCCACCATTTTCAGAACTTAGACGAGAATATATATATATATATATAACAAAACATAAACACTAACCTACAACCTCTCTCTCCTCCTCTCAGCTTCATTGCGGTTATGGCGGTGTTCTCTACCTCCCTCGCGCCTCAAATCTCCGGCACCAAATCAGCAACCTCCTATTGCCCTCTCTTCTCCGGTCTTCGCCGATCATGCTCGAAACTCGACAGCATCTCCAACTCACAAGAGTCTTTTGTTCAACACATCAACTCTACTCTCCGTCTCTCCTCATCTTCTCGTAAGCCTTGCAGAGGCGTTGTTGCCATGGCCGGCTCTGGCAAGGTACTACCTTATAATCTTTTCTTTTTCGCTTTTGTTCCTTGGTTCGTGGTTATTATTTCCTTAAGATATAGCTTAGATGTGTTCTGGTTTTACTTTTCATGCTTTTTAGTGGAAATGCTTGTGATGTTAGGGAATGCTGGCCAGTTTCTCTGCTAGTACTAGTCATATTTGTTGGACTTGATTCCGATGTTGATGTAGGAAAAGACCCTTTTTTTTCTAATGTAACAAAATGAACTCGGGAAATTGTCTATGGAGGTTTGTGATTGGGATTGGTAGAGTCGTATACTTAACCAATTTGGTGTTTTTTTGGATGTTATGCTTATAGGAGCAGTTTGTTTGGATTTTTCTATTTGGTAAAACACAAAAACGTTGTGTAAAAATCTTTATTCTTCTATAATAATATTTCGTATAGGTTTTAATGCTCCCTCATTTGGTCATGTTTTAATCTCTTCTCTTTGCTGTATTTGCAGTTTTTTGTTGGTGGAAACTGGAAGTGTGTAAGTCCTTTTTTCTCATTGGCTCCATCTTACATTGTTTCTTCATAAAATTTATTAGAAGTCTGCAATTAGTTTCATCAATAATTGTTATACATGCTATATTTTATTTTCACAAGTATTTTCTTTATTCATATTCCCGTGCGTTTTGAATAATAAAAACTTGAGATGTACAAGGTTTTATTTCAAGTCAGTTTGTAGTTTGGAATTCTTAATCTTAGCTGGTAAATATGCAATTAACTAATAAACTTCTTAAGTCTATCTGAGACATAATTTCAGTAAGACATCATTATGGTGGTCCTTTAATTTTCTTTTATAGAATCTAAGCGGGTGAAGAAAAACAAGGAGAATTGTGTAGTATTAAATCAAATACTTCAGTAGGGGAAGTATTAAATCAAATGATGATTTGGAATTGGTTTTGAATCATTAAGATTGATATTTCTTGCGTATCTAAATTCTGAGAATGCCTTTTGTTTTGACTCTTACGAAAACTAATAACTAGGCACAAGAAAGCTAAAGCATCATTATCAGTAGTCTAGGAGGTATGCTCAGGACATGGACATGTTTGTTGGAGTAAATAGTTTACTTTGAGATGAGAGAAGGTGAGGCTGCAACATAGTCCTTTCTTTCTTTTGGCTCTTCTAGTTATTTCAACAGGTACTTTTTTTCTATGGTTATTGGGATTATATAATATTTCAGATATATCTACATTTATCACTCCAGTCTCACCCTTATCACTTGGAATTAGATTTTTCCTGGTCTTATATACATGGGTTCTTCTGGCTTCTGAACTTTTCTAAGATGTCATTCATATCGTACGTTTATTATATTACATGCAAATGAGGGTTCTCCTAATGTATTCTTAAATTCAATCGTAGTCTTCTCTCTTTTCTTCTTACTCTTCTTCTAAATGGTCAATCTGTTGTATTTTCCTCTTATCGATTTTTTTGCTTCTATCCTGGAAATTTGGCATCAGATGGGCGATTCTCCTTCTTTGTTCAAACCCCATGTTAATTTTTAATTGCTGTTGTCGACTGACATTCTGCAACTTCCTTAAGTTAAAAAATGAGTGACAAACTGGTGCCCGATCATTGGCATGGCATAGACATGGTTGTTTTACTTATTATTCGTTTTAACTATTTTCTAAATGAGCTTATGTGTATTCTTGTCTAGAATGGCACTAAGGACTCCATCACTAAGCTTGTTTCTGACTTGAATAGTGCAACATTGGAGACTGATGTTGGTAAGATATTCATTTTCTAATACTCAATTATGTTTGCGTACTGCACTTTTCTTAAGCTTTATACTTTTGTAAGTGTTGTCTGTTGGTTGCTGGACGATCTGCACAGTTGTGAAGAACTTAGTATATCATCTAATCTAGGTGTACATGCTGTTTAGTCGTAATAAGATCAATCTGAGCATGTCCAGCAAACCCTCTAGCATATTGCAAAAAATGCCGTCTTCTTTGTCAAGTCCTTCTACCACAATCTTCTTGGCCAGTCAAATTTAGCTCTTAGATTTCCTTGAAAGCGGATCTAGAAGAAGAAGGCATCACTTGTATTGCCTTCTTCTCTAGGGAGGCTGCCTAGGGCAAAATCTTCACTGTTGCCAATCTAAGAAAACAAGGGAGAATCATTGTCAGTGTTTGCTAATTGTGCATTCAGGAGAATGAATCCCCTAATAATTTACTCTTGTAACCTGAGTATATGGGATTCCGTTTGCAACCTTTTCTATATTTTTTCGGCTGGACAGCAGATTGGTGTCAGATGAATTCTGGGCCTGGGTGGCATTCCCATCAACAAGGAGAGGACGAAGCTCGTGTCCCTCATCCCATTGGCTATTGTGTGGATGATACGAAAGGAAAGGAACAACAGAGTTTTTGAGGACGCTGCTTTGTTTATACTATTAGAGAGCACTGGTTCAAACCTTGAGTTTTTCTTATAGAGGTCTCTACATTCCATGTTGGGAGGATCAAGGAGCCTTATTGACTTTTTGTTTTCTTCTTGGTAGATTCTTTCGTTGTATAGAGCAATGACTACTTTTCGTATAGAGCCTTATTATTTCAAGAAAAGATTGTTTTTTGTATAGAGCCAGCACCTCTTTGATGCCTATTTAATGTAGTCCCTTCTCCAGAGAAAAAGGAAATTGGTTGATATTTGAGGTTGAATCATTGGTGACTACTTCTTGGGTGCCATGTCGATTCATGTTATTCATCATTTTGTTTTTTATAGAATCTCAGTGTTACTCTATGAATATTTTTTTTTATCATATCTTTTTGAGTTACTGGGAATTAATGAAGTTTCTTCGTTTTCATTATTTTTTTGAGTTAAATAGATGTTGTTGTAGCCCCGCCTTTTGTCTACATCGATCAGGTGAAGGCTTCATTAACAGATAGAATTGATATATCTGCTCAGAACTCTTGGGTGGGGAAAGGTGGAGCTTTCACCGGAGAAATCAGGTTGGCTTGCACATCACCTCTTATAAAAGCTTTTCTTTATACTTTTGCAAGGCTGAAGCTGTTTGATCATCTTAATCTCTTGAGTAGACACTGATGTAATTGCATGCATGCATGTTGCATTACCCCATTTTTCATTTGTTCATTCCAACTGTACGCCTCTGTAGCGTGGAGCAATTGAAAGATCTTGGCTGCAAGTGGGTTATTCTTGGGCATTCTGAGCGCAGACATATTATTGGTGAAGATGATCAGGTAAAAGTTTGCAACTATATTCTTGACAGATTTGAAAAGGGTTAAATGGCTATTGCTTTTTGTCATGGATGCAATATCTAGACTCATACTGAACCTTTGTCAACTATAGTTCATAGGCAAAAAAGCTGCTTATGCTTTGAGTGAGGGTCTTGGCGTAATAGCTTGTATTGGGGAACTGTTACAAGAAAGAGAAGCAGGCAAGACTTTTGATGTATGTTTCAAGCAACTGAAGGCTTTTGCCGGTAAACTTTCTTAGTGGTGCCCATATTTTTTATTTTGGCACAAAATTTGGTTTTTTTTTTTTCAACTCAGTTATCACATGGAAAAGTAAAGAATTATCCCAAGAACCCATCATTTCTATTATGTGCAGATGCTACGCCCAGTTGGGACAACATAGTTATTGCATATGAACCTGTATGGGCTATTGGGACTGGTAAGGTGGCTTCACCCGAGCAGGCTCAGGAAGTACATGTAGCTGTCCGTGATTGGCTTAAGCAGAATGTTTCTGCAGAAGTGGCTTCTAAAACTAGAATTATTTATGGAGGTACTTTATTTACTACATTGTTTCCATTTATAAATTGTTGGATTCATTTTATATTATACTTATTACTGAATATTATGTAATTACATGTTCTCGTTTCAAAAGAAAAATTCATTGCAAAAATTTTTGTAGCTACAAGTTCCCATTGAGTAGATTCATGTTATACTTTTTTCCCTCCGAGTAAAACTTAGTTTGGTATGTTTAGAATCACTGAATTTGCAGAGAAAGAAAATTTTTTCTTTGACTGAACAATTTCCATGTTTTCTTAACTGCTAAACAAGCAGTAAGAGTAAATTTTCCTTGGAACCTGATATGTTAAATTAGTAGTGCTGGTAGTTATATGAGGATAACTTACGTCACATTGCAAAATCAGACTCTGAAAGCAGTTAAACATGGTCCTGTCATCTGCAGCCATAAGTGCTTTTGTTATTGTAAGGAAGTTCATTGCACATGTTTCCTGTTTTAGGGTCTGAGGGGGAATCAAATGCGCATAACCGTACCATACCCTCCGCGCTTGTTCATGAAAACTCTCATTCTATGTTTCAAATATCTGACCTCCAAATCACAATGGAAAGATATGACTGTTACACAAAGTATTTTAGCAATTTATGGAAAAATTACATCAGTGCCTATAGTAAAAAAATTTTAAAAAAATCTCAGTGAGCTACACGTGATGTTTAACCCTCTGTAGTTCAAGATCTTGTGATAAACTAACGTGATGTGACCTAACAGTAAGCTATCGACATGCAGGATCAGTCAATGGAAGCAATTGTGCCGAGCTTGCAAAGAAAGAAGATATTGATGGTTTTCTCGTTGGTGGAGCTTCCTTGAAGGTATGTGCTGCCACTCTTTTCCACTGACTTTACAGAATTCGTTATTTATGGTCATTGAACAATTTGAAATGTTCAATTTGCTAATTTGTTTGGAGCTGATGTAATCAAAATAACTTTTGGTTATACAGGGCCCAGAGTTTGCAACCATTGTCAATTCTGGTACATCGAAGAAAGTTGCTGCCTGATTACTGATCGTGACAAGGAAGTACATGTAGCTGTCCGTAATTGGCTTAAGCAGAATTTTTCTGCAGAACTGTTACAAGATCTTGTTAATGTATGCAAGTTATGAGCCAGTTTTTTTACCTGAAGGTCTGATTACTTTCAGCTTTTCGTTTTCTTAACTCGCCCAGGAAGATAGAAATTTTCACTTTGTTTCTCTCTGCTTTTGCTCATGTTAAAAGGCAATCGACACGGAATCAAATAATGTCGCAATTATACCTTAATGAATTATTTTTCATTTAATTGAGAATTGTATCATGTATCGTAAATATTTTTCTTCCTTGCGGGAGTTATGTACAATTTGTGAGGCATAAGACTTGAATCTCATGTCGAACATATAGGACTTTGACATGAAATTGTGTAGGTCTTTTCCCTTGTTTGCAAATTGCCATGGCATTCAAGGAGGAAAATTTGGTGTATTTCCTGATCAAAATCAATTAAATTTGGGACTATAAATGTTTGGAAAATAAATTCTAAAATTCAAACTTGGATCAGCGGAAATTCATAAAGTGGCATCTAATTTAATTTACTTGAAATTATTGATGCGATGAATTTGGCCTTCCACAAGAAACAAAGATTGACTCAATTTAGAGACCGGCTCTTGAATTCATAAATTTACTTCTCTATTTCTAATGTATCTATGCACATTCTACAAAGTGTAATATAATAAGGTAGTTGATGGTGAACAACCAGCAAAAATCCAAGGACTTCAATGGCTATTACCAACTTCAATATATTGTGTTAAAGAAGCAATATTTCTTGAAAGATGTAGATCAGAAGCAAGATTCCAGTTGCTGTGGACAACTGAGTATTCGGGATCAGAAAAGTTGATTATGATGTTTAGGATACAGTGGACGCTTATGTCCTTGAAGCAGCAGATCGAAGAAGAGAATTCATGGCTTCTGCAAAGAAACGTGCCTGCATATGCAGCAGGTAAAAGAAATGAGCCAATTTCTACCTCATTGGCAGGTAGATTGAAGAGTCAAGAGGTCGACTTGCTGAAACTTCGGCTCAGCTCTGACCAATTTGCCAGAACGAAAAAGTAGTGTCCACAAACAATTCAGAAATGTTCTGAGGAGCTCCTCATAGCAGATAAAAAGGAATTTGTTGATTTTGAAGGCAACTTAAAAACTTCGGTATAGCAGCTTCTTAAAGAAGAGAGGCAACGCTCTGTGGTTGCTTTTTTATATTTAAGTCTCTTCCTGAAGATTTCATGATCAATCAGAAAAACTAACTGGCACGACTGTGGACTGCTTGAATGATCTCATTGATAGAAGCATCCATGGAAAGGATAAGAGCTTGCAGGGTCCATGATCTCGCTGCGTGCTCCCATGGAACCCAAGTAACATTTCAGCACCTTGAAAAACCTTCAACTGCTCACGTATGAAGTAACTGATCAATGGCTGACGATTGAAGCAATGAATCTAATAAACTTCTGTGAGCTGAAGATACAGGAAATACTCATTGCAGACATGAAAACTCTCACTCAACTGATTGGGAAGCTGCAGGCTCTAACACCGTAAAAAAAAAATGGTTTTTATTTCACTTCTGCCTCTTTCTTATCACAAGGATCTTTTCAAGTCATGTATGGCTCAAAAGTGAAGTAAGACCCAATGCTGGCACTCAAAACATTCTCTGCTAATTATGTTTTTACCTGGAAAACGACTCCCATTGCAGATACGAAACGGTCTTTGTCAGATGGAGTTACCACTCTAAGTTCCTATGTATTGATGATGCTCCCAATCCTTCCAAGAATGTAAGACAAGTTATTTGGTCATAGATTTTACAGTCCCAGGTTCATTTTTGTTAATGACTTTTTAATCATCTTCCTTATTAGTTAACACACGGTTAGCATAATTTGATTTCTAGCAATAATCTTTCTGAATCTGGAAAGCAGTGAAATTTGATCTTCAATTAAACAATCACGGTGCAAGACACTCAAACTCACTTTTTCTGGTGAAGTTAAAAGAATCTTTCACTTTCAATGCCAAAGCAAGGTATAAGAATGACTTTGAGTGAGCATGACTCAATGCTAAGGATTAACAAGTAAAACATCAATACTCAAGCATTTATATTCTTCCAATTCTCAAATCATTGGAGCAAATTTACTAACAATTAACAAAACCATTAGCGAGACAGATTAAAAATAGAGAGGAAGGGAGAAAAATGGAGTGGTTTTATCCAAAAAGAAGGGGTCCAGAATGGAAACAGGGGTGGAAGGGACAAACCATAGCTTCTATCTCAGTGCCATCGATACATTTGCTCACCGTTTTTGCAATTGTTTTAATCTTGTTGTGGTTCTCACAGTTCACAAACTATAAGGCCCAGTTGCACCACACAGCTATCAACTTTCAGCTGCTGATCTTCTTGTTGCCAGTTCTGCTGATCTTGTTAATGGCTTCGTATTCTAATGTTGGAAGCTACAGCTTTCGGGTTCCATGTCTACAGGCTGGCGGCTCGCCATGGGGTGTTGCAAGCTTAGTTGTTCTTGTTTTGGTGTTGCTCTCTTATCAATCTTCTTTTCATTCCAAGTGGTTTGGACCTCTACGGAGGTCGGATTAGTAAATCTCTTACATTCTGTGACTCGAGTGGTCTTATGACCTTGCACATTTGGCAATGTAGTTTTTCACTCTAATATCCTTCACCATTATAACCATGTCAAATGATAATGTGCTTTATGTTCATGTAGTTTCCCGTTGATAATTAACTTCTTTGATAATTTCTAAATATACTAATTATATGTTTGCATCAAAATATATCAAAACTATTTGATAGCATGCTTTATGTTATTTACTCTTCAATTGATAATATACTTCTATGACAACTAGTTCATATATATAGTAGTATGCTTACTGTACTCTCCAATTGATAATTTACTTCTATGGCTCAGCTAATTTGTAAATATACTAGTTATATGTTTACAGTCAAAATATATCCAAACTTCCTAAAAGCTTCACCGTCATGAAAATTGGCCAGGAAGAACCAGAAAAGTTGAACTTCCAGGCTTCAACTTCAATCTAAACCGCCCTTTTACAGTCCACTGCTTCCTTGAGTTTTCTCCCAAGTGCAAATGCCAGGGGTGGAGGAACAGCATTCCCAATTTGTCGGTGTTTGTGTTGAATGTTACCCGAAAATTTATAGCCATCAGGGAAGCCCTATGAAATTAAAACAGAAGAGGATATTTAGAAACTAAACACAGATCATGTAACTTTATCTCCTCACAATTACAATGGGAAAGCATTGATTTAACAGCTCAGCCAAATTTATCTCATCTTAAAGAAGACATAAATATCTTTTTCTTTATGATCATTAATAGATTTTAATTCTCAGATTATATATATATAGACACATTTATATAACAAAAGGCAGTAAAAGAGCAGCAAATATTTACTTACTTGGGACCGTGCACATTCACGCACCGTAAGAATTCTGTCCTGATCTGGGTGGAAGCACATGCCCACCTTTCCCATTGGCTGAGGATCTGTAATTGATGTTGGGAAGTTCCCTTCCCAATCTAACCTTCCAAACAGCCCCTTCCACTGATTGTGCCGCTTGGCAGTGTTTGGTAGGCACCATGGGATCAAATCCACTATTTGTCCAGTTGACAACTTCACCTGGAATTCACCGATAAAATGAATTTAATGATGAAATAAGTAAATGTGGAGTTTAGTTCAAATTTGAATGCATTGCCACCTTTTCATCTGGAAGATCATGCCAATCAGCCCCAGGCCGCTTTGGGATCTTCTGGCATCTAATGAGATTCAATTCATTCATTTCTTTCGAGATGTGATCAGTCAACACAACTATGTTTCCTCGAATTCTTTTTTGGAACCATGAGACAGGATCATTACCATACTGCAGAGAAGAAAAGCTGGAATCAAGATGCACACAACTGATACAAGCATGAAAGAATTCCTGATTCTCAGTTTGCACATACCTCCAAGATGGCCTTAGATGCTCCATTGCCTACAGGAGGCAGATCACCAATTGTATCCCTTACAGTAATAGCCCGAAATGGGGCTCCGCTTGCGGTACTACGAACAGCAGCATACTGCAAACCATCTGATAATGAGATTTTCAACTCTGGAGCGGCAAAGACATGCATCGGCTCCGGCCATTCTGGAAGAATCTCTTCTGGGGAGGCTGCCCATATGAATGCACGTTTACGTGACTGAGAAACACCATAAGCTCCAGCTTCAAGAATACCAAATCTCACCTAAACACAGACAAGCAGTTGAAGATGCAAAATTGAAATCGAATTTTGTTTTATCCCAACAGTAATAGAAACATTTATAATCTACCTGGTAACCCATTTCAAGGAGTGATGCTAGAGTTAAGCGAAATGTCTGCCCTTTATTGAATGAGACAAAATTCCTCACGTTCTCTAGGAGGAAATATCTTGGCCGAAAATAATCAGCAAAAGATAAGAATGCCAAGATCATCTCACACTGAACTTTACTCCAAGTGCTTTGGTTAAACCTGTTCATTCCAGAGAAACCCTGCAAAATAGTGTCATCCCTTTAGTGAAACAGCACAATATTAGTGTCAAATGTTTTCAATATAATAGAGGGGAGAAGGAGAAACCCTGTTAAAATAGTCTCGTCTCATTTAGTGAAAACAGCAATATATTAATGTCAAGTACTTTCAATGTTGTAAAGAGGAGAAAGTAGGTTAAAAAATCTGTACTTGACATGGAGGGCCTCCATTGATAAAATCCACTTGCCCCGGCATGGGCAAATTAACCTTCTTAATTTCATCCAGAGCCAAAGCTAATTCAGCAGCTTCTGAAGTTGAGATACAGTCATCTACATCCCCACATTTCTCCATCACAGCCCTTTAATACACATTATCTTAGAGTAAGTCAATATAGAAGAAAGAGAGGATGTACAAGTGAAAATGAAACATTATCAGTTGCATCTTAATGCAAGATTCACCTAAGAATCACATTGCAGTTGTTGACAAACATCAACGACTCAGGGTGGTTTAGTGTAAATGCATCTCCAGCTGGCTCCTCATACTCAATTGCCCATTTAGTTAAACATACACCTGCACAGTTGAGCATTAAATCACCAGCTTGTTGGAATGAGAAATAAGCTCATATGGTTGACATAGAAAAAGAAAAGGGCCTGTACCAGATTGTTGCAAGCCCTCTGACAAGCCTCCACAACCCGCAAAAATGTCCAAAGTGGCCAAGCGATTGTCTTGAAGGGCTTCTTTTTCCTTCATTTCTAAATCACTTTCTCCCTCTTTACCTTTTCCCTTTTTTTTCCTAACTGCAGCATCACCATCTATATTTCCAGTTGAGAACCTTAATTTGACATGACCAGGTAGCTGTCCAAATGAAATTGTAAATGAAAAAATGTCATGATCATAATGTTAGTTTGATAACCTTTTCACATTGATCTACTCGGCCCAAATTTACCTGCTTGATAGACCCTTTTGAAGGATCATACAGATGTTCACAAAAGAAAATGTGCTGAAACATTGAAGGAGAGCTGCAGGCAGGAAGATCATTTTTCTTTCTTACTTCACACTTCCCCTCTACATCTTCAATGGATATGAGATGGGTTTCTTCACTGTAATAGACCTAAAAAATAAAAAGGGCCTCAGTGAGAGACAAGCTTATATATCCACAAGAAAAAGTTTATTTTCAACCTTGTCCTTACCTCTCGTATATCCGAGCAATATGTTTTCTCAGCAGAAATATCCTCAGGTCTGAAAAATCTTCTGACTTTAAGCTGGGTAGATTTCATTTCAGCTTGTCTGGATTCCTTTGAAGTACTAATTTCCAGAACTTGGCAAATAACGTAGGCCTTCAGTCCTATATTCCTGCCACTCTTAAAAGTTTCACTCTCCCCCCTCTCCCTCTCAGCAGAAAAAAGATGGGGACTTGCATAAATGTAATCGTGGATAGAATACTCAACACCCCTGTAGGTAAAAGCAGTTCTGGATGCATTCACTTTAAAGCTTTCCTTGTTTTCTTGCTCTTCTTTAAAAAAGCATGAGCTGCAGGACCCAGAACCAACACCCAGTTCACTAGAAGAAAGGCTAAGAAAGGCACCTCTCTCTGGCCAGTACAGGCTTTTGCAAAAATATTCCACCGACAACCCTTTCCTTTTTCTTTCTTCTGCTCTTGCTCTATCAATTTTATCAGCATTAGCATTATCTTTCCTATGCTGATACCCCCAAGGCCTCAACCGAATTTCTAGATTGACGGTCTCTTTGATGTCACCCAAGTCAATATCCATGCATTCATTTGTTAAGAACAACTCCCTATCATTTGCTGCATTGCCAAGTACGGTCTGAGACCCTCTTTGCATCATTCTTCCGTGAAACATTTTGCTTCCATCTGGCGTCTCATACATGTACTCCACAAAATAGATGGCTGGAAGTTCATCAGATGCATCAACTTCCACCAATGCAGCAGCACCTACAGCTATTACATCTCCATGAACAATGGCTTGCTTATAAAGAGTTTCACTGGAAGATGTTTTCCCTATAGGCATTCCATCCCATCTTATTTCTCTCTTTGCAGAACTTGATCTAATTCTCATTGGGGCTGAATGACATTTTCCAGCTTCTTCTGAAACCACCAACTTCTCTTGGGCATCATCTTCCTCATTTTCATCTTGCTCCTCAATATCATCCTCCTCTTTCACTTCACAATCGGTGACCTCTTTTGAATCCTCTGGAGAGTAATTTGAATAATATTCCCCCCAGATTCGATTGATAAGCCGAGTTGTTGTTGCTTGCATAACCTTTCTCTTTGATATTATAGGTGCCATTGCTGCCCTTGGATTCAAGTTTGGTTCTTTTTGCTGAGCCAGTTTCTTCTTTTTCACCAACCACTTGGTATGGTGCCTCTCCTCCATTTTTTGTGTTAGACCAACAACAAATGCACATTTTCTAACCTCCGCATCTGGAAATTCTGCAAAAAGCTGCAGTATTATTTGCCCATGAACTACTGTATATCTTTCCACAGCAGATGGGTCAGAAGATATGTATGCAGGATTATCCTTCCTGAATTCGGATACTCTCTTAATAACATCTGTGAAGGAAAGCCGTGCCACTCGGCTTTGCTCCTTCAACAATGTAATGATGCTTATTGCAAGCCTTGCTGTTTTTAGGACCGGTTCATACCACGGAGCATATTGCTTTGATGGCTTTCCAAGTCTATACCTGAAAATCATTATTAGTTAAAAATTAATTGTTAAAAAGCTCAAACTGGAAAAACATAACTACAATGACCATTATAAGAATATTCACTGTACCAGGCCATATCTGTCCGTATCGAAATGAAGATCATCGATGATCCAAATTCAATCATCCACTCCTTTATTGCACTTAAATAGATCGGCATTCCTTCAACATCATGTGCTCCTGAACCCCCCGAGGAAGACTGGCTAGAATCAGCATCAAGACAAAAGCCACTTCCATCATCAGCAGTCATAACCCCTGACCCAAAGATCGTGACATCAATATCTGCACATGGTTTCATAGGCAAAAGCTCCAATGAGATCAACCTTGAGTCAGAGTTGTAAAGTGCCCAGTTGTGTAGCATGCTTCGAGGAAGTTCGTCAGTGTCAAGCACATCAAAGTCATTGTCAAAAACTATAAACTCATCAGTTTCCTCATCGGTGTTCTTGTAATATGCTGGGAGAGGATAATCATTGACCAGCTCATCTTCATTAATCTTAATATAGAATTTGTTAGACGAGGAAGCCGGGGCTCGATTTCTCCTCTGTTTCATAGACTTCCAGTACTCTTCTTCTTGTAGTAGTCTAGCCAATTTTGCATCGTCACCTTCTTCAGAAGCACAAGCAAGTGAAACAGACTGTTTAGTTTCATTCTCTTCGTCTCCATCTCCAGAATCAATCCTCAAAACACCACCAGAAATTGTTTCTTTTGCCTGCATAAAATTTTCAGATTTTCTGCTATAATCTCTGAGGGCAACCAGACCAGGCAACTCGACAAATTTTTTATCATTCTTTTTTGCAGTCTCATCCAAACCTATCAATTGATTATAAACAAATTCACCCTGGGAGAGGACAAAATCCCTGATAGAGGCTCCACCAGTGAAGCTCTTGTTTCCACTCATTGATCGAACAACTCCAGCAAGCAACTCATCCAGACTGGAGTCAGGATTCCCACCAAATGATTCTGATACCCTCTTGTAAACCTCCACACAAACACGAGCCTTCTCGAAAAAAGGATCATAGAACTTCCTATAGCTAGATGCAGGTTTACGACAATCATAATCTGCAACATCAGTTGAAAGCCATATCACAGGAAACCCATCTTCATAACCAGATATATCCCATGATTCTACACGCCCAAAGCCTTCACATCTAACGCCCTTCTCCTTTTCCTTGTCAGAACTTTCTTCAAGTGGCAAGATATTACCAGAAATAAAAAGCTCATCAACTTCCAACATCTCAGGAGGCTGAGGGGCACCATGTTGATCGTGCAAAATAAAATCAGCTAGTCTTCTATTTGGACGATCATTATTATTATCATTTTCTCCAGAAGTAAGGCGCACAGCCAGAATCTCTTCTTCTGCAATCTGTTTTTTCTCCTGTTCAACGAGACAAGATTTTTCCAGTAACCGAATAGATTTTTCTTTGAAATCTGAACAGGCAGCAGCTCGCTTTGGCCTTGTCCGGGAGCCAACAGGCTCCTCGGACAAGGTTCTTTTCCTTCCCTTTTGACCAATTGCTGCAACCTTCTTTTTAATGGCAACTGCAGATTTTTGTTTACCTTTCTTGTTCATTTTTCCTATTACAGATAATGTAGAAAATCTGAGTTTATAAGGAATATCTTTTTTTGAAATAAAGAGTTTACACGGAATATCAAGATTGCAATAACTCATTTCAGGTAAAAAGTAAAATAGAATAGAGCAAATGAAGACAACTATAACATAAAAGGCAGAATCAAGATATGAATAAGACCAGCCAGGTTCTACGTAAGGCATTACAATTATGTTCTGACCAAAAGAAGGGTGGTGAAAAAGGAAGAAATGTACAGCTATAGCAGAATGGAATAATTGCCAAAATTGCAGAATCCATTGATAAGAAAACGACATAAAATTACTTATACTTATCATGAATGCACTTGTAAGGTGATGCATTCTTAAGAAACAATCAATGTGTTTACATCTCTGCCTAATCAATTAAGCTCTGTCCAAAAAAAAAAACCTTTTAATCTGCATATTATCTCTGTTAACTGCTTAATACTGAGAATTAGACAGTAATATCAAATAGGGCCACAGTATAAGAATTGACTGAAACTGAAAGAGTGCCTTCAGCAAACACGCAACCTGACAACATGTTCTAAATGTTGATATTCATAAATACATAAAGCAACAAAGACTGACCATCATATATTATCAACACTAAAAACAAAAAAAAAAAGAAGCTTTGGCTATTCCCAAATAGCATCTTGGCCGCAATCATTTTCCTTATTGTCCTATTAGATAAAAGTTTCTGCATGTCTAATACATAATGAATAACAATAGTAAGCAGTTTTGATTTGTTCGAGTACTCTCATTGCACCACAAACAGACACCTTATCAGCAAATGACTAACGCAAGTAGCAGCGCGTGGACATAGATACTACTGGTACATGTGCATTCACGTAAACATGCATTCGCCTAGACATATATAATTTTATCAGCTTCAAATTAATATAGACTCCATGTTAAATCGTTACAGTATATTTGTAAGTGATATGAGAAAACATTATATCATGGAGCACTTATAAATTTACAAGAAAAAATGAAGTAAATTATATTGTAGGATGTCTATAAGCACAAAAGGAAAAGATAATTTAAAAGCTAAAAACCATAAGACTTAAACTTCTTTAAGTCGAGCAGTAAACAAATAAAGCCTGAAAATCTATTAACGTACCTATTGTAACAATTCTCTTGCATAGAGCAACCCGATTGAAATTTAACCTTAAAACTAAATTGAACTGGAAAAGAAGCAAATCCAGCACATACAGTAATCACACTTAACACATGCGGAAGCTCAAACAAACAAACAAACACAACTCAAAAACAAAGATCAACAGAACCAAAAAACATTAAGGCACACGATGCCGTAAGATACAATTAACACAACAATCAGTCGATGCAGACAATCGATTAGGCCATTGTTACAATAGAAGATCAATTGGAACATAAATTGAAACAAGTAAAAGCAACCATTAATAACCAAAAAAAGGCTAATAGAATAACAATCAACCGAGGAATATATGAAACCAATAAAGCACAAATTCTCTGTAAGGAAACATGCAGCGGAATAACAAAACATAACGAAGTAAAAAGAAAAATCAAAGACCGATATCATCAAAAAAAAAACGACGCGCACAGGCCAGATGTGAGCGGATTGACAATCAATCGGGACAGTGTGGTATCCCAGAAGCATACGCTTCGGACATAGGCCGATATTCAACAATCCTATGCTTAAGATTCAATAAGCAATAAGCGTATCGGTGATACCTGATTGGGAAGACGAAGAATTACCGCCGCCAGCGACTTCACTGGCAATGTCTTTAGTATCCAGTATAGCTGCGGATCCCATGCTCTTTTTATACTGAGATTGGGGAAATGAAACCCTCGCCGAAATGCAGATTAGCAAATGAGCCAAAAAGGAAGTCTCGATTCTCGATTCTCGCTTCGAACGGACAAACGTATCACGATTTTCTTGTGGAGTGGAATGATATAGACCTAGAGCTTCTTGTCGATTATGGTAACCAACAGCTAAGCGGGAAGTGGCATTTCATTTTGGCGCTCAACGTGTCTTAATTTTGGTGTATGGAAACGTCTGTGAATTTTTGAAAATTTTTAGATGCTTTCGTGCTTTCTAAACGACATGCCGGATGAGAAACCGGTTGCGATAAAATTAATAAAAAATAAAAATATCTTTATTTTTTGTAATATTTTTTATTTTTTATTATTCTCGTTATTTTATTCAAAAATTAATCTCTCTTTTAAATAAATATGAGAAGATAAATTATAAAATTGATATAATTTATTTAATAATCTAATTTAAATAAATTATAATATTGAATTGTATAAAATTTTTGTAAAATAATTATAAATTTAATATTTATTTTTTATATAACATAATCTTATAATTAAATTAGAAACTTTGAAATAACATATTTTTTTATATTAAATCTTAAAAGAAAAATCAGCTTCGCATGCCAGAGAATAATAATGAATACATGCTTTTTATATGTTTAACAACTATATTTGTACTAATTTTAAGTTATTTATTATAAAATAATATAAATGATGCCGAAAATATTATTAATATCGCTAAATTATATACCATAACACATGCGGAACATAAATTATTATTATTACAAATATTATATTTAATATATCATAATATTTATTTCGTAACATATAATTTATTAAAATAAATAAATAATAGTAAGTTAATATTAATGAGAAGTAAAAAAATGTTATTTATTTTCTAAATTCATTTATATGTTTTATTACATGTCAATAAGTTGATATAATCTAATATTTATATAATATGCACAAATGAAATAGGTCAGTAACAATAGTCTCACAAATAAAAATATTTTAACTAATCAAAAGTAACAATTATAGCAAGAATGACGCATCTATATAGTTTAAGAAGCTATTTATCAAATAAAATTCTTCCACGACACTTATAATGTTACATTTAAATATTTTTTAATTATTTAAATGAACGACATATTGAAATTATTAGAACTTCTCCGTGCCTTATGTCTATTTTTTCTATTACTACACTTGTTATTTGGTATTCATAAGTCGTATGTTTTAGTCATGTAAAAGCTAACATATTCATCTTCTTCCCTTAAGCAATTGCTTTATACATAAACTTACTATTGTTATCCCTTCTTTAAGTCAAAAAAAACAAACTTTACACTTCACCGTGCACTCTTATGTTCTCGACAAATCAAAAAATTGTAAGTAATTTTCTTTAAACAACTTTGACTCCCTACCTTGAACCGATTATTATTTCATATTTATCGCAATCTTTTATATATTGTTATGCATTATTTTAATTTTTTGTATGTATCACTAATGCTATTTTTAGTCGCCCCTTCAATTATTGTTTCAATAGTTTTAACACGTAGCCAACCTAAGGCTAACGGGACCATTGGCTTCAAAACTTTTATATTTTTCTTCAACTTATTTACAAATGCCTTTCATAATTGTCGTTGTATTGGATACTTCAGTGGATTTTGAGTCCCAATTCACTTGTATTCTTTTAAACCCTATTAAACAACGATCCAATATTATACTAGTTACACTTACCATATTGACATTTGGGAATCTATCAATAAACTTGTTGTTAATTATAAATTTATACAATATGCAAAAGATCGGAGTACCTTTCCTATTTGACAATGTAAATTTCTTACCCTCCATTAACAAATTTGCTAAATTTAGGCTTCTAAATAATTTTAATAAATTGAGTTATATTTTCATATTCGTTCTTATTTTATATTTATCATATTAGAATAAAATTAAGACAGAGTCCTCCCCAATAGCACATGAGACATCTAAAATATTTTTCAATATTTATGAGCTCCTCACATAAGCATGTTTCATTGTCATAATTTGGTCATCCATATATATTTACAAATGCACATTTACGGCTTTCCTTTTTTACATTGCCAAGTAACATATGATAGAAACGTCATGTATATTTATTAGTTTATTTTATTAATAACCAAATATATAGTGACATATTAATATATTTTAATTATATAATTTAGTGGTTTATTTTAAATTAAAATAATCATACAAATATTTTTAAGTTTTCATTTAAATATATTTTAGTTGGTTTATAGATGTTATATATATCCAAGACACATAATTAATCACAATTTATAAGAAACTAAAAATATTAACTATTACCTTCAATTTCATAAACAACAATTTCTTATTCATACATGTTAAAAATTTAATTACAAAAATATTTAATTTAAAATCAATATTAATGAATTTATAAGTATATTATTATTTTTGCGATACATTATATTTTTATTATATTGTATCTTTATGTTTATTTCATTAAATTTAAATCTTAACTAAAATCGTGTTCGGGTTTGCTCCCACATCAATTATTATATATTTTTAGCAAATCATTTAAAATATACATTTTTAAACATGCATATACACACATATATATATATCTACAAATATAGTGATGACTTACCATATATTATCATCAAATCCTTTAGAGATAACATTTCTCTATAAACATGTACACATACATACCCCCCTATTAAAATTTTATGTCAAATAAAGTATCATTCTTTTTTATTTTTGGCCTAACTTTGTTTTATAAATAAATATTGACAAGCCCAAATAGATACAAATAACAGTAACAAATCACATACATGCAAACAAATTAGGCATATACTTATAATTGCTTGATTTTTTTTGGCCATAATGTTCTTAACGTGCACCGAAATCAAATAAAATTTATGTGGACAAATGCATAACTATACACATTAATTAAAATCAAGAAAAGGAGACCACCATAGGTAATAACTTATGGAAATCAGATTAGCTCTAATAATATATTTATGTGACTTAATTACGATTGATATGATACTAATTTAGATTTATATGAATTATTTGATTTAGATATTGTGTAATGCCCGGAAAAAAAAAAAAAAAACGCATGCTACGTCAGCAGCCACGTCAGCAGATCCAGTCAGCAGTCCTGGCCAACCAGGACCTGCCACGTGGCAAAACTACGTCGACCAGGGACGAGCCACGTTGGCGATCCGCGTGCGCGCGATCGGACGGCCCAGATCAATCGCGCTCACGGACGACCCAAATTTAATCGCACGAACGGCCCATATTAAATCAAAATGAACGGCTAAGATCAAAAGGCAAAAGGGTATAAATAGAACCCCCACACCAGACCACAAAAACCCTAGCCGCCTGCCCTCGCCGGAGAAGACGAACCAGAGCCGGCCGCCGCCGCCCGCCGCCGCACCGGGGAAATTTCCGACCGCCGATCGAGGTAAATTTCACACCCCCGACTCGTTTTTCCACGCTGATTCCCCCTGTGGCCAAATCGGAGCCAAAATTTCGGCCAAACGGCCGAAAGCCAGCGGCGCCGTCGCGTCCCTCCTCAGGTTTTGCCTCCGATGAGGCCCTTCCCGGTCTCCGTTTGATGCAAATTTTGTATCACCGTGATCACCATTTTTTTCTCTACAGGTTGACCGGAGCCGAATCACCAAAAGACGAACCTCGTCGGAGAGTCGCCGCACCCGAGAGCACTGCCGCCGGTAAGCTTCGGTTTTTCGTAATTTTTTGGCCCCCCAAGGGCCGTAGGGTTGTTTATTCACAGAAACCAATGCGAGTGTGGCCGAATTCGGCCGAAAACGGCCAACCCGAGGCGAATCGCCGCCGCTTGTCGCCGGAGCACGGCGGAGCCGCCGTGCCGGAGTTGCGATATTGGCTGAAAAGGGCTCTGGACCTAATTTAGGATTTTTTGGAACACGTGCAGGTACCAGTAGTGCGTTTCAGTTCCCCGGTAAAAAAAAATTCAGGAAAAATTGGGGACAGCTTGTAGAGTCACTGTGAAGCCATGTTCGAACCCCTAAACGGGTAAGGACCCCTCACCCTATTTCATATCACGGTATTAAAGTTTAATAAATAATTAAACGGTATTTTGAGACTTTATAGATGTATAATTGATTGAGGTTGCCAATGGAGCCCGAGTCTGATACAATGTTGGTCTATTATTGTTTGATCTAATTTTCAGTATTAAATGCAGTATGAGGTTTGATGTTTTTATTTCATTATTTCGCGTACATATTTTACTGTTTTACTGATTATGGATCGAACGACTGGGATGTTGATGCTGTATGTTGTCTGTTTGGCATAAATTACCGTTTTGCTTGTTTGCATGTGGATTGATGATACTGACTGAGGGAAAAGAGAATGAAAGATTATGTAAATGGGTAATTGTATAATGTGGTCAGCCTGACTAGATATCCTGGGAGATGGTGGACGGACCGGGTCCGTAGGGAACCCTACCGGGATTGTGGTCTCCCATACCGGACGGGGTATGGAGATCTTATGTGTTTTGGCGCCCATACCGAACGGGGTATGGGGACGGCCCGCTTCACCCTCATACCGGACGGGGTAATGAGGTTTATAGTTTCAGCGCCCATACCGGACAGGGTATGGGGACGGCCCTGGAATCTGATTACAAGTATTAAGGGTAACGGGTAGCGGGACCCATATGGATCCCCATGGATACTAGTAGGCTGGTGAATGAGGAAAAGTAATTGTGAAATGATTGAATTGCAAGGGCGTGATAAGTATTATGTTACACAGTTTATATGATTTCATGATGATGATAATGTTATTGCTTTCGTATATTGTTTTATGAATTTCACCGAGGTAAGTGAATGGTAAAATGTTTTATTACTGATAAAGAAGTTTATTGTAAATTATGCTCCATTGGTCTTTTTGTGTTTTCTACCCACCTTTATCTCCGTGACGGTGAGATATCGTGATGTCCTTACTGGGTTAGTGTAGCTCATTCCTTATTTAATCATTTCAGATCAGGAAGACATTGTTCCCGAGCCCGTTCCGCAAGAAGACGACGAAGGGGACGCCTAAAGACTCCAAAGTCATATTCATAGCTTACTTTCGAATTTCTCTTTTAGTTAGTTTGATCTTTTATATTTTGAGCACTTTTTTCTGATTTCAGTGTAAGGGATGTTAATCGAATTTTGACTTCGCTTCCGCATTGACATTTTTAATATACATTTCATTTAAAATTTCCGGGGCCGTTACATATTGGGTGTAAATTAATATTATGAAATCAATAAATTTTGAAGCGATATTTAATATTATGCGTTATGGGTATTGAATTTAAACACAATCCTCTACGTAATTAAGTGTATATATTATAAAATATAATCTAATATTAATTATATTGTCTTAACTAATTGTGCAAAACTTTATTAGATATTTGTACAAGATTTTGGTATACGTAGAATTCTTTTGAATTGGTAATATCTAACAACTCCATCAATAATAAAAATTAATTTTATTGCACTTATCAAATTAAGGAAATACACGAACTAATTTCATGAAAATTTATCGGGAATATATATATATATATATATATTAATTTGCATAGTATATGTCTAATAAATCCATAAGATGATTAAGTCATAAAAATAAATAGTAATTTAATAAATTTTCACATATGATGATTTTATGTAACTATAATTTAAAACAATATGGTTTCGTGAAAACTGTTATTTTACGGAAAATGAATAATTTATTATAAGATACACATATATACATAACTATGTATATTTAAGTGTATTTAAATATAAAACAAGTGAATGCTTAATAATAAGTAAAAATTAGTGAAAAATATAAAAAATTATAACACAATAACCTAAAACTTAATAAATTTATTAAAATCGTCAAACAGTACTAAAAAAAATAAAAATATTGTATTTATATGATTCAGTTATGTATATATAAATTATACGTACTTCATATATTATATTATTTAAATTTTAATTTTAGTTCAGAATATAAATTGTATCTATAACAACGTATTGGGTCAATTTTAACTAACAACGTATTAATCTCTCTTTTTTTAATTCTCCCAAGTTGAAAGGTGGGCTGGTTCGAGCCCAAGTTCTTCTCTGAATGGGCTGATCTGAATCGTCAGTTTACAAATTATAGATCCAACGGTCATTAATCGTTACACGAAAGTCTCAGTATAGACCTCAATCTACCTTAACACCTCGAACTACCTCTATAAATATGCAAAACCGTGGCGGATTAAATCTCTTTTGTCCCACTTTTTCTTCGACTGATCAGAGAAAAGAAGAGGAGACCCAAGGGAAGAAAGAAAACAGAGGCAACAGGAGAAAGCTAAAAGATGTCGGGTATGGGAGACGGGTACGTGGGCACGGCTCAGGACGCCGTGAGGATCCGACGGCTTGAGAAGCAGAGAGAAGCTGAACGCCGCAAAATTCAAGAGCTCAAGACCAAGTCCTCCTCAGCTAAGGGCCAAACCGGGCTCCTCCAATTCGGGTCAAGTACTTCCGAGGTTCATGCTTATCTCATGTTTTCTAGTTACAATTTCATTTATGTGTTTTTCTTTTTCTCTTCTCGAGTTTCCTTTTCGCTGCTGAGAAAAATTTGGATGGAAATCACAATTCTATAGGGTTTTACATACGTCTGCACGTCATTTCATTCTCTTTTGTTATTCATTACAACTTGGTTTGGTTGGTTTGAATATGGAGAAAATGGAGAGCGTTATTTCAGGTGGACGAAGTGCAGTAATTTTTATTTTTTTATCAATCAGTTAATCTCTTAATAATTGCTTGTCAATTTTTCTTCGGATTTCAGATTCTCGAGACTGCTTTTAAGAAGGAAACTGTTGGTTTGGTTACAAGAGAACAATATGTTGAGAAGGTAATTGAGTTTATTATATACGTAGTTGTAGTGTGTATTTTTGTGTATTATGTACTTAAAAATACGAGAGCTAATTAGTTTTTTGATGGATCGGGTTTTGGATATTTTCTACAGCGGGTTAATATTCGGAACAAAATTGAGGAGGAGGAGAAGGAGAAACTGCAGAAGTTACAACAGGAGTAAGTGTAACTATTAGGTCTAACTCTGTTATTCATGTCTTATAAGTTTTTTTCTTTTTCTTTTTTAAACTTCTTGTCATTGATTTGGTATTTCATATTCGTTTGCTGCGTAATAGGGAGGAGGAGTTTAAGTTACAAAAGCGTAAAAAGAGGAAGACCAAGGGCAATTCCCGATTGTCATTTGCTGATGATATGGACAATGGAAGTGAAGAGGAGGATGGAGAAAACAGTGAGCATCAAACCCTCAACTAAAACTTGCAGCCTTTGTTTGATTTTATAACGTTCTTTTGGGTATTGATTGGGTTATTGCAGGGTCGGTGAGGGGAGAGATTTGGGCTTGGGATGGTTTAAATGTTAAAAACAAGTTAGCAAATGTTATCCCTTTGACAGTTTTTTGGTTATTTGGAAAGAAAGGAATAGTGGAGCTTTCGATAGTCTGGAAAGTAGCATTAATAGGTTAAAGGATAGACAAATTCATTATTTTGGATTTATATTGTTAGGTCATGACATTATTAGTGATGTGGATTTTAGGAATCTCGTTGATACCTAACATTATTGAAAATTTTTTGTACATTGGCGGTACCCCTGTTTTGGTACCTTGTTAATGTACAGTTTACACTTTTTATTTCAAAAAAAAAAAAAAATCCATTTATCATATGTAATATATTGCATTGGAGTTGGGGATGTTGTGGAGATCACCAAGTTTGCTATTGTTAAGAGAGAATGCCAATTTGCTATAACATTTTAAATTTAGTGCTTAATATTTATTTTCATGAAACTTTGCTGCATCAGAGTTTAGAAGCCATCCCTTAGTTCTTAGGCTCTGTCATCTTTTATTTAGATCCAACTCTAGCACTCACAGGATCTAGAAAGGAGGAGCAGTTAGTTTCCTTGGATAGGGTGGGTAGTAGTTTCTTTGCTACTCGGAGTAGCTTTGTGCAGCATTCCCACATCTGTGAAATAAATGATCTGGTTTGAATTCATGGTATAGTGCTTCTTCACTAGATTAGGATGTAAATGGTGGGTGCAATAGTTATGCAATGAGTACAGAAGCTTCTGGAATTGCAATTCCATTTGCCTATTGTTGTTAATGAACGTATTCTCATGGAAGATCCTTATTTTATTTTTGTTTGCTGCTATTTGGCCTTTGTTTCTGTTTCTTTGGGTTGATTCCTCGTTCTCTAGACAGTCGTCATATTTATGGCTATGTGAAAAATTTTATGGTCCAGTATCTTACCGTCGTAGAATGGAGATCCTTGATGACATGAAAAAATTGATAGTTAGCAATCAAACTACTGCATATGGATATTGTTTAATTGTCTCTCTAACTGGTTCAAGATGCTTGGTGTTAATTATTACGTCTTAGTGCTCACTTATAACCTTGGATTCATTTACTTTACACTCTTACCACCTTAGTGAGTCCAGGTGTTTCCCTGCCTGGATTTTCCAAAATGTTGCACATGGATGATTCTGTTATCTGCACAATATAGATAAAAAGCATCAAAATGTTGGGACATTTGCTAAATCTTTTTTTTTTGTTGACATCTTGTTATGCCACCGGATGCCATTACTTGGTTTATGCAGACAATTCTGAGTCTAAGAGCTTCTGTCGTAGTAAATTCGGCAAAGATCCCACAGTAGAAACGAGCTTTTTACCTGACAGGTGTGGCATATGTTCACCATTTTCTCTCTCTTTCAGTGCACATACATGTTTTGTACTTGGTGCTAACGTTAGAGCTTAGGGGTGCTGAGGTTGCTCTTTCAGTGAGCGGGAGGCAGAGGAGCAAGCTGAACGTGAGAGGCTGCAGAAGCAGTGGCTTCGGGAGCAGGAACAGATTCGAAGTAATGTAGTCTTTCATTTTTTTTTTTTGGTTTGATCTGACTGCATTAAAAGTAGTTCTAAGGCAGGTTATCCTCTATCTCAGGTGAGCCCCTTGAAATTACTTATAGTTATTGGGATGGAACAGGCCATAGAAGAGTGATCCAGGTAAGTAAGAGTTCCCTTTTATTGACGGCTCTTTAATTTGTTCCTTTTCCTGTGGTATAAACTATTAATCATTCTTACATTCAGGTTCGCAAAGGTGATACAATAGGAGAATTTCTTCGGGCTGTTCAGCAGCAACTTGCTCCTGAGTTTCGAGAGATTCGGACAATATCGGTGGAGAATTTGCTTTATGTGAAAGAAGATCTCATTATTCCTCATGTGAGAAACTTTTGAAATCATGATTTTGACCGCAGCTTGTTATTATGATATGCTAATTATACTTGTCTTTTTCCATGTTTTTGGAAGTTCAGCAACACAGTTTCTACGAGCTAATTGTCAACAAAGCGAGAGGCAAGAGTGGACCGGTATGCTTGATTTCTTTAACTTCTGTTTGCATTAGTGCATGTAGTATTGCTTCATGCTCATAATCTGTTATGTACAAAATTGCTATTAGCAATGACTGACACATGGCTGCTCGAGTGGGAGACACATGGCTGCTAGAGCGGGATAAGTATAAAAGTAGTTTCCTAGGATAGATGTTAGTAGTTGTAGGATGTGGGGTTAGTTAATTATGTGGTTGTCAGAATGTGAGGTAGTTACTTCTAACTGGGAAAGTTTTATTCTTAAAAGTTACTTTTTCCTGTATAAAAACAGCACCGTATCGGAACTGGATATGCAGAAAAACTTGTCAAAAAAGTTTCTTGAGTACTTTAAACTTTAGGAGTTGTCGGGATCTCTCTTAACGAGCCCATACTATCAACTAAATCCCATAAGATCATTAAAAAAGGACTGTAACAACATGGTGTCGAGCCAGAAGTTATGGGTGATTCTTTCTCAAAACTTACCAAGAAGATTGAGATTGACCTTTTATGAAGCATGATCTGGTGGAAGTCCCAAGACCAGGAAATGGCAAATTGGATTGACAGTCGTGCTCTGTTTAGACCCCAAAATAAGAAACATGATTAGCTGATGGTGGCGTCTCTGGTGCAAACTTCACTAAAAATCTGCACTGTAAAAGGAGATGAAGGAGATGGGAGAGAAGACAAATGGCGAGGGAAATCAAGGGAGCAAAAAAAACACACAACATAGATCCCTTGGCAGTGTTGTGAATTTCTATGAGAGCAAAGAAGACTGAGTTGGCAAGACCCTTATGACTTACATCAGATGGAAAATTCTAATTCTCTTTAGCCCAATAAGTCAGCTCACTTTTTGTCATCTCCTTATGAAAAGCAATTAGCATGGGCTGAAAAAGGGGAACTCAAAGTAAAGAATCAATTATTGGCAAATCAGAATGATTTTCTCCCAGCATTAATTGGCAGCCAATCTTCTAGGATGATGCAACTGGGTGAACCGCTTTCCAGTAAAAATTTCTGGTTTCCATCAAGTTGGAAAGTACCCATGACTTCCTCGCCTTGAATTTTAAACTGCACATGATTTATGCAACCGATACCACTTTGCTTTCACACTACAAGGATCTAGAATCAGAGGTAAAAATTATTGATTAAAAAGAAAATGATTGCTATTCTAAAAAGAAAAAAGGCACAAGCAGAGGAAGGATTGGCTGCTTGACGGCAAGCACCGTTTTGGGGAGGGTGTATTGTTATGTGCCTTACGGTTACTAGAAATGATTAACACATGGCTGCTTGAGTGCATGACACTTCGCTTGGGTTACGCATGGCTGCTAGAGTGGGATAAGTATGAAGGTAATCTTTAAAATATGTGGTATAGGTGTTGGTAGTTTATTGGACTCGGGGTAGTTACTTAGGTGGTTTCTAGGATGCGCAATGGTTACTTCCAACTAGGGAAGTTATTATTCTTAAGAATTATTTTTTCTTCTATAAAAACAACATTGTAATCTGAACTGGAAATGATTGTATTGTTATGTGCCTAATGGCTACCAGAAATGATTTCACATGGCTGCTAGAGTGGGATAAGTATGAGGGTAATTTTTACAATGTGTGGTATAAGTATTGGTGGTTTATAGGATGTGGGGTAGTTACTTAGGTGGTTTCTAGAATGGAGGGTAATTACTTCCAAATAGGGAAGTTATTATACTTAAGAATTAATTTTTTCTTCTATAGGAACAGCATTGTAGTCTAAACTGGATATGTAGAAAAACTTGTCAAAGAAGTTTCTTGAGTACTTTAAACTCTAGGAGGTCGTTGTTGTTCTTTCTTAACAAGGTGATATCCCGTAACTAGATCCTAGGAAAGGACCATAACATAATCCCACCAAATGTCCTTTTTTTTCTATATCTTGAAGGATTGTATATTGGCTCAATGAGGTCGTAAATTAGAATGTTCAAATAGATAATTATGACTCTTATACCTGTATCTTTGTTGATTTATATCTTTTCCCTGGTATCCAAATATTGTAGATCTTTCCTAAACTATTCCAATCAGAGAGTTCTTACTTTTTACTATGTGCTTTTGAATTCTACAGCTATTTCACTTTGATGTGCATGAGGATGTAAGAACGATTGCTGATGCAACCATTGAGAAGGATGAGGTGCTTTTTTCCCCCCTTTTCTTTGGTGTATTTTGTTCTGATTTCTAAATCCTGTGGTTGGGGGAAAAAAAAGGATAACTATACTTGGTTATATAGTTATCCTCATTATATCTTAATATTAGAATGTATTGCATACTTTCCATATCAGTACAACTTCATAGCAACAAGTGCAGATTGGAGATCCTGCCCTTGCATTTTAAAAAATATGGTCTTGTATTTGCATGCACGTGCAATCTTTGATCAGTCACCTTAGTGAGCTTTGGACTAAGTGAAAGTATGAGTGGCTTGGCTTATCATTGTTATCTTTATTGGCATAAAACTTAAGCTTAAGCGTGTTTGTGTGGTTAACATGATTGACTTGTTTATGTGCTGGCTAGTGATAAGAGTACAATGTTAAAAGCTTTAATCTACTCTTCATTATTTGTATTATCGTTATCTTTTTGAGAAGAATCAACTCTTCGTTATACCTTAATGTTGGTTGATATCTTTATGTTTAATAGCATTCTGTTCTGCTGGTCTTGAAGTGGTTATCAGAGTTGCCATTCTAAAAAGTTTACACTTGCAGAACTTTGAATTCTAAGATTGTCCCGGTCTTTGATTAGGTCAATGGACCTCTATTCCTGGTTCTAATATTCATGGGCTGCCTTTTATACGTGGCTTCTCTGAACCCTTAATTTAGCCATCTTGTTGGGAGTCTATTCCTTTGGTTCTATTTATTGGTAGTGCAAATGCATTTCTGCTAATTATTTCCCCTTTGGTTTTATTTATTGGACATACATATGTATTAATGTTAATTAGATAAAATATTTCTTGGATAAAAAAATCTGATATCAACTCACAGGCTGCCTTTTATATGTGGCTTCTCTGAATCCTTAATTAGCCATCCCGCTGGGAGTCGTTTCCTTTGGTTCTATTTATTGGTAGTGCAAATGCATTTCTGCCAGTTATTTCCCCTTTGGTTTTGTTTATTGGACATACATATGCATTAATGTTAATTAGATAAAATATTTCTTGGATAAAAAAATCTGATATCAACTCTTATTGTATTTAAAAAAAAATCTACTATTTTTTTTCAATAATTAAAAAATAATCTGCTATTAACTATTCTGAAGTTTTGAGCCTCTGAGATGGATTTTATTTTACCACTTGCTAAAGATCTTTCTAGTAAAAATAATCAAGAAGTAAGAGATTTGCTGCTATGAGCATCATTTGAAGTTTTGAGTAGTTTTGCTTTTCGATAAAAAAAAATTGTTTCTAGAAGAACAAGAATGTTATCAGAAATGTGGAGAAAATAGTTCAACGAGAAGATAAGATATCCTAAGAAAAACTAAATACAACAAAACAAAGAAATTTTAATATGAGGGGCAGGTCAGTTCCTACGCTGGAGAAAACCATGAAAGACAAGATGAGCCTTAAACATAATATAGACGATAAAGTTAATCTATCTCAAAGAAGCTGGAGATTTTGTAAATGACTTTTTAAAATTCTGGCATTCTTTTCCAATCGAAAGAGCTACTTTAGTTAGTTCGAATTATGCTATTCCTATGAAGAGATGCTTTCTTGTTAGCAAGCGGGGGCATAATTGTGTAATTTATGTGTTCATTACGGTTGAATTTTTAGTAAAGTTAATAAACAGTCTGGGTGTTTCATGACAGATATTCTGTCTTTTGCTGGTTTTGGCAGACTGGATATTGCATGTTTCTGTTGTATATCCAGTTCAATCAACTCTGATACTGATTTTACCATTGATATTTTGGCAGTCTCATGCTGGGAAAGTTGTTGAGAGGCACTGGTATGAAAAGAATAAGCATATCTTCCCTGCTTCAAGATGGGAGGTACTCTCTCTCTTCTCTTGTGCACCCATTCATTTAAGTGCATGCACATATGACATTAACCCGGAAAGTTCTGTTATGGGGTTTGAACTATATCTTATGCTCTGTTTTAGAAAGGTAGCAGAATTATCGGATAGTGAGATTTTTAGGCCTATAAACTATATATTACTCATTTTTGTTAGCAAGGTGTTGGGATTTATGATGCCTCATCTATGATGGCGACCTAACTGAACAGAATATTTCATCAGGCTGTACCTTGCCGTTGGGCCAGAATCACCCAATAGTTTTACTCATCCTTGCCTGATAATAATTTTATTGGATATTTTGTCTACTGTTAAACTCATTGAATGTCAGGGAAATATTAAGTCTAGTGAATATTTTTATTAACCATTAGATCACCAATAGTGGATTTGGGGGTGGTGTTTAATGATTCCAGAGGTTAACAAGATATATATTCCCAAAGGTCTTCTGAAGAACTATGTCACCTTAAGGGTCTATGAGAATTGGCAGCATTAGCATGGGAATTTTAGCCTGAAAATGATCCAAGGGATTTGTCTAATTGCTTTCTGTTTGCACTTTCTTTTCTCTAAATTTCAATATACAGATATACGATCCAACAAAGAAATGGGAGCGTTACACCATACATGGCGACTGATGGTCAAACAAACAATTTTCCTTCTATTGGAATCTGCTTGAACAGCTGTACTCAGCTTATGTATTTGTATCTTTAATTTTAATGTAGGCTTAGGATTTGGAGCCGGGGGGAGGCCCTTTGCAATCTGAGTTTTGTTCGATTTATGGACTTTTCTTGGAAACTAGTTGTATGAAAATTGACAACATTTTTATTGACTCCATAAATTAATTCCTTCTCTTGTGTTTGTTTATGACTATTTTTTTGCTTAGCAATCCGCCAGAGTGCCCAGTAGTGCCTAACTGCCTGTTCTCAGTGACTTTAGTGGGAATGAGCCGAATGGATATCTGGGCATTTGGTTGAGTTCCATTTTTGTAAATACATCCAGACGATTCGGTTTGAACTCTAACATGAAGTTTGAATTTGTCGAAGAAAAACTTGGTAAATAACTATTCTTGAAATAAATTTTCCAGACGGCAAAAAGAAAATTTTGAATTAGTTTGTTGTACGGGATGGATTTCATGAGTTTTTATTCAGTTATACAATTTATAAGTACAAAAAATTAAACTGGTCTGTATGCTATTATTTGTATTTGTATTAATTTTTTTGTAATTTTTGTTTTTATATTTTTAAAAAATTTCTGTTCTATTCATTGAACAATAAAACTCTAGTGCTGCTGGGGAACTCAGACGCATGCGTGGAGGAAAAGAACTTGTCTTCTCAACAAAATATCTACTATAATTTCGTCATATGTATATATGTATATTGAGGTTCTGGTAGTGGAGAAAGAGGCTGGGTTGTGGATTTGATCGTCATTGGCGGTGCTGCTGCTGCAACTGGTAGGGAATATTGTTGAACATGATAATGGTGGGACGTTCTTGGAGGTATTCTGAAATTGTGATGATCTTGTTGTTGCAGTCAGTGAAGTGTTTTTTTATTTTTAATTATTAAAAATAAAATAAAAAATTTAATTTTATACACATTATATATTAAGTTATTAAATATGTGATATATTAATTTAGGTAAAATATGAAATATGTCACAATCTGAATTTATGCAATATTTTTACTAATGTGTATTAATGATAAATAATTAAATTATAATTTTTAAAAAATTATAAAAACTAACAATGACAATTTTAAATAATTTTCTAATTTAACATTTTTACCACAAATTAGACGTACCCTAATTATTAATAAAACTTCAGAATTATATTAATTTATGTTTTGATTAAAAAAAATAAAATTTATTAATAGGTAGATGAACAATACTACACGCATATAATAACATATTTTTTAAACTACAACTCAATACATATTTTTTAAATTAGATAAAATATTAAAACTAAAAGTTTTAATCTAAATAAAGTTACAACTAAACTTAACTTGATTCCTTAAGAAGAATTCTGTACCTCTTGATTTTTCCATTTTATCCTAAAATCTTCCTTTACATTGGTGGTAATGGCCCATTACTTTTCAATAATCTATCATAAATATATTAAAAGAGATATAGAAATATATTTTGATGTGCAAATACTAAAATATTAAAATATATATATATATATAATATTTATGATGTGGCATTTTGACGTGGCAAGCTCTGATAGGGCAGGAATGAAGAAATAAGCACTAAAAAAATACGTGAATAAGGAAACGTCGTCGTTTAATATGATCCTCTTCTAATTTTCACGACCCAACATCACCAATAAAACCAGACCTTGTCTCGTGTCTCTCCGTTCGGTGTTGAAACGCACGTTGATTCCGCTGGGAGTACCCCTTAAGTGTCTTTTTTAACCCCGAACTTCCTCCTCTTCCTCCCTAGCCAATCATGGCGATCATCAATTTTAGGGTTTTGTTCCTCGCTCTCCTCCTCCTGGCATCTCCTCTTCTTCAAGGTTTGTTGTCTCTCGCTCCCTCAATCTCAGATCTAGATCGAGTATGTTAGTACGTTTCTCGTATATGGACATCGTGTATAATCGTATGCTACATGGATGTACGCACACCTGTTTGATCCGTGTTTCCGTGAATTTTCCTTCTGTGTGAGGAGTTTATTTTTTTAAGCTGCGTGCTTGCATGCAGGAGTGGTTTTCTGATCTGCCGAGGGGGATCTGGTTTGACTTCGGCTATTTTATTAGAATTTTTCCGGTTTTTAATTTCAAGTTTTCTGTTCGAGCTTTTTTAGTATGTGCAGTTGGGTTTTGCTTTCGAGTGATTAGTTTGTGGTAAAGTTTGAAACGGAGTTTGTTAATTAGTTTCGGAAGCGAAATTCGCTTTGGAAATATCGTTTTAAAAGCAAGAAGAGGCCAATCATTTTTTGGCTGGATGATTACTGGTGTTGAGAATTTGTGAATACAACTTCGGCTGTTACTTTGTGTTGTTGTTAAGAGTTTGTGATTGAATGAGTTTCCGGAGATCTGCCATGATAGCATTTACAAATTTGAGCTCGCCTAGTAAACGCGAGTTATTTTGTACTAGAAATTTTGGTTTCTATGGTTAAAATTGTTTCATTTGCAAGATAATTTTCTTGGCATTTTCATCTGAGTTAGCTGCCTTTCACTTGATAGTTGCTAGGTGCCAATCGGACTCTGGGGATGCAGACACTGAAGTTGTTGGAGAGGCTGGTGATGACAACAATGAAGTTGGGATTGTCGGGGAAGATGCACAGGATTATGCTACTACCGACTTGGGTCCGGCCCATGGAGTTGATACAGTCTGTGTTTTCCCCAAAAACAGCGCAAGATGTGAGTTCACAGCAGAACTTGATCTTTTTAATGTGTTTGAGAATGCTGCATTCCTATTTCTGATCCTCTTCCCCTTTTTGCAGTGGTTCCAGCTGGAGAAGAGACTGAATTACTTGTTGGGATGAAAAATGATGGTAAATAAATCAGTTTTGTTTGATTGTAAGGCATATTTAGCCTCGAAATGTTATGCTCTATTAATGTGATTACTTCTATTATTTTCCATCTTTTGCCCGATACTGCTAAGTTCTTATGAAATAATGTATGCACCGCCCCCACCCCCCAACCCCCATCGAACCCCACCTTCTATCTCTGTCTTTCCAATGAAGATTTTTTAGAATAGCTGACACGTGGCTTTGGATGATAAACAGGAGAGTCAAGCATATCAATCATTGCAATTAAAGGCAGTGTTCATCTTCCCTTTGATCATAGTCTGCTGGTTCAGAATCTCTCTACACAGGTAAGTTTGCAAGCATTGCTCCGAATCACCTTGTATTTTATTTAATCAGTTGGTTTCAAGAATTGGAAGCTTTTGGCTGGTTTTGTAATTTTTTCCCGCATTAATAATTATTTTGGTGGTTTACCATGCTGTAAGTGCTTGGAAATAATATGTTACCACTATTAGACTTTCTATAGCAAGGTTTTCTTTAATTATTGGAAAGAGATTTTTCAGAATGGTAGAATCTTAGATGCAGAAAGATTTTCCAGAATGGTAGAATCTTTTATGCTGTCAATGCTAATAGATTAAAATATGTTGACAAAAATATTCAACTGTCTGAGTAGTTTTTTAGTATTTAGATTGTAGGAAGGCCCGCAATGGTCCTTGAAGCTTTGACTGCTTGAGCAGTAATATAGAAGATTCTATCTGTGCAGAATTTATCAATCATGCATTGCCTTCTTATATTTTGGTAAAGAACATTCTTATAATCTATTCAAGATGATGCATTCTGCTAAGAATTTTTAATTTATTGTGTATTTTAACTAGATCTGGAGTTATTTTACTAGACTTGTCTATTCTCTCTGCCAGCTTCTTTTTTAAAAGCAAGATTTTTTTACTCTTGGTTTTCCATCCTACCTTTGATGTATTAGAAGTTTCCTCACTTTTTACTTTTATACTAGATGTTTCATGATTTGTGTATTATGTTTGCTATTTTCATTGTAGGGTTTCAACAATGCATCTGTGCCAGCTTCTGCTCAGGCTACTTTTCCATACATATTTGGTGTCAGCAAGTACTTACAGGTATGTGGGTCAACTTGGTAACGGTGTTAATCATGATTGTAAACCTTTGAAGCAATCTGGATGTTATACCTTTCTATGGGCCTTCTTTGTATTGGAATGCTTGTAGGCGATGAAAGAGAAATGTTTGACCTCACATTGAACCTTCTTTTTCTGCAGCCTGGAACTTTTGATCTTGTGGGCACTATTGTTTATGAGATTGATGAGCATCCATATCAAAGTGTCTTCTATAATGGTACCATTGAAGTTGTTGAATCTGGTGGTTTCCTCAGTGTTGAATCTGTTTTTCTTGTTACTCTTGGTGTTGCACTTCTTGTTCTACTTGGTCTGTGGATCCATGGTCAATTACAACGCTTTACCAAGGTACTTTATTTCGCCCTTATCTTTTATGGTCATTTTGAATGGTATATGAAACTATATGAAATTTCCTCGATTACACCTTGAAACTTTTATCCCAGAGTATCCAATCTAATAATATTTAGTCCTTCAGTTTAAGGAAGATAGATGTGTGCATCTGTACATACTTTTCATATGCCATTGTCTCAGTAGCCTTCGGTTATTTCTAATAGTGGTTGAGGAAAGCATCTATTGCTCTATTTAAGCTCTTTCAGTCCATTAACTTTTTCGGGGGTGAGATTGATTATGAATCTTGTATCGTGTATAATAAGGATAACGTATATTTAGTGCCTTCTTGCTTTTTGTGAGAGACCTCACCAAAATGCTATCATGAAACAAATGTTGTTTATAAAACATCTGTATATGGTGCGTATTTGTTTCTTGTCTTTTACCTGCCAAAATAAATCTGATACATTTTCGTTTATTTTATCAGAAAACTAAGAAGGCTCCAAAGGTTGAAGTTGGAACTGCCACTACAGATGCTTCAATGGATGAATGGCTTGAGGTATGTGGCTGTATCCGTCTTTGGATTTCCTTTTATAAAAGTTGTTACATCGGGGGCAAAAAGACTCAAACCAAAAATTTGGTGGTTAAAGACTTTGATACAAATTATTGGGTCATAATTTATCTTGGAATTTTTTTTGACTGGTTGGTATGTCATCATAAACATAAATGAAAGATTTAGGGGACATCATAGACACCTTGACTAACTTGTAAATTCTGTATTGTATATTCTTTTGTATTTTGGCCCCCACCTAGTTTGTGCTCTTTATTAAATCCTTTTTTGGCTTATATTCTCTTTTGGCTGTTAAATTATGCTCAGGGAACTGCTTATACTCGGTCATTATCCAGCAAATCAAAGAAGAAGAAGTAGATTAGCTGTTTCCTGGCAGTTTAGTTGCACAACACTAGTGAAATGCAGATATTTGCGCTAGGCATATGAAGAGTATTAGATTGGCGGATAAGTTAAGAGCAGTATATGAAAATTGAGCCAGATAGACTTGCCTTCTGTTGTAGCATGTGGAGAATTTTTTTTTTCTTTCTTTTTTAACATTTCCTTTCTCAAGGATGCTGAAAGTTGAGTTTTTTCGTTTCTTGGGAACTAACTTATATATTTGATGCCAGAAAAGATACAGTTTTCAACAACACAGATTTAGTTGATCACATCATATATCATGCTCCAATTTCTATCAATTTTCTATTATATCTTCCTTGAGCCTTTGGATTGTGGATGAATGTAGAGTTAAGCTATTAACATTTATGGTAATTTAGTAATCTTGTGCGAGGAATTTAATGCTCTTGTGTAATAGTCTTCTAATATTATGTAGTACTTATCTCAGTACTATTATTTTTAATAATGAAAAAATAATTATTTACTTCATTTACCATTAATTTTTGTATTAGTCTTTACCTCAACTTTTGATCAAAGTGGTTCATGCACTTTAAAAAAATAATAATAATTCAATCTTCCATTGTAACATAAATTAAATACTATAATTTAGGTGATTGCGTGATAATTAACGCGATAATTTTTTTAAAATTTAAATATGTTTGAAGTTAGGAAACTCATGATTTATATTACATGACATATCTGGTAGAATATTTATACACTTCTTATAAAACATTATAAAGTTCAATTTATAGAATTGTAATAATTTTCAACACAAAATTAGATTATTCGATGGGAGTTAAATGGGATCCAAGTGAAGTTTTGATTGAAAAACTCGACGAGTCATTCGTAATACATAGTAAAAATCGAATCAACATAAATTTATATTTTACGAAAAAAAAAAAGTAAATGAATTAGTAATGATTTGTTTTGATCGATTTGGGAGAGTAAAATACAATTGGTTTCTTCGTTGTGTTTGTTAAGATTTGCAGAGAGGAGGATACAGGACTCCTAACTCGAAGAAGAAAATCAACAATGTTGGGATTAATTTGAAAATTCTTCTGAGTATAATAAATATATGAATTTATTTAATTAAATATTTATACATACACGAATTTACAAAATGGAAAAACCTCGTTGAAGTTTCTGATTTAAAGTTACGATGGATCCTTAACCATTCTGACCCAATAGCATAAACTCAAATCCTCCTTAAAAATGGGAACGTCATTTATTACATTGTATTTATTTATTTTTTTATACTGTTAAAATTATTTTATGTGATATCGACATATATAATAAAAATAATAATTTAATAAAACTATGAGTTAAATTAATAAAATTTAACAAAAATATAGTATCATATCAGTGGAGACACCATAGAAGATAATTTCTGCCTCCTGTCATTAACCAACTACTATATTAATTAGGGTATTTGTCTTATTTAAATTTGTCAGCAATGCCACAATATTAAGTTACATATCTCTTCAATTATTATTAAATTAAATATAAATTATAAAAAAAACCATATTTTAATTTACTAATTAGCATAAATATAAACAATATTTTAGACCCAAAAAACATATTATGGTAAATTTAAATTCACAAGAAAATAATTTTAATAAAGTTAATAAAAAAAAGCTTATAAATGATATAGTTATTTAAATATAAAATGGTAAATTTATCTTTTAATAAATTTGTGGAGTCAACTGCTGCATTGATATTTGTGCTAGTTGACAGGGCTGAGCTGGCAACCTAAATTACCACCCATTTTGGCCTCTGAACTCAGAAGAATTAAAAATAGTATCTTTTATTTATGGCCTTTCCATATTTACATATTAAAAATGAATTATAATTTCAATTTAATTTTTTATTAAATTCAATTAATAATTTTGTAATTTTTATTAAATGAAATTAAATTTTTAACTCTTTTTTATTTTATTTTACTCTGATTTAAATTTAATATTCTTTATAAATTAGTCACTTTGTTTTTTTTTTTTTTTACAATTTACATAAAATTTTTAGTTTTTAGTGTCATTATCTTATGATTTTTGTTTACTTTATTTAATTTTTTAATGCCATATAAACTTAAGAAAATAAATATAAATGTGTGGTTGATTTTTATACTCGTATAGATTGAAAAGGACACACAGATGTTGATTCACTAAATCAACATGGGTTTTGAATTATATGACTGCAAATTATAAATTATATATGAAATCTGAATATTATTATATGTGTATATATATATATATATATGCATACACGCAGCCTGTCTGCTAAGCCAAATGTGCATTTACATACAATATACATACACGCCGGAAAATTAGGTGAAAATATGATTGCTTATAATAATCAAAACCCTCTAAATCATGCATGTAGTATTAACTAATTAATTATTGGTAAATTTTGGGATCATGAAAGAAGAGAATCAGTGAAATATACGTTTATACACAGACACATATACATGTATGTGCATGCAAATGTTACACATCTGTATATGTGTATTGAATTCTGATATATATTAAGTTCCATGGCATATTAGACGTTGATTCACGAGAAAAATTGGAGCTCTATATCTATATGTGGCTCAATTATCTAAGATAAACGCCGAAAATATACATACATATATACACACACATTTATATATATTCTGAGGCCTGAAATTACTTCTTTACAAGTAATACTCCAAAAAGAAGCATGAACATCTGCTGTGATTCAACTCCCAATTGTTAAAAAGTAAGAGTATTTATTACAAGAGCTGGTAAGTAGGTTTAAGGGAGAGAAAAAGATGATGATGACGATGATAACAATAATTATTATATAATATATATATATATATATACATATATACAGAAGAAAGATTTAGATGAGTAGTAGTTGAGAAGTCATTGAATGCCGTTTTGCCCAGCCGGTGCGCACGTTACCATCTTTTTCAAACCCCTTCTCTCCTCCCTCTACAGCTCATGTATTGGGGGGGGGCCCCAAACCCTCATGTGAAGCTCTTAACTTCGGTGTCGGTGTGGGTTTAATACTGCATATATATATATGTGTGTTATATAATGACCGAGTGTGTTGTATGGCTTCTGATCTAATCGGGTGTCTTGGAATTTGCAAAATGCAGTTTGTCCTCCCCGTTTGCCGAGGAGCACTACTGTGTTTTTTTCTGGGTTTACTTTTTGTCTCTGTCTTCTGCCATGCAAGTGATAAGAAGGTGGTAGTTGAGGTTGTGGGGAATGGAGACTGTGCTGGCTGTGTTGAGAGTAAAATTAAGCCCAGCCATGCATTTTCAGGTACTGTTTATATACATGCACTATCGTCTATATCTATAAATATATATATACATATATATATATATATGTATGTATTACTTGCTTACGATAATTATTATTTGGTATGACTGTCTTCTTTGAAGGAGGAATACTATACTGTTTGTTCATTCTCTGGCTTGTCCTAGATTTGCTGACATGATCTTGGTTCTAATTTTTTGTACTCTGATGGTCACGAATGGGATGAATGGAGAAAGAATATGATAAAGATATATATATATATATACATATTTCCTAATTATATAACATATAAATATTTATTATAACACAAATTTCTAATACAAATATATAAAAATGTACAATGTAATTTAGAAATCATTTTTTATAACAATTATTTGATTAAATAAATTTTGATTTTAATTTGTCTAATAATTCTTAATAATCTAATGGTAATACTGCATATGCAGTGATATTTTATATCTACAAAATGTTAATTAATTATTTATTTATTTACTGCCCAATGTTAAAATTACTAAAAAAAATTCTTAAGAAAACTGTAAATTTGGACTTAAATCCAAGCAAACGTGTTAAAAATGTAATATAAATAATATATTAAATCATTAACAGAATCAATTTTTTTTTTTAAAAAAAACTAGTTTAATTGTATTATTTAACAAAATAACATATGGGTACAAATATTAGAAATGGTGTTACAATATTATAATTATTACTATCATTTTTATTTTATTTTATTTTTTTTGTAATTATTTGCCCTTCAAACTATACAAAGTCTTTCAATATTTACTCTTTTAGTTTTCAAGCCTCAAAAGGTCCATCAATCTTTGGTTTTATCTTAAGCATTTTTTCATTACATACAAGATGAATAATATGGTAATTAGTTGATTAATTAATCAAGTTTTAATTCATTTATAACCTTAATTTTCTATATCTAATTCATCTACCAAAAACCATGGTTACTTAATTTCTTGAGTCCAATTCCAGGGCTGCGTGTGACAATAGACTGCAAGCAAGAAAAAGGAGGGTTCAAGACGAAAGGCTCGGGTGAGCTCGATGAAGGCGGCAAATTCACAGTGTCCCTTGCCCATGACATTGTCGACGGCGCCACCGGGAAGCTCAAAGAAGAATGCTACGCCCAGCTTCATAGTGCATCAGATGCGCCGTGTCCCGCCCACGACGGCCTACAATCTTCAAAGCTCCTCCTCGTCAAATCCATAAACAACCAAAAACACACCTTGGGTCTCTCCGGGAAGCTCAAATTCTCCCCTGTAACTTGCACTTCAGCCTTCTTATGGCCTTATTTCAAGTACCCTCCTCTCCCTACCCTCCCCACTTTCCCTCTCCCTCCCATCTACAAGAAACCATGTCCCCCATTGTTTCTTCCCCCGCCGGTTCCGGTCTATGTCAAGCCTCCACCAGTTCCGGTCTATAAACCTCCGCCGGTTCCTGAAAAGAAGAAACCGGAGCCTCCACCTGCTCCGGTCTATAAACCTCCGCCAGTTCCTGAAAAGAAACCATGTCCTCCAGACGTTCCGAAAGTGCTTCCTCCTCCAGCTCCTGTCTATAAACCTCCGCCAGTTCCTGAAAAGAAACCATGTCCTCCAGATGTTCCGAAAGTGCTTCCTCCTCCACCTCCTGTCTATAAACCTCCGCCAGTTCCTGAAAAGAAACCATGTCCTCCGGATGTTCCGAAAGTGCTTCCTCCACCAGTTCCGATTTATAAGCCGCTTCCTCCAATCCCGGAAGTGCTTCCTCCGCCAGTTCCTATTTATAAGCCGCTTCCTCCAATCCCAAAGCTTCCCCCTATCAAGAAGCCATGTCCTCCGAAAGTCTTTCCTCCAATCCCGAAACTGCTTCCTACGCCAGTTCCCATTTATAAGCCGCTTCCTCCAATCCCAAAGCTTCCTCCTTTCAAGAAGCCATGTCCTCCTCTTCCTAAGCTTCCTCATTTCCCCAAGACCATCCCGCCGAAGTACTTCCACAAGCCTAAGTATGGCAAATGGCCTCCAGTAACTTCTCTTCCTTAATCAGTTCTGATCTCTACTGCAGGACACGATTACTGCATATATATAAATATATTAGCAGGTATAAGTAGGGCTATATATATTTATATAAGATCGTGATCGTGAGTATCGTTTTCTGCTGAAAGACACTGTTTAATTAAGTCTTGTAGCCAGAATAAATTAAGCCCGAAGAGGATGGAGATACCAACAAGATAAAACAAGACTTGTGAGGAAGAGAAGAAAAAGTACTGTGTGAATAATTAGTTACGTGTATTTCATTATTTATAAGATTGATTTGTGTGGGAGACTACTGATGTTGTTCTTAATTTCATGTGCTTATTTCTTAATTTATCTTTTCTCTCTTTTTTTCAAAAATAAAAATAAAAATCTTCAGCGTTTGTAAATGTTGTGGATTCTATTCCGGTAATAACAGTGTCTGATTTTGTTTTAAGAATTCTATAGTATGTGTGTGTGCGTATCTATGTATATATATATATGACCATGAAACTTCAACTAGTTTATACTAATTTATATGCAGAACTTAAGTTTACGCATGCTTGGGAAAAACTTTAAGAGATAAAGCTACTTCAAAGTGGTACTTCATTAGAAACGAGACGAAGAAAAATGAGAATATATATAATTAGTAACATAATTTTTAAAATTTTAAATACATGTAATACATAAATCATTTTAAAAAATTTAAAAAATACATATTAATTATATATTTATAACTTACGTATACTTTAATTTTCTAATAAAATAAATATTATAAATATATTAAAATTTACAAACTATTATTTCAAAAACATGAAATTTAAATTTAAACTTCTGGTAGAGACCAATAATACTTCATTTGATTTTAGTAAAACGTGTATCATTAATTATTTAAAATTATTATACGATACATTAATGTGATATGGAACTACTCCATCACCAAAATATCTGCCAATTCAACAATTAATTTTCTGTACATCGATAGATATACTTAGTCCCGTATAGGAAAATACGTTACGAAATTCATGTCATATATAGCAAGTTACCAGTAACTCTTCTGTTCGTAACATGCAGCTTTTACAAATATACATGGGTGTTGGCTTCTGACCTGTAAAAAAAAAAAAATGAAGAACCTCACTTTCTGCAACTGCAATTAATTAAGACGGCAGTTCATATTCATAGTGCCTATTTAGTTATAGTATGCATACTAGGTTCTTCCCAGTGTCTGCTTGCATGTATTTCTGCTTCTGAACAATCTACAGTAAAATATAAGGAGCCATTCGTCTACCATTGTACATGTAATTGTATAAAAACATATAATGCACACACACACACACATATATATCTACCACCAATATTTATTTAACTAGTGAGAATGGAATGCCATGAAACTAAATAAACTTTTATCTTAACGCAGGTATTTAAAACTAGTTTAGTGATGAGTCCATTTATTATATGTATAGGTTTTCATATATACAAAACTTTTATGAAAGGAAAATAATTAAATGGACATTTAAGAAGATATAATAAATCAATATGTTAAAAGAGATATGCATATTTCAATGTTGTGTGGGCTTGGGGAAAGAAAGTTCAGAGACATAAATCAGTTGTCATGTTCTCAAAGATCAATTATCTGTCACAATTTGAGCTACTAAACCTACCATTTTCATTACATATAAAAGCATTAATGTATTTGTCTACCTAGCCATTTTTATTACATATATATATATTTGTTTGGGTAATTATAAAATAAATATATAAAATATGAAGAAAATAAAAAATTAATAAATTTAGTAATTATAATTTATTTTATTTATTAGTTTGAATTTGAATAGAATTTATTTTTACTTAAAATCATGTTATTAATACGAGTTTATTTTTTAAAATATTTAATTTATATTTATCTTTTAAATAACGATAGATTATTTTTAAAAAATTTGAATTTCATGTAAATTTATTTAAAAACACTTTAATTTTGGAATAACGAAGTCAATGAAAATTTAAACTTTTTTCAATTAAAAAAATTCCAGCATATATACATATATGAAATTGGACATTAATTTAATGTCATATCAAATTATCAAAAAAATGTAATCTAAAATTTGCAATAAAGAAAGATTTTGTGAAATTTAAATGAAATCCAACCACTTTAGAAAGCATTTATGCAGAATAAGCATTATGTTTTTAATAAATAATATAAATGAGAAACCAAATAATATAATTATAATGGAATGATATTTCCTAATTAAAACAAACAACGCTATGTATCTGAATTTTCGGCTCTTGATTATAGAATTAAATACTTGGAGAAAGCAACATGAAAAATTGCGTAAAATTATTATTATTAATTTTTTTATCACTTTTAGAGTATAAAAATTAACGAATAAATTATATAAAATAGACAAATAATATTACACAAAAAATTATAATATAATATTTTCAATTTAATTATATTACAATACTAACAATATTAAAAATAATTTTTTGAATGAGATTAAGAATAAAAATATGATAGTTGATGGAGTGAGTTGTGGGTATGTTGCATTTGGTTTAAATTTATTATATTGTATTATTTTTTATATCTTAGTCAAAATTAATAATAATTAACACATCTAGTGCATAATTGAATTTTATTTGCTGTTTAATTCAATTTTATGCACATCAAGAAATGAATTACGAAAAATAGTTAATTTAAATTATACATGAAAATTTAATATTATTTTCATTTAAAGTTTCAACGTAACCGTATTTTATTTTAATTTTTAGTATATTTAGTATTTAAAATTAGTTAAAAATAATATATTTAATACATAATTAAAACAATTCTATTCCTATATTTAAAAATTTTACAATTATGATTTCATATTCATATACGACAGTAGAATTTAAATACTTTTTTTTTTTTTTCAAAACCAAACATAATTTTATATTTCTGCTTTTTTTTTTTTTTTTTTTCGAAAATCAAAGTATTCGTAATCCACAGTATATATTATGTACTCGTTAGGCTGGAAAAGAGATGTTGGGCAGAAATCATTAGCGCCAATGGGCCTAAAACAACGGCCTTTTTTTTTTCCGAATATTTGCCAGTAGCGCGAAAAATCAAAATTTTATCATTGTTTGCTCCCATTTTCTTCTTCTTCTTCTTCTTTCTCTAGGGTTTTAGCTATGTACTAAGCTCAGTCACTGTAAGCTCCTCCAATGGCTTCTACTTTCGTCGATTCCTCTCTTTGGTGGGATCCGTTCGCTTCTATCCTCTCCGACCTCGAAAATGTTTCTCTCTCCTCTGACCTCCATCCGAACCTGGTAATTCCGTCTCTCTTACCGTGTCTTTATGTATGTAAGTTTTAAGTGTATAGTTATGGAGTATTGTGTTGGCATTGTGAAATTTCAAAGGTTAAGAAGCTAAAGGAGAATCATGCGTGGTTCGTGGACACTATGTCTTTGTTCAAGCCACCGAATCAAAAGTCGAAAGAGGCATTGAATTCACAGAAAGTGAAGATCGGGTCTCATGAATTGAACATACAGCCGGAATTGAAAGAGAAGGCTCTTCAAATCAGTTTGTATTTGGTTAGTCTTTTTAGTTTTGCTCGATAACTTGTCAGCTTTTCGTCCTTGATATGCGCTACAATAATTTTTGTATTGGAACTTGTCTAACAATTACTTGATAATTGTGCAACGAAGGTAGTAAGTTTGAAGAATGATGCTTCTTTGTGCTGGAATAGCCTGGAGAATTAAGTGTGAAAAATATGCATTGTCATATTTTATTTTATTTTTTTGGTGCAAAATGGAAGTATGAATATCTGGTTGTTGCATTTACTCGATTGTTTTCCAGAATTTAGATGAAGTGCAGTCATACATTCTTCTGGAGAGGTCGCTGGAATCCAGTCATGCAGCTGCCAGTTCTTTTGTGCAAGAGTTTGTCCATGTGGTCAGTAGCTTGCTTCGATTCCCACGTTCAATCTTCTGTACCTCACGAAAGGCATTTTTTAGTTGTTTTGGGGACTGTAGGATGTTAGAGTTTTTAAGGTACATAATTTTAATCTTGTATATATGAGGACACATTGAGATAGTGTGAGTACAGTTGATTTTTTAGATGATTCATAATTAGGACTTCACTCATTCCAGTTTTATACGCATATAACTTGACATTCAAATGTTCATTCTCCTGGATGTCTTGTCTTTTCTTCTCCCCTGCTAGTTTCAGAATTTTGCTTAAACTATTTTCTTGACTTTTTCACCTTGAAGCATTACTTACTAATCACACAGACAATGACCCATGCTTTACCATCTTGGAGGTTTTGCCTTACTTTGTCATGCTAGTTTCTGGATTTCTGCTCAAATGCTGCTTTGCTTTTTCACCTTCAAGATTTACTGCAACAATCACAGACACATGCACATGTTGATTTCTCTTTCTTGATATATGCCTCTCTGGCTGACCTTGATGACAATGTTCTGGCCATGGTAGTTGTTTGGCGTCAATTACTTAACATAGATTTCCATCTACTAGTTATCTAACTCACCCCCTTTTCCATATGCTGTTCATTTCACCGTTGTTATGAAGACATTACTTCAATATTACATTGAGCGACAGTGCCTGCTGAAATGTACCCGGCGGATTCTCATGCATGCATGTAAGTTTATTGTGCAGCTGTTCTATTCTGGTTTTCTTTTAATTTTAAATTTAATGCTATTTTTTTATGACTGTGGATGTTGATATTGTGAAAGCGGATACTGTGGTGTGTTCTTTTAGAATCTTAATTTTTTTTTGCCGATATTTTCACTTTTGATGCAGTATATCTTGGAACTAGCTTGAAAGAAGGCAGTGCTGTTATGCAGGAGGCACTGAAGCTTATTTCTGATGGGCTTGAAAGTAAATTAATATCTGTCCTCGAGGACCTTCTGTCATCCACTCCTCCAGAGCAGATGGTATGCTTGACAGGGATATTTACTTTTAACCTTTTTATTTTTTTATGATTGATGTCTAATAACAAAACAATTATAACATGTAAGAGCTTGATCATGGGGTTTATGTATTCTGTACATTATCATGTTGAAGCTATAAACTTCTATTTTGCAATGCGCGGATTATTTTGTAGGATGTGGATCTGTTTACTTTGTGGGCGGAGGAGACACTGATTGAAGATAATTTGGTTTTGGACATTCTTTTCCTTATATATTATGAGTCATTTCGTACTTGTAGTGGTGAAAGATGGAAAAAGTTGTGCGCACTCTACAAGGTAGATTTACATGCAAATACTGGTTCCATGTTGTCTTTGATTGAGTTTTGCTCATAAACATCACACTACAGGGAATTTTATCAGGGTCTTCCAACTTTGAGAAACTGGCAGTATCAAGTGAAGCACAAAGTTCTTGTTGTCATGCCAAAATTCAGCTGCTACTTATCCTTATTGAAACTCTGGACCTGGAAAGTCTTCTTCAAATGGTTCATGACGAAATTCCTTTCAGGTTTTCACTAGCTGCTTGTTACATTTATTTGTATCGAAAGATATTGTAGAAAGTTTGAACTTTTTTTTATATAAGAGAATATATTATATACTTTAGCATTATAGTTTTTGATTGTAGCCTTTCGTGAATGTGATGTGTTCAAGCCTATTGTGCATCAAAATTGAATTATCAAGTGTAAATTCTCTCATTTAATTGTTTCTGAGGTCTCAAGTGCATCGAACAATTGGCAGGTGTCTCGTGCCTCAAGTTTCCTAATGTTTGGGCACTTGTCTCATGCTTGAAATGAGAACTGATTGAACTGATGACATCTTGGTTAATTAAACTGGTTTGATCATTTTACATACGAACTGTGCCATACATTATGTTAAGTTTCTATTCCCATGTATAGATTGTTCCCATATATTACAGGGACAGGAATCTGAATTGTAGGCTGTAGCACATTTTTTCTAAACTCCATTTAATAGTATCTAAGAATGAAGGCATTTAATTGTATCTAAGAATGAAGCTGGTTTTTCAATCTTCATTGTGCATTTGATCTATTGTGCTCTGTCTAATTGTATGTGCCATAGCATGTGCTGCATTATGCTCATCATTCCACAATTTTTAGAGGAAAGGGGAATATGTTTCAAAAACATGCTGAGGATCGTCTTGTAAATTAGGCTTATATTTGTTAGGGTTGATATCTAGGCATGTGCTTGATGAAATTCATGCATCAAAATACATCACTTGTGAACAACTTGAAACAATCCCATGACGTAAAAGAAATTTGTAAAAGGTTCACGTGTTTGATGGATATTTTCACAACACAAATTGGCTCAGCTCACTTGTTATGAATAAATGAGCTTGACTTAAAAGTACTTATTAAATTGAGCTATTTATGTTCAAACTTGCTAGAAAATTAGTCAGGAAATATTATGCCCCAGGAGCCAAAAACTGGCTGATCTAAATTGACCCCATGCATCTTGAGACAACTTTGATGTAGGAGAGGAGGGAATCATTAGTTTTAAAAATAAGCTGATTTAGTTTTTCTTAAAGAATTACTTGAGCTGATTTACAAATTATAGCTCTTCTCTTTGAGACTGGAGCAGAGGAAAGCCTTGGTTCCAAGTGTTCTTTGTTCTAAGTAGCTTTGTTTGTTATTTCCAAAAAAGTAGCTTTAGGTGTTTGACATGTTTGTTGTCCGGAGTCTGTTCATTCTAAAGTGGGACATTGACTATTTTCAGCGGAACCATGCATGTAGGTGTGGTTTAATAGGCATCTCAGGTGGTTCAGGTTGTTCTTAGTAGAGGGAAAAAGAAGCAATCTTAGGCTTATGTTTGTTTTCTTTCTGCTTCTCATCTTCTGTTTCTTACGGCTCTGCATCTTTCTAACATGTGTTATAGTGTTCAATATGGTATCTAAAGAATTATCGATTTGATAATTTGGTGGTTGTGTTTTTTTTTTTAAATTTTCTGCTGATATTATCAGCAATGATGGTTTTTGTAAAAAAAAAATGCTTTTAAAAGTTAATGCTTTCCTCATTCGTGGTTGCCAATTCTCAGGCGTGGCACTTTTAACTTTTCAATGAGTGATATCCAGGAGATGGATGCACTAATCTCTAGCTATGATGTTTTCCAAATGAAAGAAGCCGGATCTCTTATCCTTGCTTGGGCAGTGTTTCTTTGTCTAATTTCATCACTTCCTGGGAAGGAAGAAAATTATGTACTGATGGTATGTGGTTCTTTCTGGATTCTATATTCAAATCTCTGCATATGATCATTTTGGAGGTGCTTTTATTTTCATTTACATTGTAGGAGATCGATCATGTTGCTTATGTCCGCCAAGCTTTTGAAGCCGCTTCATTGAGCTATTTCCAGGAAATTCTTCAAAGTGACATTTTGAAGGAATCTGATGTAAGTAGTAAGTTTTTCTAAGTTTTTTGTTCTTTTTTTTTTTTTCGGTGACTATCAATCTGATAGTAAAATATTATTTCTTGAACCGTCTGAGATAGACCAAATCTTGTTTATCTTTCTATTGTCAATTTACACAAATTCTCTCTCCCTACCTACCTAACTATTTTTATATAGAAAGAAAAAGCCAAGCCCATAGCCTCTTCTTCACTCTTTGAAGAAGTGACAGTGGGATTAGGAGGATTACTGCTATTGCATGGATAGAAGCTGTTTTGACTGTTGGAGTAATGCAGAAAGTGCGGAATACCAGTCAAACAAGTGATGGGTTTTTGCTGAGATGCTTCCTGATAGTTATCCCCATTAATGGGAATGTTTTGAGGCAAAAGATACCCAGCTGAAGGTTTCTTCTGAATTTTTTCCTCCCGTGTTTTACAGGGACCTGCTGCTGGTTATCGAAGTGTTTTGAGAACATTTATCTCTGCATTCATTGCATCTTATGAGATTAATCTTCAGGTAACTGTGTTTATGGAATCTTTGGAGTAGCTTGTAAGGGATTCAATGAATTGCCATCTTAGTGATGTCACTTTGACCATGATGCAGATGGAGGATAATACCCTTAACTTGATACTGGATATTCTTTGCAAGATTTATCGAGGAGAGGTTCGTAATATAGTGGTTAATCTTCATGGTTTCCAATTTTCTTCAGTGTTCATGCTTCTGTTTAATTAGACATATTTGCCAATCAATTTTTCAGGAGTCACTTTGTACTCAGTTTTGGGATCGCGAAAGTTTTATTGATGGTCCTATTCGTTGTCTTCTCTACAACTTAGAGTGTGAATTTCCTCTTAGGATCATTGAACTTATTTGCCTTTTATCATCACTGTGTGAAGGAAGTTGGCCCACAGAATGCACGTAAGTGAAGTTTATATAATAATGCTTTAGGTTTCTCTAATAGCCTCAATGGTATACTCGTGTGGTATGCAAGATAAAATCTTCAAAGTCTGTCCCTTAATGTTGTTTATAAATGAAAAGTTAACTGAAGAATAAAGAGCCTCAATGCAATATCGGTCTTGCAATGTAGAAAATGCATTCTCTTTTGAATCATTGTTGTTATGCTTGGTGGTTTTCTGTTTTCCACAGGCATTTTTCTGGTTTCTTGATTATGACACTTAAGATCTATCTTTGTGTATTTTTTTTTGGGGGCAAACTCTGTGTTTTTGTTGAATCACTTTGCTCCTGATGAATCTTCTGCAAGTATACCAGTTTAGATGCTACTTATGATTACTTTCAGGAGGAGTGGCACAATTTACATGCTCAAAATCTTACAGCTCATATAGGTAGATGTTTGGAACCTGGCCTGATTTTGTGAAAAAATTAAGGAAGAAGTAGAGTTGCAGCAAAAGTGGAAAGGATTTTAGGAGAAGATAAGAGCAGATTTAGGAGAAGAAAGGTCGGAAATATAGAAGAGAAAGGAGGAATTGTTGTAGAGAGAAAAGCTGTGATTTTTATTAGACTTCTTGTTTTTTCTATTTTCCCTCAATTTCCCTCTGCACTATTTATTTCATTCTAGTAGGAATAAAAGAGACAAAAACAATTAAACAATCCCTATATCTCCCCAATGACACCTCAGCCATATATTTCACCTGGTCAGCCATAATTTCACCTAGTTCTGACATTAGTCCCTCCATCAAAATAATCCTTGTCCTCAAGGATTCATGTTAACCTGAAGCTAGTCAACCAACATGATCTGCCCATTTTCTTCAGACCTGCTTACCAATTTAGAATGATACTGATTTGTAAATATGATATTTGACATATACTCAAACGTCCTTCACTCGACTCCTATTATTGTTGAACCTCTTTTGTGGAGCCGCTTCCTGCTCCAATTGAAGCTCTGTCCAGCCTCAGAAATTCATGCTGGACGAAACTGGTGTAGACAGAGGGAAAAAATGCAGCTTGTTTGCAGCGTGCTCTTCAACTCCCCGATTAGGTCCTCCCACCTGCATCTGCTCTCTTCCCACCAATCATTTTGGAAATTTGATCTTGCGTTCATTATTTTTTTTATTGAAGTATATTAGACCAGAAATAGAGGGAGGAGAAACTGGAGAGGAAAGAAAAGCAATTAGAAGGAAGACGCAAAAGGAGGAAGCATAATCACCAAGGTAGGAACGGCTCTGGTACCAAGTTGTTAGGAACCTGGCCTGATTTGTGAAGAAATTAAGGGAGAAGAAGAGTTGCAGCAGAAGTAGAAAGGATCTTAGGAGAAGAAAAGAGCATACTTAGGGACAAAAATGGTTGAAAATATAAAAGAGAAAGGTGGAATTTTTGTAGAGAGAGAAAGCTGTGATTTCTATCAGACTTCTCGTTTTTTTCTATATTCCCTCAATTTCTCTTTGCCCTGTTTATTTCCTTCTAGTAGGAACAGAAGAGACAAAAACAATTAAGATTAAAAAATCCCTACATCTCCCCAGTGACACCCCGGCCACACATTTCGCCTGGTCAGCCACACATTTCACGCGGTCCTGATAGTAGATCCTTATGTCTGCTTACGTATGATGGACACTACATCACCTAATATGAAGTGTATAGCTAAAATATTTGCGTAATTGTAATATTTGCATGGGAATTAGTTTTTGTTCTGTTCCCAACTTTACCCATAATTTTATCTTCCTTTGTAGCTGGGTAATCCCAATATGCTCTTTATTGTCTTGATTGTTGCTCATTATTGAGTCAGCTATTGGAGGATCCATATTGTTCTTGATTCATATCTTTTCAGCACATATTGCTCTGTATATATTCATGCATACCAATGAACTTGCACGTGCTGCCCACTTGCACTTTCTTCATTCTATTATAGGGAGAATTGAGTCATTGACATGGAAAATTATCTGATAGAAGCATGTGATAAAAATGAAAAGGATTTTGATCTGGTGGTCTTAGAGTTCTTTCAGCACGAAAGTGCGAAAGTGCAAATCCTATTAAACAATGATTCTAACTGCTGATAGGAAGTCAATATTTGAGAGAATCTTCCTATCAGGATCATTTGACTGTGAATATTCTGTTGATGGCCGAGAACAACACAGAGAGGTGGATGGTAACCAATGCTTCTGAAGTCTTGTTGAGTCATGTATCCTCTCAAGATTAACAATGATGCTCTTTAGCAGTTGCTTGTGCTTTGTGCATCTTGTGCTGACCAGTGTAGTTTCTCTCCCTGTTTTTCAGACTAGAAATCTTCAACTAGGGCATGTGCATCCATTTGGATGCCTGTATGATTTAGGTTGCCATTCTGTGACTGTCCCCTGCATAGTAATTGTTATTCTGGAATAAACTCTTACAAAGCCCTGGTTTCTATTTATTAAATCATGCTTCTTGGGGAAACTTGGTGGCCCTTGCTGTAATTGCCTAAAATATCAGAATTATAATGAACAGTGCAATTTCTTTTTTGTTGTAATGATTTAGCTCCAGTGGTTTATTTCCATATGTTCTTTGTATTCTGCTAAGTGAAATTTTCATCCCAACAATTTTATGTGACACTAAACTAGCTCGCCAAAAGAAAAAACAACAAACCAGCTTTATGCTGTTAGCCTTTCAGGTTTCAAGCAGTGAATGTTGTTTGACAGTAAGTATAGAAAGCAAAGTCATCTGTTCTTGGTTTAGCTGTTTTTGGGTGTTATTTATATCTGTATGTACTTTAGATATTGAAGCTTTTTTTTTTCTTTGAAATAAAGTATTTTAGAAATTTAACCTAAAGCGAGTTGTTTTTTCCACCTGATACCTTTTGAGGGTTAGTGTTTAATTCAATTACTTTTGAGTCCTCTTACATGTTGGAATCTTTTTCCTATGAACAGATATAATTTTCTAGATAAGTCGGTCGGTATATCAACCTTGTTTGAGGTTACTAATGATTCCTTGTTGAATAACATCTCCGAAATTGTTGAGACTCGCTTGGCATTGCATGTGCCTGGAGTTGAAGGTTTACTCATTCCGAGTAGAACTCGTGGACATGTTCTGAAAATTGTTGGTGGAAGTACTGCTCTTGTTCGGTGGGAGGTAATAGAATTAAAAGAGTAGAATTTGATGGCTAATTGTCGCAATCAAAAGAGTACAATTTGGTGGCTAATTGTAGCAATCAAAAGAGTACAATTTGATGGCATTTTATTCTGGAATTATGCTTGCTGATTTCTGTGCTAAGATGCTTTCTGATATTCTTTATTGGTAGTACGCACAATCTGCAGTGCTTGTTTTGCTCCATCGTCTTTCCATGGGGGTTTATTCAGATGATAAGCGGGAAGTTCTTGCGATTCTTGATCTTCTAGCTCGGATGGTGTCCTTTAGCAAGGTAAACGTAATCTAGAAAGTTGCAATTGTTGTCTCTTATTACAAGGAAAGCTTGTTGACCTCATGAAAGTTACCTTTTGTCTGTAGCCTCACCCCTCGATCTCTTGTAAAGGTTTTTTTTTTTGGCAAATTGCAGTTTTACCTGTTCTTGTTTGATTTATTTCAAAATAAAAATTAAGTAATTTCTTTTTGTAAAAATTGACTACCTGGATGTTTTCACTATTAGACAATATGGTATATATGTTACTTTAATGCTCAACATGAGTCTCATGTGACTTTAAATATAGTTTTACAATTTTCCATAAATGAATACAAAAGCTAATAAAGAACTTGTCTTATCTAACAAAATCTATTCTCTGTTACAAGTCCTGTTCTATTGTTCCTGGAACTCATTCTTCTTCTGATTTTTTTTTTTTTTTTTTTGCGGAGGAAGGATATTGAAAATTAAGCCCTGGACTTAAGCTCGTTCTTTTCTGACTGAAGTTTTCATCAATGAATTAAGTGCAGGCTGTATGTTTTGCTCTCTTGGACATTGGCAACTCCTTACATGTCCATGAAACTGCCATTACCAGTCAGGTGGAAAGTACTGCATGGTAACAAATTTGAGCATGTTTTTCCTTCTTTTTTCCTTCTTTTCTGAGTTTAATAATATTTTCTTTCTCCATAAGTTTAAAAATGTATGTTTTGGCTTGGTTTTTGAGACAGGGTGGTTGAGATTATTGGCTCTTTATTCAGAAATTTGTCTCCTAATCCTAGTGGTGCTGCTCTATTGTCCATGGGTGTTGATATTTTGGCAAAGATGTTAAGATGGTAATATTTGTTCTGTGTAGAGATTCAGCAGTTGTCTCCTTTTGCATTGTTATATTTAAATATATGGACTTTTGTTACAGCATTGTTTCTGTAATTTCCTTTGGTTCTGTACTTACAAATGAAAATCTATATATAAGAGTTATGGCACTTAACTAACAACTCCTTTTGGCAGTTGTCCATCTCATGTTGTTGCCGTGGCTTTAAAGGCTAATCTATTTAACATGACTACAACAATGAGTCTCCATAATGTTTCATCAAGGTTAATTTCATGCTTTATGCACAATGGATTTGCTTTCCTTCTTTTTATCTGATTCAGAACTGCTGTTTCTACATTGCCTTTTATGCCGCTTATTAAATTGAAATTGCTTTTCCATTCTTGTTGTCTGAGTCTCCATTCTTTTTGTCTGTATTTTCCCTCTCTTTCACATGCTTAATTCTCACTATCATCACTTTCATGGTTGGGTTGCTTGGTTCATCTTTGTGAATTTAATTGAAACTGGTGGCAGCAAAGAGTTCCTCTTTTTCGCTGATTGTGCCAAGCGTTCTCGTTGAGTTAAGTGGTTTGACTTTCTGTTGATGTGCTATTCTTTTAATTCCTGTGGGTTTGTTCTTTCTAGTGAATCATGGTTGCTTTTCGGGAAACTGGCAAAGATGCTGTTAATTGACTGTGAGAAGAATGATTATGATCGTCTCCTTGTTATCTCAGGTATTCTTAGTAGTTGATTTTTGCATCTGGCCATCATTATTGCTTTTTTTCTCAGTTGCTTCCTAGGGATATAAAAATTTTCAAGCTTATTTTCCTTTTTTTTTTTTGAAATAAAAGGTGTGATGTGTATCTTTAATTACTTGAATCAAGGAGGTGCAAACCGATGTACAAAAGAAGTTACATATCAGTTAGCTTACATTTCAAGCTTGTTTTTACTTTTACTAGCTTGAAGAAGTGTACTAGTATTTTGCATTTATCTGAAAGATTGAAAATCTACAAAAAGTTATCCGTCCTCTGCTTTTGTCACCTCTGGATTCATCGCATTTCTTCTGTGTAAATGTTTCTTCAGCCATATTTTGATCTCTTTTTTGCTCCTATCTGATCTGCTTTCAGAAACAGGCACTCTAATTCTTTTGTTTCTAGTTGCAATAGTTGGATGTGTAAGATACTGCAGATCTATGTCGGTGAAACTCAATTGAGCACTACATGCATGATTTGGAAATATCTTATTGAATGTGATGGTGATATCCCTGCTGATTAAAGGAAATAATACAATTTTTAAAAAAAATCAAAATACGAGTTTCTGCACATTGAGTGTACTGCTTATATTTATTAGACCTAACCTGGGTTACAATCAAAACTAAGTTCTGTATGGAGACATAGGATGGGGAAGGCGATCATTGAGATGTGTTCTATTTAGCTGTTTATAAATTTTCATTTGATTAACATAGTACTAGATAGTGACAGGTCCGATGCTATTGAAGTTAGTGTTGAATTGATTATCTAATGCATTAGTATATTTGTTGTGATCCTGATGGGCACGTGTTATGATTTGTTGCAGTACTGGACTTCACCTTGCAGCTTGTGGAGACAGGAGTAGAAAATGATTTTGTTGTGGCATTAGTTGTTTTCTCACTGCAGTATATTCTAGTTAGTCATGAGTACTGGAAATACAAGGAGAAGTATGCTCGTTGGAGAGTAACACTAAAGGTTTGCTTGGATTTTCATCAGCTGCTTACTATTTGGTTTTCTGTAATTGTTTCATTTATACTTCCAGAGGTAACTTAGCAACAAAAGTGATGGTACTTGCCAGTCTCTTTTTTAGTATACCTTGCTTATTGCAGTAACAAATGTGCCTGCTCCCAAGTGTATAGTTTGTGCTTTGGGCTTTGACAGTGGTTGCATGCTCATATACATTTTCTTAATAATGAAAAAAGTGTCAATCATTAAGGATCACGAGAATGCTGCTCAAGTTCAAATATATATTCAGATCATCTTTATACTAGTGAGGATTTAAGGGGCTTGATTAATATGTTGATAGGCTTGTAAAGTTTTTGCATACGGATTCCATCCTTTTGGTCCTTGTAGCACTACACGTTTTCTAACTTTCTTCTGCTTCAACTTTTTTTGTATCTCTTTCTTTCCAAAATGCCAAAAAGAATTAACAAAAGAACCAAGCAGAAATTCGTTTGTTCTCTAGTAGCAAAAATGCTAACCAACACTACTTTTCTCAACGAACTCCCTTCTCCCAAGAAACCCTCATCAAGGGAATAGAGGGCTTTTTCAATCTTGTCTACTCTATAGGCACCACAACAGAAGATGATTTAGCATTTTTCTATTTCTGACAACGAAAAACACTTAACAACCAAGATCTTTCAGCTCCTTATCAAGTTTCCAATCATTACATTCTTTCCCATGCTTACTCCTAGTTCCTCAACGAAGAAGCAACCCCAGGGTAATTTTGTCATTTTATTTCGCCATTTGCATATAAATTCTTCAAAATCCTAAATTTGTTCCAAACATAACCTTAGTTTTCGACCCTACCCAGTCCTCCATGTTCGAGTTCATCTTTCCTCTTCACAATCTTGTGGCAAATCTCTCCGTCATAAGCACCTACTAGCAATAGAAGATAGCTTTTGGAGTCATACTCTTGTAGGTTCATCCCCACATAAAACAATAATGCCAGAAAGGTAAGGATTGCTCTCATCTATCCACAAAGACATCGAAGGAGCTAAGTTTTTCAACCTTTATATAATCTTTTTTTTTTTTTTTTTTAAAATTACATTTGCAAATTCTTGAATTTATTTCGACTGCGTTCTTCCATGGTTCAATCCCCTTCAGCACATTTCTTGATTATTGAATTGATTTGGGACGGTCCATTTGAAGACTAGCTTCCAGCAGTTCTTGTGTCTAGAATTTGGTCTTGAAAATGCACATGGATGCAGCTAAGTCCTGTTGCCTGCATGCTAGGTTAGTATTAACTTTCTGGTTTTTATATCTTCTCATGACAAACATATGTTCTTGACATAGTCTACTCTAGGAACTTATTGAGGTAAGATATTTCTAAAATTTCTCTGACCATGTTTTTGCTTTCTTTTAGGTGCTTGAAGTCATGAAAGTGTTAATTATGTCATCTTCCTACTCTGAGAAACTGGGTGAGGTTGTCCGGGACATTCTACTTAATAATTCTTCCATCCATGGCACATTGTTCCGAATTGTTTGTACAACCACACAAACCTTAGAGGTCAGCCATGCCATAGATTGTTTTTACTGATAATCATAATTTAAGTATGCTCGTTATCTTTGTTCCGTTCCTGATTTTAGCACACATTTTGCCAGAAACTTTATGTCAGTCGGCTCTTCGAATTGAAGGAAATTGAGGGTTGGCAACTTGCAATAGCTTCTGTATTGGATATTTTTAACATAATGCTCTCTAAATTCTCCAAGGTAACTTCTGTAGTATACTGAGAACTGGAGTGTGATAGACATACAAATGTTGAAGATTTTTTTGTAGTAGCATGTCGTTAGTTCTTTGTTCTGTTTAAATGCACGTTCACTATTCTCATGATCACTACTATTGGATCCATTGTTTTCATAACTAGGTTAGCTGTAAGGATCATTAGAAACCATATCTGAAACTTAAGGTTTACTTTTTATTCTTGTTCTTTTCTTGTGGATCAAATTCATATCCTTTTGCAAACTCGTCTATTTTACTGCTCAACAATCATTTCCTTAATATTTTCTTGGTCACCCATGTCAGATTTGGATATGTGTGCTGTTATTTTTTGCAGAATTGGCCCACCTCTTGTCCCTTTTTTTGTTTCTTTTAGTGAAATGCATAAATTAACTTTTTGCTGTGTCAAATATTCAGGATATATCATCAAGCCTTCCTGTCTTTCACCAAGCTGTGTTGTCATCTACAACCAAACCGATCCCTGTTATTGCAGCTGTAGCATCACTGATGTCATATTCTAAAGATCCTGTAAGTGTTTAAGCTACAGTTGGACCTGAAGTTACCTTTATTGAGTTTAAACATATTTTACTGATTAATCAATCTCCCTTGGTTGTCTTCAAATAATATGAAAGGCTTTCTGCACTGTTATGTGATTAACCGAAGTTCAGTTAAGTTCATATTTTCCTAATCAGATAATTCCACAACTGTAGTTTAACCTACTCCTTTGTTAAGATTTTTTATTCTGTTGGCTCGGCCCCATCTTGTTAGGAAGTTGATATGTGCATCCTGCAGTTACGTTTTTGCTCTTGTTGTTCTGCCTCTGTCCCACTTGAGTATTTTCATTCCATTATACTCTCAGAAGTTTGATATAATGCTTGAGTTCATCACTTGGTGACTATTTAGGCTTTATGCATGTTGGTCAGTGATGAGAATAGGTCTTTATTGTTGGAGAACAAAGGGAAGGGGGGAACATTTATTTAAAACAAAAGGCAGTAAAAATTGATTGTCCATGCAGGCAATACAGGTTGGTGCTGCTAAAGTACTCTCAGTGTTACTGACTGTGGCAGATTTTTCACTTCCCTATCTGTCTAGTAATATGTGTTTTGGTCTTGACGATAAGCAGGTTGGAATATTATTTTTACCTATTCTTTCATTGTGTTAAGCTTTTAAGTTTGCTTCTTCTGTTAATTATTTTTACTACAAGTACTGATAACCTACTTGATATTAGATATCAGAGTTAGGTGATTCTATTTGCTGCATTCTACTTGAGCAGCCCCTGTTGAATGAAGATCTATTTGTTGCCATAGTTAATGTGCTCAATTCTGCTGCATGTTATCAGGTTGGTAACTGTATATTCACGCTATAGATGCAAATTTGGATTGCTGTTGCTTAATTGCTTCACAGATAATTGTCAATTTAGATACTAAAATTTTTCAGCCTTTTCCTATTGCCCCCTTTTTCTCTGCTCGGGTAACCTTCATGGTCATTGCTATTGAATTTTGTTTTTGTAACAAGATTTTGATGTTTTACTCACTTGTTTCATCTCCCTCAAACTGTCTCTCGGATTTGTTATCCTAATCGGGGATTGTCTGTTACATGAACTCTCCCCATTAGCAAGAGGTAATCATTTTCAAGCCACAAGAAGGGATCTCCTACTGAACGATAGGAAAGTGAGTTCTTCCAGTTGGCATTCATTAGTCCGCTTGGGTAGGAGCACCTAGTTGATCGCCCAACAAAAGAGTTGTTTAGCGAATGACTCAACCTATGCATCCGGTATTTACACACTCTACTTCGAGGTGTAAATCACTTAAACTCTTTATTCCCCCTACCCCTGTATTAATGAAAGAATAGAATGAAGTTCTTTGACCTTGCGAGCACCCACTCAAAATAGGGAGGGCAAACTCTTATCTCCCCGATCTCCAAAAGTTTGAAGTTCAGTTTCTTTTAGCCTGAAGGTGCATTGTTTCAAGACACCCGGTTCTGTGCCTGCATTTTTATTCAAACTTTAAATTTTTTAAGTCTGCCTGTTTAAGCTTCAGAATATTCTAATTACGTCAAGATTTAAACTTCAATTCAAAATTTGATTTTGTGAATGGGGAAGCATAAATTGAGTTGAATAATATGATTCAGGACATAAAGCATGAGTCAAATTTTATTGTCATGAATGATATCATAAAACTTAAGAAAACCTTAAAAATAAGAAATTTTAACTAGTATTATGTACATAATTGGGTTTTCAAAATGACAAAGTTCAATGGCTTATATTATCCTCGAGTAAATGAAAATAAGTTATACATATTTATTACATTTAGTTTTATTTAAAACTGAGTGAATTCTTCAGTTTGTGTGATTTACTGTCGATTCACATTGTTGCCTATGATTCTTGATTCATTCTCATACTGAATTGAATTGAATCATATTATTTTCTGATGCAATCTCAATAGTACCATCAATATTTTCGAGAAAGTGTTTTCTTATCAGCAATTGTTTATGCAGCCTGCTTTCCTTGTTTCTATCTTTGCAACGAAAGATGATACAGATGTCCAGCTAACTAATTCTAAAGATGTGAAGCGGTCAACAAGTGAAGCTTCTCTTGGACCACATAGAACCAAGATATCTAGCCTGGTAGAGGGTCTTCTTCAATTTGTTGGAAGATCTGAAGATCTCATCAACAGGTATGTTAATCTGAAGCTCTTCTGGTTTCTTTCTTTTTTATATTATACATATGCAATATCAGATCTGCCATTTCTTTATGTAGTCACTTCTGTGTAAATATATATATATATATATTTTCAGAAAGGTATTCTCAAGTGCTTTTTGTTGGATCTTTTATGATTATTTGGGGTCTTTTGTTTTTCTTGTTTCAGTGGCACAATAATTAAAAGGTTTTATTTTTCTCCAGCAATGCATGCTTATTACTGAGTATGCTTAACTTCTTGAAGGCCTTATGGCAAGGCGCTGGTCAGTATGCGAATATATTGGAGTTGCTAAAGAGCTCTGAGAAGTTCTGGAAACAATTGTCTAACTGTATTGTAAAGACTGATAATACTAGAATTTCCCCCTGTGAAAGTATGACTGAAGCAGAATGGGCAAACTTGCCATACAAATATCAGTGTCAGTCTGCTATATTGGAAATATTGGCATATGACATGTTCCTGGACAAAAAGTTGTTATTTGCTGAGTCACATGTAAAAGAATCCATTGAGCCAAAGGAGAGGATAGAAACTGCTGTGAGTTCTGCAAAATCAAAGGCGGTAAATCCGGTTGATCCTAAAGACATTTTTTCAGATTGGTGTGATAGCTCAGTCTTGAGTGGTCTGATCAAGTTATATGTTTCCTGTGAATATGACAATGGAATACATTATAGCGTTCAGGTACTTCTCCTTTTGGATATATATATATATATATATATTTAACTTCATAGAATTGCAGTTTGTTGTGCCAAGTTAACTAAGATAGAGCTGCACATCTGATTTGACTCTGGTGTTTCTCTCTCCAGTTGAACTGTTTTCACTAAATAATGTTATTTTTAATATTGTGTTGCTGGGTTTGTTGGGGTACTTGGTGAAGGCATGTTTGCACCAGAAGTACTTAACTTTTTGCAAAGTTGTTTCATTTCCTGTCCTTGTCTTTATGTTTATCTGCTATTTCTTCAGGTTGCTGTTAGTTTGCTCACTGTGCATTTGATTGGGAAGCTGGAAACTACAAACGCAGGATGTTTGTCTGTGTCATTGCTTCAAAAAATTCATCTTGTATCTAAAGAGGTATAATGTTCCTATTTCCTTTCTAAATATCAATGTTTGATGATTATCTAATTCTTCTGTATGCTTGTATGTTTCTGTTAACAGTTGAGTAGTCAGCCTGCTTTTTCTGAACTATTGGCTCAATACTCAAAGTATGGTTACAGGTAACATGTTTTATGAAACCTTTTTTCACTGCATTCTTACAACTTGAGCATCCATAACTAACTAGGTATTACAATGGAAACAGATGTTATCAGTTTTAGCTTGTCTATTTGCTTATATGTTTTAAATTTTCCCTCTAAAAAAAAATATGAAAATTGCAAAAGGACATATTGTGATTGATAGTGCTAAGTATTACAGATCTTCTGAGGCTCTTTATATAACAGTGGAAGAGACAACTCTAGTAGTTGACCTGCTTGCATGATTAGGTTTTTCTGATTTTATGTCATTATGTCAAGGAGTGCTGATAATGTTAATTAATTCTTTTTCTCATTATGAGGCAGCATTCCACACATCCAGTCCTAAATTCTTGTTGTGCATTGACTTCTACATTTTATTGACCGGTCTGTCCTTTCATATTTCTGTTAATTCTTCCACACTACATGAACATTGAAATAAGACTTTTGTAAGGATTTTTTTTTGTTGACTTTACCATGTTAATTTGTTTTTGGAATGCAATGCCCCACATAAATGCTATTTCAATCACCAGTTTTCATGAGTTCTTTTTTTAAAGAAATAGTTCTGATACTTTCTGTATCTTTGTTACTTTGGGTTTTCTATTCAGTGAAGGAAAGGAGCTGAAAACTTTAATTCTCAATGATCTTTATTATCACATACAAGGTGAACTTCAAGGTCGTAAGATAGGTTCTGGACCATTTAAAGAACTTTCCCAGTTTCTGGCAGAGTCAAAACCTTTTCAGAAGTACGAGCAGAAATATGATGGGGACCTTGCAAGAGCAATGGATGCGCGTTTGTTTGACACTGAGCATATACGAGCAGATTTAGGACTAGATGTGTGGGATTATTCACATTGGAAGGCATCTAAAGCAACTGGAGAAACAATGCTGCATTACATGCAAAATGCAAACTCAATGGTGTTGCTTTCAAGATCAAAGCTTTCTGCACTAAAATCATTACTAACTGTGCTGATAATATATGAAGATGATGTAAGCTCTCTAAACTTTTATTGTTCTCTTATATTGTGATCTTTGATGGGCTTGTTATTGTTTGGGTATTTATAAATCACCATAGTTGTTGAATGGGTTAGATTTTTACCTTCAGATTAATGTTATTCTCATGGTGATTTCTTAAATAAAATGGGGAAAATAAATGTTGACTCTTCTGTATTTTAAGTCATACATCTATATATAGAGGAGGATTTAGCATAGTTTGATGTTCTATAAATGCCTTATATCCGGATGTATCATTCATATTTTGCTTCCACCATCAGCTAAAGACCAATTGGCTTTTGTTCTTTCATTTCTTGGAGTTGATCTTAATTCGTTTACAGTATTAATTCACATGTAACTGCTGGGTGCAGTCACTGGAGAAAAGAACAGCAATTGGAAGGAGGATCCCTGACCAAGTCTTATTCTCATGCATTGATAACATATGTCGAAGTTTCCATGATGTAATGGAATCATTGGCTCCCCTTTTATATGCCTCTGAAGATGTGCTTGATTTTCTGGCCGCACAAACAGAACTACTCCTCCATCTCATGAGATCTGCTAAGGGAAGCCTTTCAGCACCTGTTTGCACGCTAGTGTTAAGAACCTTGAGTTATGGCCTTAAGGTGCTGAGTGCCTTCAAGCCTTCAGTTACTGGGGTGAAAAAGACAAAGAAGCTTATATTAATGTCGGTTCTCTTGGCAGTAAGATTTGGTTCCCTCAACTCAGGTTTAAATGCGGTGGCAGATATGGGATCTCTGGATGGCACACCTGAGATTTCTAATGTATGCCTTGGGCTATTGCCCATCATCTCCGACTTTATTAGCACTTCTGAGTATTCTACCATCTCCCTGACTGCTGCGGACATAATACTGAGAAGATTTTTGACACCTAATACTTGGTTCCCCATCATACAGCAACACCTAAAATTGCAGCATGTTATTCTGAAGCTTCAAGATAAAAATTCTGTTGCATCAATTCCTATATTACTGAAGTTCTTTTTGACTATAGCACATGTTAGAGGAGGTGCTGAGATGCTTCTCAATGCTGGTTTTCTCTCTTCTCTTAGAGTGTTGTTTGCTGATTTATCAGATGGGAGGGCTACCTCAGTTATTAATAATGAGAAAAATCCTTTGGACAAAACTGAAAAACCTCAACATATTTGGGGACTTGGCTTGGCTGTGCTCACAGCTATAATTCATTCTTTAGGAGACACTTCTGTGTGTGCTGAGATTGTGGAAAAAGTGATAGTGTTCTTTTTCTCAGAGAAAGCTCACCTGATTTCCTATTATCTCACTGCACCGGACTTTCCATCCAATGATCATGACAAGAAAAGACAGCGCATACAGAGGAGACAGACTTCTCTAAGTTCTCTCAAAGAAACAGAGAATACTCTCATGCTAATGTGTGTGCTAGCGAAACATTGGAGATCCTGGGTTAAGGCCATGAAGGACATGGATTCTCCTTTAAGAGAAATCAGTATTCATCTATTAGCTTTCATCAGCCGAGGAACCCAACGCTATGCAGAATCTTCCCATAAGACTGCCCCTCTCTTATCTCCGCCTGTTACAAAGGAGGAGGTTGATTGCTGTATGGAACCTTTGTTTGTCAATAGCAGAAATGGATGGTTTGCTCTCTCATGCCCTGGTTGTGCTGCCCAGCCAAGGTCCTCTTCTGAGTCGAGCACAACTGCTCTGACGGTCAAGGATCCAGTTACGGAAGTCTCTGCTACTCAAACATACTTCTCAGACTCTGTTGCCTTGCAGATCTATAAAATTGCATTTCTTCTTTTGAAATTTCTATGTCTACAAGCTGAGGGTGCTGCTAAGAGGGCAGAGGATGTGGGATTTGTTGATCTTGCTCATTTTCCTGAGCTTCCAATGCCTGAGATTTTACATGGCTTACAGGTGATGGTAGCATGTATATCTTTATGTAGAATTTCTAATATCTGAAGAGTTTAAGAGTAATTTACTCAAAGTAACACAATGTATTTGTCCTTTCTGATCTTTTTGGTGTTATGAGTGCAGGACCAAGCAATTGCTATTGTAACTGAGCTTTGTGAGGGGAAAAAATTGAAGCAAATTAGTCACAGAGTTCAGTACGTCTGTATATTACTACTTCAGATGATGGAGATGGCTTTGTATTTGGAACTTTGTGTTTTACAGATTTGTGGGATAAGACCTGTATTAGGTCGTGTGGAGGACTTCTCAAAAGAAGCTAAATTATTAATAAAAGGTGTTGATCCTTCTATATTCCTTATGATCATGCAATTAAAATTTTGAAGTTCATATAATAATTCTGGTCTTTTCTTTTGCAGCCACGGAGGGGCATGCTTTTTTAAAGTCATCTGTGAGATCCTTGAAGCAGGTAATGTCACTTGTCTACCCTGGATTGTTGTTAGAAAAGGAGTTATTATAAAACTCCTTTTGTATTAGTGCAGTAAGTCATCCACATTCTTCAAAGTGTAGTTAACATCTTACTTGCACAAAATGAGGAAGAAAATAAATGTGAATATGTAATATTATTCTGCTCATCAGTGCACCGAAATTTTCTTGTAGCCATTTTTTTTTTACTATTTCCAAACGTCTAGTGACTTAGAATGCCAAGTTATGGAGGTCGTCACGAGTTTAATTAGTTTTCACATTGATTGTCTGCATTTGACGGACAATCTCTAGTGCCCAGGCACATGATTATGATTTGGTACTTGGATATGCCAGTACAGTGTACCTAATTCATGATTAAATTTCTAGATAGTAACAGTTGGAAGTGTAAGTTTACGATGCATGTACCAGTGAATCAGGTTCTTGGATTAGATTCATTTGATATGCTAGCCAGCAAGAACCACAACACCAAGAAGGTTGGATTGTGGGGAAACTGGTGATAACAGAACTGATTGTTCAACTTTCACAGCCAAGTGAAACACAAGCATAAGATTTTAATCAGTTTTATTTTTGTAGCATATAAAATTTTTTATGAAATTATTTGAAACTTCGCACATAGTACAATTAGGAGGGATGGAATTTCTTTTAAGTGGTTATGAAAAATAAGGTCATGTGAAATTCTAGTAATACGTTTTAAATTTCATCAACAGTGATATATTCTGAATGTATTTGTTGTAATCTCGGTGGAATTCTTACAAGTTTAATTTGATCATATAAGATTAAATATTTACCATTTTTAGTTAAAATATAAATGAGTTCACAAATAAATTTTACAGAACTTCTTGGTGTACTCCAAACGTAATCTTTAATAATTGCTTTTAACAGTTTCTATTATTTGCTATATGCCGACAAGAGGCATCTGACCGCCTTATAGTTGTCTGTAAAGAATACGGAGCATGACTACTCATGAAAAGACTTGCTCCAAACAGCTAAAATAACGAAACGGGCAATCAAGAGAGTAGGAAATCGACCAATTATTGAGCTTTTTTTTTTAACTTTAAAGCCAGGCTATTCAATATAGCCTGCAACTTCTTTTCGGCCCCTACGCAGCCGAATGATATTTTTATCTCTTTAGCATCTTTGTTCCCGTACGCGTCCATAATGGATTATTTGGTAGTATTTTGCATTTTCTAATGAATTCCGAAGGGATATCACCAGTCCCATTGTCTCATTTAAATAAATTAATGAAAAAATAGTAATATTTAGAATCAATTACTTGGTGGAAGTACCTTGACTGTGCCACTTTTTGAAACAATAGTTTTATTATTTAGTAGTGAACCTCTGGCTTCAACTATTGTTGAGTTCTCTTTACCTCAAATGGGGCATCTTTAAAATGTAGGCACTTTTTGTTTTGAGGCCATGAAATAAAGCATTTTTTGTTGTTTTATTAATGGAAAATTATAGTATCTCTCCGATCTTTTCTTCTTTCCGCTAATTTGGATTTTGCTTTAGCACAGAACAAGAGTGCCGTGTGAGAAAAGAAAATCTACTCTTTAGTGCGTTAAATCCGCTGGGTTGAAAATTAACAAACTCCCAAGATCTTGTAAGCAAATAAAATCACTCCAGCGTATGCTTCTTTCTTGCTGGTTGATTTTTGCATTATTCTAAGTAATATTGTCTGCAAAAACTTCTCAGCTCTAAAAGAAATTCAGATAATATATATACATGTATATACATACATGTTTATCTAACGTTACCTTATTGGTAAAAACAGAAAAAAAGAAATGGATGATAAGCTGGTAAACGGGAAACTAGGCTTTTGAGATTCTCTACAGAGATGGGCTTGAGATAGGAGGGTGTTTTGAGTTAGCTTTAACATATTAATTATTTTTAAAAAAAATTATATTTATTATAAATATTTTATTAGTTGAGTGGACAAAGAAATTTATAAAATAAATTTATTTCTAACAACTTAATAAATATTTTATTTTTATGTTACTAAACAGTTTCTAAAAGTTGCTTATGAGCATGAAATTTAATATTCCAAATATCCTTCAAACAGACTTGTGTGAGCTCAATTGGACTCCAATAATAAGGATAAAAATTTCTCAGTTAAATGGTAAATGTAATGTTACTTTTCTCACTTGTATTTAGATTTTTAAAGAGAAAATTTTGTTATCCGCCTATTACTTTATCTTAAAAAAAAGTTGACTTCAATATTGTTCTTAGCTGGAAATTTTTACTGTAGTATATTAATGCTTAACATGAATAATGATTTTTTTTTAGAAAATTATAATTCAAGGGTTAAAATACTGATTTGACAGTAATGCCATAAATTTAACACCAACGGTAATACTAAAATTTATCCCCAAGATAGTCGTACTTGACCTCATTAACTGGCATCAGTTTTTCGACAGTTTCTTCTTACTCTTGTGGAAAAACGGCGTCGTTTCAGTATTTCCCGGTGAGCCCCAAATAAGACAAAAGCATATGCTAGTGTCGACTGATAACCGATATCAGAACTGGTGCCATCACAGCCTCGGATCCCCACAAATCTTAACCCTGGTCAAGCGTAACCCAACCGCGGTTTCTCTCAACCATACTGGAGATTTCTCCACCCGTCCTCAATCGACGGCCACGATCCTCCTCTCCCTCAGATATTCACCGCTTCCTCCGCTATATAAACTCCCCCCACGCTTCCCAAAACCCTAACAACAACAACAACACCAACACCAGCAGCAGGAGAAACGGTAGGACAACTCATTTCTCCTCAAATCTCAGTTCACGGTCTGCAACCATGGTTAACCCTAAGGTCTTTTTCGATCTCACCATCGGCGGTGTGCCTGCTGGACGCGTCGTGATGGAGCTCTTCGCCGATACCACACCGAGAACCGCGGAGAACTTCCGTGCTCTCTGCACTGGCGAGAAGGGCGTCGGCCGCTCGGGCAAGCCCCTCCACTACAAGGGTTCGACCTTCCACCGCGTGATCCCCGGATTCATGTGCCAGGGCGGTGACTTCACCGCTGGAAATGGCACCGGAGGCGAGTCGATTTACGGCGCAAAGTTCGCTGACGAGAACTTCGTAAAGAAGCACACCGGTCCCGGTATCCTTTCCATGGCCAACGCCGGACCTGGCACTAACGGATCCCAGTTCTTCATCTGCGTGGCGAAGACGGAGTGGCTCGATGGGAAGCACGTCGTGTTCGGCCAAGTTGTTGAGGGCATGGACGTGATCAAGTCTGCGGAGAAGGTCGGTTCCTCTTCCGGAAGGACTTCGAAGCCCGTTGTCGTAGCCGATTGCGGTCAACTTTCTTAGATAGTAATGGGGGATCTGGAGTCACTTCGTTGACGATCGATCTATATCATTAAGGAGTCGCTACATTTCTTAGGGGTTGAAATTTCGTTTTCCGATTACCAGTCCTTTGTTTATGTCCTGTCATTTTCCCTTTCTTTTTTTTCTCAGAGGTGGATTGATAAAGGTGACTGGCTTTTCGTGGGGGGGTCGGGTCTAGTGGTTCTTGAGATCTTCATGTGTTCCTAATGAACTGCCATTAATAAGATAGGTTTACTTTTATCGTGACTGCTTTTTCTTCGCTAACTCTCTGATTGGTATACAATTTGCTTGACCATCTTTCATAATCTCGATTAATGAGTATAAAAGAAGCTTTGTTCATGCTTGGGTGAATTGTGATTCAGTGAATTTGGCAGGCATTCGGAAGAAATAAACGATTTTTATCCGAAACACAAAATTTATGCATGAGTATGAGTGAAATCAACAATTGTGGGCTCCGAGAATAAGAAGGGTAGGGCAAAAACCGGCATATACTTAAATGCCATGCTCTTATGCTTGTGGTGGATAAGGCCATTGCAGTGTGATGTGGCTCAGATGTACTACTCTGTGGATAAAAAAGTTGTATTTTGATTTTTCCTTCTAAAAAAATTCTCTGTTTTGAAAATATCATGGTGGGTGATAGACTTGGCCCGCCTCCCGTTCGGGTTAGGGTTTCAGTTTGGTTCAGCCAACCTGGTCAACGAATGGGATTAAATCTGATTCGGTACATTGAACCTAGATATACTGGGTGAAGCTCCAGGTGGGGTTAACCTAAATGGTCTTGTCCGTGTCGTAATTATATGTAAATTAGAATTGAATTTTACATAAAAATATTTAATATGAGAATAAAATTTTAAAAAAAAGATCAGATGCACAACACTAATTAATTTAATTTCAAGGAATAAATCACATTTGTATAATTTCTAATTGTTTGTGGGCTCAAAAGGCCCATTTAGTCTTAAACCCAGTCTCTCCTACGAGCAAACCCAAATGAATCCAGTCTTCTATTTTAACAAATTTAAATCGCCTTCGTCGTTCTCCAACATGCATGAACACATAAATACTTACACACGTGTGTACACACACACACACACACATCTGTGTATGTATATATATATATATATCGTGTATACGTATTAAGATGATATTTTGTTCAAAAATCTTAAAATTAATGTGTAAAATTCAAACCATTTCAAATATAATTCGGAAAAGTGTAGGTTTAAATTTGAATGGAATTCGGATTGATGAGAAAAGTAAAGGTGGGTCAAGGCAGGTTTGTACGTAATCTTCTAAGATTTGTCTGAACCCAATTCGCTGTGCACCGATATATATATATATATATATAATTAGTAAAAATATTTTATTTGTATTATATTTATATCAACATAATAAAATGATCAAGTCCAAATATAACAACTCATAGTCCTTGTAATTTTTTTTAGTCTTGAATCCAAAAGTTGTTTAATTACCCGATAATTTTGCATATTTATATTACTTACTTTTTCCATATATATATATATATATAAACACATGATAAAAAATGAGTGATTGTCTCGTTTCTCGGTGCACCAAATATACCATACATTATATATAATAATGTAGACGCCTTTCATTTTACATCTTAATACAAGATGTGAATCCACTTGAGAAATGTGATTTCCATTTTTTTTTTTTTTTTTTTTTTGTGAAACGTCTTTCGATTATTAATTACACAAAACCTTTTCATTTACCTAATTAATGATTATAATCAATATTAAATAAATAAAACAAAAATCATGTATTTGCTCCATGCCCTTCTCGAACTTGCCCGCTCAATCATTAAATATTTATAATAAATTATTAAATTTTAATTTTTTATTAGATTATTAATTATATATTATAAGGAGAAAACTTGATCATGAATATACCCATTATAATAATTTATGTATAAGTTATTATAACACAGAGAGCTTGCTTATGAATAAACTCGTTAGGACTAGTAGTCCTCATTCATTGTCTTGCTCCCTTTTTTTTTTTTTTTTAATTATGAGCTTTCCTTTAACGGTTGCTTGTTATTTTTTTAGTAAAAAATATAATATAATTTATTATTAGAAAACTAGCTTTATACTTATATTTTGTGTATTTCATTGTATAAATTTAAAAAAAGTTATTTCGTTTTTTAATAAAAACAAAACTGCGGAAGTAGTGCATATTCTGCATTTGCTGGCTTCCAGCTTTTGTGTGACGTGAAGTTGCCGTTTTAAATTACCATTTTACCCTTCCCATCCATTATGTTGTCCCCACGTGCCGAACTCCCCCCACCGATAAATATAAATAAATTTGAAATTGTTTCGTTCAAAATTCTAAATTATTTGTGTGTATAAATCTTTATTCTAACTTCTTACGTTACAGCTCCCTCTCTCGAGGGTATTTCTGACATTCACTCAGACCTTCTTCTTTCTCAACTCTTGAACCATCCAAATCCACTCGGTAAAAAACAAAATCAGAAGCCAACGCGCAAAGTGCACCAAATTTTCCATCCGCGAAAACCGAAGCCCAAAAAGTCTGAACAGAGATCAACGGCGGGGAAGAAGCCGATTTCATTTTTGAAAAAATTGTGGTTTCGCACGTGATCACTGCCGCGGCCAGCCACGCGGAATTGGAATTTTCCGACAAAGCACCAACCCACTGAGTTGAGTCCTCATTTTGACGAGTACCGAGATCTCCTCTCTCTCTCTCTCTCTCTACAACTCTACAATTCGAAGAGACTCTCTAAACGTCGCCGTTGCTGGGACAACTAGTTGTCTTGTGCTATTCTTTTTGGCTATCGTTCTCGCGGAAATCCCGTCTCCTTTTGGCGGGAAAACTGTTGTCGCATTTAGAATAGGTGCTCCATAGTAAAAGAAAGTGCGACAGCAATGTTCATGTGATTGTAGGCGAACAAGAGAGTGGCCTGAGCTGGGATTCATACATGTGTAGGGAGTACATAAATATTCAGGGACAATTTATATGTGTGTAGTAAAGCACAGAAGGATAAAGTAGACGGGAAGCGAGGGATGGGATTATCGGAGAATTCCAAGGGCCTGATTTTGGCCGTAGCGTCAAGCGCGTTCATAGGATCGAGTTTCATTTTGAAGAAGAAAGGGCTCAAGCGAGCTGGTGCCACTGGTGCTCGAGCAGGTTAGTCCTATCTTTTGCGATTTTATTATTATTTTTTTTAATTCATCTTTTGAGGTTTTATTTCTTGATTTGGTTTTATTCTCCTTAATTTTTTATTCCTCGGTAAGATTTTAGACTAATCACTCGGATAACTCAAAGAAATGTGAATTTGAGAATTGTACTACCAGTTTTTGTTGCGTTTAACTGGATTTTGTTGCCGATTTTGCTGAATTCGGGCTGGAATTTTGAGTCTGATTCTGTTCGATTAGAAAGTATGTTGGAATATTTCTCAATTTTTAGTGGAGTAAGCAAAGATCCTTGAACCAAATAGTAGTTGCTATACTTAGATGATATTACAGAGTGCGACAGATTTTTAATGACTTTTGAGTTGAGAAACAGATATCCTTATGCAAAGATGAGGATCTTCAGGGATGAACTAAGCTTTTGTGAATTGCAGATACTGTGCTCATGAAAAATGGTAGGAAAAAGTTTATGCGACGTGTCATGTTGCGTTACAAAAAGGATTACTGATTTTGGTGGTTTTGTGTTGACTTTTGTTTGGCTGAATCTTGGTGAGCTCAGTAGAGGAATTTGGCAAAGGAGGGTAGAAGGAATTTGGCATCGAATCAAAGTATTGATAGCATGCCTTGTCCTTACAATTGTTTTCATTTTCTCTTCTTCTCCAACAGTCCGTTTGGTGGCTGGATCTATTTAATGTCTCTCCTGCTTAGGAAATTTAGTAGGGTATCATTTTGTTTACACAACAAATTCTTCATTGTTCTTTTCTGATGACTCATTATTTGAATCTTTTATTGTGATGCATGGCTTGAGTAGTAAAACACAAAACAAAAGTGTTTTCTCTGGTTCCTGAAGAGATTTTCATGACTAGATTCTCATGCTCGTTTTAATCTTTTTTTTTTTAGAAAAAAAGAGAAATCTGATGTTGGCCACTAGGTGGCAACTAGTTTTCTTCCCAACACCTTTTAGCAAAAAAAAAAAAAAAAGGATGACAAAAGATATCCTTCTTAAGAAATGAAAGGATCTTTCTGTCTAGTGTCTTTTTATTCTCAATTATTTGTCAAGTTAGTTGTCTAGCAAAAGAATTCATTGTTGAGTTAGAAAATATTTGTTGAGTTCATGTAATTGAAGTTTTTCTTTTTCGAATGAATTGTGTAGGAGTTGGAGGTTATACCTACTTACAAGAGCCACTTTGGTGGGCAGGCATGGTGACAAGTAAGTATAGCAATACCAATGCAAGTTCCTTCCCATTTGTACTTGTCTCATTCTCTTGGTCTTCTTGCTTCTTAACGAAAAGAAAAATTCTTGAGGACGTACATTACCAAATATTAATCCTCTCCTAATGTTTGAAAATATAGTGATTGTTGGGGAGGTGGCAAATTTTGTGGCTTATGTTTATGCTCCTGCTGTTCTTGTGACTCCACTTGGTGCATTGAGTATAATTATCAGGTAACTATAGATGTTTCCTTGGTTTATTTGTCACATATGGTAATTTCTTATCAACTAAGTCCAAAAAACATTTTCCCCTTTCCTCACTAACACATTTGATGAATCTGAGAAGTGCTGTTTTGGCACACTTCTTGTTGAAGGAAAAACTGCAGAAATTGGGAGTTGTGGGATGTGTCTCCTGTATTGTGGGATCAGTCGTGATTGTTATTCATGCACCTCAAGAACACACTCCAAATTCTATAGAAGAAATCTGGACTCTGGCAACTCAACCAGGTTCTGTCCCTCTATTCAAAATTTTTTTTTTTTGGTTAAATAATATTCTTTTTCTTTCGAATAATTGTTTAACTTTTTTCTTTTCTATTTTACGTACAGCCTTTCTAATCTATGTGGCAGCTACACTTTCTTTAGTTTTAGCTTTGATTTTGCACTTTGAACCTCGCTATGGCCAGACAAACGTATTGGTTTACTTGGGAATTTGTTCTTTAATGGGTTCAATAACAGTAAGTACATTTCCTCTTTGAGTACATGGTTATAATTCTTTCCATGGTTGCATGTTTATATTTTCTACTCTGCCGTGTTATGTATTAGTCTCAAAATATTTCTTACGTGTTATCCAGGTTGTGAGCATAAAGGCGATTGGAATTGCAATAAAGCTTACGTTGGAGGGGATAAGCCAGATGGCTTATCCTCAGACTTGGTTTTTCATCACAGTTGCTGCAATATGTGTCATTACACAATTAAATTATCTGAACAAGGTGAGTTGGTGTTTGCCACTTCAGAAGATTTTTAGAATTTGGAAAACTAGCAATTTCATTCCTTCAGGTGATTCAGGAGAACATTAGTTGGATGAAGTCTTAACTTCCCATATCATTCCTTCAGGTGAACCAGGGAACATTAATTGGATGATGGCTTAGCATCTATAAAGCGAATAGATGAGCTTGACCAACATGTTATAGTCTTCTGGTCCCTACTTTAGGATCTTGTTCTTGTTATGGGATTAGTTGGTACATCAAGAGAGTCTAAGTTCTCCACACGTTAGAGAGACTACAAATTTTTCTGAAATTATTTTCTGCTAACCTCTTTATTCCTTATAGATTTAGTAGGATACGCAAGACTGGAACTATAACTATTTTCTTAAACCGGGAGCTGCCTATCCCTTAGGACAAGCCACTAAGACGAATTCAAGTGCAATGAACTGCTTATCCAAACTGCACACCTTTACTGACTAAAAGACAGAACAAAATACATAAACAAACTGCCTACTCTAACTGATTAAAAGAGACAACATAATACATAGATATAATATAATAAATTCAAACATAACAAACTAAACACTTCGTATTTAGCAGCCAAGCACTTAATTCTTTTTCTTTCTTCATCTGGTAGTCTTCGTCAAATGGCACCATGCCATGACACATAACATCTACTCAAATGAGTGATGAATATCATCTTGTTTCAACATACGGAGGATTCTTGTTTTTTGTTACTTAGGATATCTAGTGCTTGGTGGATGTGTGAAGATAGATAAGATCATGGTTCATTCTTTTGGGACAAATTTATAGGAATACTCCCATCTTTATTTTAATATTCCTCATAAATTATAAGTTTCAAACATTCTAAAGACTTTTAATCGTTAAAAGTGCAAATTGGATCTAAGTAGTCCTTCAAGCAGCTTTGCACCTGGCCATTTCTGCTTTTTCCTCACTGTGTCACTGTCACACAACGGGCTGACACATTTGATAAACTTAAGAGGCACTACATGCTTGGGTGGTTCTCTTTCAGTGTTCCAGTTGGTTTAACGACCATCATCGTAACTTTTTACGTCCTTATAGTGCATATAAGCCGAATATCATTTAGAGGAGTGGCATTGCCTTGTGGTCTAAGTTCATTATTTTCTTTGTTTCAGGCCTTGGATACTTTCAATGCTGCAATTGTTTCTCCTGTATATTATGTAATGTTTACAACCCTTACTATTGTTGCCAGTGTGATAATGTTTAAGGTAAATTATTTGATTCATCTTCTGGTTTCTTTTTTCATTTGGGATGATTTCCCTCTTCTGGGCAGTTAATACAAGGAACAGATTAATGCAAAACTTATGGCATTTGATGTTTTCTACAGGATTGGTCGGGCCAAAATGCAAGCAGTATAGCCTCTGAGATATGTGGATTCGTCACTGTCCTTTCAGGAACAATTATACTTCACGCAACAAGAGAACAAGAACAATCTTCTCAACAAGGTATGCGGAGATCCTATCAAGTTCGGACTGTTGTCTGGCTTTGGTCCATGTTGATGGTGTTAGCCCTTGCTTTTAACTTGATTTTATGAGAGTGCCTTTTAATTTTCATTCCAGGAACCGTGACATGGTACGTTGGTGAAGATTCTTTGAAGAATCTTGAAGATGAGCATCTAATAGCCATACATGATTCAGAATACGAGGAGTAAAGAGTTTTTCTTAAAGATGCACATAGAACAAAACGTAGTTTCTTGCGTCGAATCAAAACTGGAATGCTAGCATCAAGCGTATTGTGTGTGCGGAAAAGAAGCTTGGGGTGTAACTAATCTGTTGAAAAAGGTGGAATTTTCAGCGTACCAATCTGTGACCTGGACACCAAACTGGAATCTCTGAATGGATGATGCGTCACCCAAACTTCGAACATCAGGCTAAGGAACTCAACATACACCAATAAAATGGTATCATTTACAGTTCTCTTGATAGTCTTGTGATACTAGAAGTTTTACATAGGAAAGCTTGCCTTTATTCTTCATTCTAGTACACACTTCCAATTGAGGTTTTGCCATAGACGGGCTTTTGATTGATTCTTCTATTCTTTCCGGCTCATTTTCTTCTCCAGTTTATTATATACGTGCAGTTGCCGAATCATTTTTGTAATTTTCAAGCAAGCCTTTACTTGTTGTACACTTAAATCATTATTACCGAAATCTCTGGATTATGAAGAATCTGGCTTTTAGATGTCAGTGGCTTTTGCGATGGAGCTTTGCATTTGGAAAAGTGTGCAAGAATCACTTTGCTAAAGGTGGGGGAATTTTGTTTACATGCACTTTTGAGGATATTATTGTAGATGTTCATTGCTTGTTTTAAGTTTCAATTCGGCTAAGATTGATTATTAAATTAATATGCCAATTAATTTCCTGTTGGTGAAGGAGGTGTCACATTTGAATTTGACTTGAGGATTGTTCGCGATTAAAAACCAAATCTGCAGGAGTTGAAAGCGGCCGACTTCGGCCTTTTAAAAAATATCTCCGTGCTTAACGTTTAAGAAATATCACCTCCATTATTTGATTCTGAGTTTTGTTATTTTTTTTTTATAAAGGGAAAATTAATATAACATGATTATTTTTTATTTGTATAAAAAATTTATCAAGTGTAAAACTACAAGAGATGAAGCAAAATTTAAAAATTACTTTCATTTTTAAACAATAATAATTTAAATAAAAATTTGCTTTATTTGTTATAAATATTGATTAAATTAATAAAAAACACAATAAAAAAGATTGATAAACTTTTTTTTTTAAAAAAAGGGGGGTATTCAATATTCAGATAGATACGCACGTTTAAAGCGGGCTACTCTTATTCTTCTAAGATTTGCTTAACAAAAAATACTCTGAGCAGATCGGTACTAATGGTGTAGTACGGATTTCTTAATTATTTCAAATTTTAGATCATTAGTTTACATAAAATAATTACTTGGCTGAATAAATCAGTGTAAAATTTAAAAAAAATAAATATTATAGTAATAATAAATAAATAAATATTTAATACTAGATAGAAGTTGTGAGATTATATTCTGATATTTATATCAAAGTCAGAAATATTTATAAAAAAAAAAGGTTTTTTAAAATTATAATTAGTATTTTTTATTAAATTATTAATTACTTTACAATTATGTCTCAATTTTTTTTTTTTATAATTCAGTATTAAATTTATGAAGTTAATTTTAATAAATAACAGAAACAAATATCTTGTTTTACTTAAATATAAGAAAGAAAAAATACACACAATAATTTTTTTTTAGAATTTTTTTTTTTAAAATTGACGCCTGCATAGAAATAATCTATATAGTCCAACTTATTTTTAGAATAATTCTATAAATTTAAAAATAAATTATAGAAAATAAAACTAATTACAACAGGTTCATCCCTAATTTCTCTCCAGGCTAAGGGAAAATATTATACTTAATCCTTATGAGATCACGACCGTCCGTATGATCGCATCAAAGCCAACATTCCGTCAACCAAGAGAATCTCTAGTTGTCGTTCTCCACCGTCGGATCAAATCTCACATCTTTCCACTACATATTAAGCAATGCCAGCCCCGACCAGTTTAGCTGCCAACCAACGCAATCTAAGACCATCCAGACACTCTTGAAGAAAAATCTGCGAAAAAAGGCAAAAACACAACCATGGCTGCAACGGTTTCGTCTCCATGGGGAAAGCCCGGCGCATGGGCCCTAGACGCCGAGGAGCACGAGGCCGAACTCCTCAAAGAACAGCAAGACACCGCCGCTCTTCCCGGAGATTTTCCTTCTCTTTCCGCGGCCGCCGCCAGCAAACCTAAAAAGAAGAACAAGGGCCAAACCCTTTCCCTTGGCGAGTTCACCACATACGGCTCTTCTAAGCCCTCGTCACAGCCGGACCGTCTCACTCATGACGAGCTCCTCTCCCTCCCCACCGGCCCACGCCAACGCTCCGCTGAGGAGCTCGACCGCTCGCGCCTAGGCGGCGGCTTTAAGTCCTACGGTCGTTATAACGAAGATTCGCCGAATCCTAGGTGGGGATCCTCTTCTAGGGTTTCTGATGAAGGGAGGAGGCAGGGCGGTTTCAATAGGGATGCACCCAGGGAATCTGGTCCCTCTCGTGCTGACGAGATTGATAACTGGGCCGCCGGGAAGAAATCGACGGTGGGAAGTAGCTTTGAGAGGAGAGAGAGAGGTGGATTCTTCGAATCGCAATCAAAAGCCGATGAAGCCCAGACTTGGGTCAGCAATAAGGCGCCGGAACCGCGTAGATTTGGCGGTGGATTTGAGAGGCGAGGCAGTTTCGACTCCCTATCAAGGAACAGGGAGATGCCCAACGGTGGCGGTTCGGATTCTGATAACTGGGGAAGGAAGAGGGAAGAGAGTAGCGGGGGTGGTGGAGGCGGGAGGCCTAAGCTTGTATTGCAGCCGCGCACCTTGCCCGTGAGCAATGGGAAGCATGAGTCACCTGCGGCAGCAGCGAAACCCAGGGGTATGAACCCATTTGGGGATGCTAGGCCGAGGGAGGAGGTTTTAGCAGAGAAAGGAAAGGACTGGAAGGAGATCGATGAGAAACTCGCGGCCGTCAAGATTAAGGATAGTGGGTCGGAGAAGGGAGATGGAGCGTTCGGGAAGAGGAGCTTCGGTATGGGTAGTGGTCGGCAAGATGACCGCGTAGAGAGGAGCTGGAGGAAGAATGATTCTGATACAGATGCTCATCCAGAGAGGTATATCTCCAATTAGCTTATTCTCCTGCTCTGTCTTTTGTTTTCGGGATTGATGCTTAATGATCAATAACCGTGTGTCTTGGATTGATCTTAGATATGGCTTGTTGGGTTCTTGTTAGGATGTTTGGCATGTCCTTAGAACTCTTAATTTCCAAGAAGATATATTTAGCATTTACCTATTGCTTACTGGTGGGACTCATTGTTTTCATTTCTCTGTGTCACATTATTATGGCTTGTGAATTCTATTCTTTCACTTGCTTACTTGGATGTTTCTTTCCTCCTGTTTTCCATCGTCTGTATGTTTGTAAACTAGAAAGCTCGAATCTCAACAGCCAATAGGTGGGTTCCTGACCTTCTTTTGATATTTTTCTGTACAAAATGTGCCTTTACTGTGTCATTCCTTTGCCCACAGTAGGAATTGGAATCAGCTGCTTTTGTTTATAAACATGGAGGTGAGAACATTTTTGGGTCCCAAACCATTTTGCGTTCTCCTGCGAATTTCACCTAACCTGGCATAGAATGATGGAACATAGTACATTTGTTAAGTTACTTTTATAGTCACTTGGGTTGAAAGTTCTTGTTGAATTTAATGGGTATACTCAACTTATTCTCGAATTGTTCATGGACTTGTATGGTTGGAGGCGTGATTGCTTTATAAGAACAAACCTAATGCTGTTAATCTTTTTTAATAGTGAATAATGTATGTACTTTTTTATTGTTCATACCTTGAAATATCAAATATTCTATTTGACTCGCAAGATTGATTTTGAAGATGATTTGATATGTGTGTGCATGTGCATGTGTGTATGTGTCATGATTGAAAAAGAGGTTCTCAGGCCGGTGATCAGCAGTTGGTTGGTGTTCCATAATCTTGTGTCATAATCTAGAGCAGATAAAGTTTAAAATGCTGCAAGATAAAATTCATAAAACCCATGACCAAGAGCCTTTGGCTCAGCTGCTACACCTCCCTGTGAGCGAGGTTTCATGGGTTCTATACCCAGTTACCATAAGGGCTATAACCCTTAAAGGAAAAAAACACCCGCGGACAGGATGAGTATTCAAACTGATTTCAGTCCTTAAAGTAGTCAGTACAATCTAGTGGGGAAGGTAATAGAATGGCGACAGAGATGTAGAATTCATAAGTTGCAGTTACTTCTACTCAGAAACATCTCTTTCAGCATGACCTTTTTCTTAACTTCAGGAAGTTCATAGGTTCATTAAGACCGACAATGTGCCACCATACATATGTTACTCCCTTTCCCCTAGTCCGAAAACTAGCTATTTTGTGTTCATATACACTTGTATTAGGCTTTTGTTGGTAAATGGCATATTATTTCTGTTACAAATTTGTTTTCCTGGGTTTGCAGTGCAGAAAAAACTGAGAACGGACATGTTGAAGAAACAAAGGAAGACGACAAACAGAACTAAAGATACAACCCCGAGTACTTGGAATCGGGCTTGATCAGAAAGAACGAGGCTAGGGATCGTGGGGTCAATCAAAAAGAAAGAAAAAGAGAACATTGAAGTTATTAAATTGAAATTAGAAGCTTATTTGTTGGATTGATGAGACTTTTATTTATATTATTGGTTTGACTGTTCTATTGTGGCATCCATGTTAGACAAATTTTGGTAGGTGTTGGAAATTGTTACACTAGTTCTTTTGTTTGTAGTGGGTTGCATACTTACATTCTCAGATTTTTCTTTTTTTTTTCTCTTTTCCCCCCAACCTGTTGATCATTGTTTTCATCCATCCAATTTCTTTTTTTTTTTTTTTTCTTTCTGTCTTGGGTTATAGCTTGAGAGTCCGGATTTTTATTGTTTTGACTTTTTGAGTTAGTGAGAGAATTAATTATTCATGAATGTTGTGAATTGAATTCTTTTCCTTCTGATTGATACCCATGTTCATGTATTACAGAAAGGCCTCTCTTGTGTTTGGGAAGAGTTTATAGTTGCATGCTTTGGAATTTGATGGTCTTTGGAAGTTCATGAACTATAATAATATACTCAAGTATGATAAGTTTTCATTACAAGTTTTATGCGATGAAGTTGAAAATTTATGAAAATAAAACATAATAAAAAAACAAAAGAGGTCGGGCTTCGTTTAACTATTTTTCAGTAGGATAAAATGGAGGCTTTACAACCAAATTGGAAATAATTTGCAATCACGACTTCAGCAAACCCTAGCTGTTTGCCATTATTAAAGTATATAAAAAAAAACATGAAGTAATTAAAAATGTACCCCAAAATAAAGTGAGAAGAGGCGGAAATGGAATTGGCAAATAGTGAGCTTTGCACGTGACCAAAGTCTCACTCTCTTCATCAATGCCCATCCCTACTTTGACGGCCAACTATATCAAAATCTCAACCCTTTATATCCGCACATTAAATGTGTGTTTCCTAAATTTTTATTAGTTAAATTAACTAGTAACTCAAAAGGGTTACTCTAATTACCAAGTATTTTTTATTGGCAGTAATTGAAATTGAATTACACTGGCATTACATCCATGTCTAGAAGTGTTACTAAAAAGAGTTATGCTTGGTCAAGTATGGTAAAAAAGACATGATGGTATATGGCCTTGTAGGTGAGCGGATATATATATAATATATATGTGATGCTTTAATAGCAGAAAAAATAGGAATTTCAGATACCCTTTATTCAGATTTGGAATAATATTGAATTCAATAGCTGGTATTAATTAGAATTTATAGGACCACTTGGGGTAGTTTAAGTTTCAAAATTCATGATCCACACCTCAGTCTATTTCACCTTCTTTCCTAAAGGTTGGAACTTGATTTTGAATGATTAGTTATAGATGCATTGGTAATTAATTTAATAATTGAAGATGATTCTTATTTTGTTTTCCCATATATATTGCTGTATTTCCAGATTAAAGTTTCTCTTTTTACATTTTGGGTAATCACGTTTTGTTATATTGAATTCAGATTTTTAAATTTTGTGTCAACTGTACAAATTTTCTTGAATGATTCAAGAAAATTAGGTGGGTTAATTTAGTTCTCAAGGTGTGTTTTGGTGCTTAAGTGAACAAAGATAAGTATGGGAAGAAAGGAAAGTCATGTCTAATTTAAGTGTGAAGAAGCTTTTGCATTAAAACCACCAGCTGACACCCATTACCAGAACAAGTATGCTCCATAAATGAATTCTAGTAAAGCTGAGATCACACATACTCTTCAATTTACTCTACTTCCACACCATGCACCAAAAATTAAATGAGTTCCCATTTCTGAGATCTCTTTTTTATCTATTCACTTGTGTTACTTACATCTATATATATATATATATATATATATCTAGTCTCAGATGTATGCGGTATGTAATCTCTTTTTCAAAAAACACCATTAATGGAGACAGTTGAGAGTTGAAAAACGAAAACTAAGCCTCTCCCTTTATTTACTCTCCAATTGGGCTCAAGGTTTTCATCACTATCAGATCAAAACTGCACTTCATTCTCTTATCTTCTTCTTCCTTTTCATGGGTTCTTATTCAAAGTACACCAAGCTTCTCTTCACAATTCTTCTCCTTCTTGGGACAGCCATTGATGGGATCAATGGAGATGCCATGGTCTCTGGAACTGTATTTTGTGATCAATGCAAAGATGGTCAAGTTTCATTCTTTGATTATCCTGTAAACGGTGAGATCTATCTTTCCTCCATCACCACAACTTTTAAGCTCTTCTTTTCAAAGTTAAAAAATTTAGGATTGTTGCAGGAGCTAAAGTTACTCTCACATGTACGGATAGCAATGGGGAGATTTTGATGTCAAGAGAAGAGACCACAAACTGGTTTGGGAACTATGCAATGAGGTTTGATGGGACACCGGACCTGAGCAACTGTAATGCCCAGGTCTCCGGCGGGAATAGCTCTGGCTGCGGAGTAACTGCCGGTCCGGCCAAAAAGCTAACACTGACGTTTAGGATGTTTGGGATGGAGATGTATGCTGTGGATTCATTGCTTTCTCAGCCAGCTGAGCCAATGTCTTTCTGTCCCAAGTCGCCGGCGCCAGCGGTCAGGCCTCCTCCTCCTACGCCGCTAGTCGGGTCTCCTCCGCCTTTCAGACTTCCGCCGATGCCTCGGTTGCCACCATTGCTGCCCATGCCTCCTCTGCCTTCTTTGCCGCCCATGCCTCCCTTGCCATTTCTGGAGGCGTCAGCTTGCCCACATCAGTAAGTTTGATTTATCGTGGACTTCCCACAATCTATTTCATTAATAGAAACTTGTATATATACAGATATATATATACATCATATGGATCAAATGGCAGGAATAATTGTTTTGGTATGTGGCAGGAGGTGGATAATGCCGGAATACAAGTGCTACTGGAGGGCACTGAGTCCTGAATCAAAGGTAGCGGTTGTATTTGGGCCATTAGCAGGGAGGAAGTATGGATCAGATATGACCTTATGGCAAGCTTTGCAGGGGAGAGGAGAACCTTACAGGACTCTGCTAAGGGAAGCCACAACTGCCCTGCTCAACTCCTATAATAGTCTTCAGTTCCCCTATCATTCAGTCACTGTTCTCACTCACACAAATTGGGCCTTGATGGGCTCTAAACGCAGCGTTTTGCTCACTGCACTCAGGTTCATCAGGGCTAATTCTGGGATCACAACCAAAACTCCCTGCAGATTCGCTCCTTGCAAATGATCATCATTACACACAATATACATCTATATATATATATATATCATATCAAATCAATTTTACTATATATTTTCATATATGTCATTTGGTTCTATTATATATTTCGACCAGTACTTAATGTATTAAATTGATCGAGCTTGCTCAAATTATTGTTCTTTACCGTTATTTATGAGTATTTATCATAATCATATTCTTGATCTTATCAATATATAAATAAATATTTTGTTAATGTTTGCTTGCTTCATGGCACATTTCTCATTTAATGTTTAGTTTCAAATTTAATATCAATTTTAATACATATATCGAACGAAGAACATTGTTAATTATTATGTTTGTTATAATCGAATTTCTTACTACATAATTCTACTTCTGTTATTTGCAATTTCTCTCTCTTTTCTATTGAGGAAAAAAAAGAAAAAGAAAAAAGTGAATGCTTCAATAAATTTACATTTAGAAATCAAAAAAGGATTGAAGGTTAGTTTATATATATATATTTTATATAAGAACACCATGAGAGGGAACGACCAACAGAGAATAAAAACAAAGTGACCGGAAATGGACGGCAAAGAATTCCGAATGTACAAATTGACTGCGTATACTTCATGCCGTTCCCTTCTAATGTTCTGCCATGTACTTACCGTTAAATTCTTGTAGCCATTACACCATAATACATGTATATATAGAGAGAAAATGACAAATATACTTTTTAAAGTCTAAGAATTCATCTATATATTCCGTTTATATAGACATATAAGATGATCAATCTCACCCAAGTATACACCAAAAGTTACCATGTCAGCCATGGCTCCAATGTCTTCTCCAGCGAGCTTTTCTCTTCTATTTTCATGGCTACTCATGATTATTCTTTTAATTTTCTCATCTGGGTCTCACACTATTATCTCAATCCACTCATTCACGTTCACAGAAGCAACCGTGAAAGACATCCAACTTGCCTTCAACCACAACCAACTTACCTCCAGGCAGCTTGTGGAGTTCTACCTCGGCGAAATCCATCGCCTGAACCCAGAGCTAAGAGCTGTCATAGAGGTTAACCCAGATGCTCTGTACGAAGCTGACAGGGCTGACTGTGAGCGGAAAGCTAAGTCAGTTTCTGGGTTGCATGGCATTCCTGTGTTGCTTAAGGATAATATAGGAACTAAGAACAAACTCAACACCACCGCCGGCTCGTTTGCACTGGTAGATTCCATGGTGCCTAGAGATGCAGGGGTTGTGAAGAGGTTGAAGAAGGCTGGAGCTATTATTTTGGGAAAGACTAGCTTGAGTGAATGGGCGGCTTTTAGGAGCACAATGGCTCCAAATGGCTGGTGTGGTAGAAGTGGCCAAGGAAGGGTAATTTGTTTCGTGATTCTATAAATACATAAATATGTGTATGTATGTATCTAAGTTTTAAAAACTAAGCAAACTGGATGCTGCTTGTGAATCTTTTGCAGAACCCTTATGTTCTATCAGAAGATCCTTCTGGGTCAAGTAGTGGATCCGCAATATCTGTAGCAGCCAATTTGGTAACTGTTTCACTAGGGACTGAGACTGATGGCTCAATTCTATCTCCATCAAATGCTAACTCTGTGGTGGGTATTAAACCAACTGTAGGTCTCACCAGTCGATCTGGAGTCGTTCCTATATCTCCCCGACAAGACACCATCGGGTATGTCTGGTATCGATTCAGCATTCATAATGAAATAGGAATTGGATTAACTAAAATTTATTTGTTTGTGGTGATAATTGGAACAGGCCTATTTGTAGAACAGTAGCAGATGCTGTTTACACTCTTGATGCTATTGTAGGTGTTGATTATAAGGACAAAGAAAGCTTCGCAACATCTAAATATATTCCACGGGGTGGCTACACACAATTTCTAAAGGCTTATGGGCTACAAGGGAAAAGAATTGGCGTAGTGAGGAATCCTTTCTTCGAATTAGAAGGACCTGTCGTGTCTCAAACATTCGTGTCTCATCTCCTGACATTAAGGTGAGGTAAACCTGTTAGACTAATCTCCAAGCTTTGGTTTGGTCAACGAACAATCACTCAATGTCGCTACACGTAGTTAAACTAATAGATAGATCATTGCAAACTTTTCTGCAAATTCAGGCAAGAAGGAGCAAACTTGGTAGACAATATGGAAATAGCCAATATTGAAACTATTAATAATCCCATGGCAAGTGGTGAAGCACTAGCTTTGATGGCAGAGTTTAAGCTATCCTTAAATGCTTACCTAGAAGAACTTGTGACATCCCCTGTCCGGTCCTTGGCAGATGTTATAGCATTCAACAACAAATTCTCCAATTTGGTAAGTTCCGATTTCGGTTTTGAATTGAACACAGAGAAACTTTTTTTTGATCCATTGATGCTAATAGACTGTTCAAACAAAATTACAGGAAGTGGTTGAGGAATTTGGGCAAGATATATTTCTTCAGGCTCAAGAAACGAATGGAATAGGTGATGCAGAGAAAGCTGCTATCTTAAATTTAAAGAGGTTATCAGAAGATGGGTTCGAGAAGTTAATAATGGAGAATAAACTAGATGCATTGGTAACTCCAGGTTCAAGCATTACCCCTGTTCTTGCAATTGGTGGATTTCCAGGGATTAATGTTCCTGCTGGATATGATGATATGGGGGTGCCCTTTGGAATAACCTTTTCAGGACTCAAAGGCACTGAGCCAAAGCTAATTGAGATAGCATATGCTTTTGAGCAAACCACTAAGATCAGAAAGCCTCCCTCATTCAACCCTTGAAACCCTAAAATTCATTGAAGATTTGAATATCAGAATTTGATGCTATAAAACTTTATGATAACCATTTAACTGAAATTATAATCTTCAGTTCAAATCATTAGTCTGAAAAAATTTAAGTATTATCCTAGATGATGAATTGTAACATCTGCATAACACGTAACAGAAGATAAAAATAATAATTTAATATGATCTATTTATCTTTAAAAATTATATTGTAGGTCAAATATTAAATATAAAATATATTTGACAGTAAATTATTAAATTAAAATTGTTTAAAAATACGAACACTTTATCGTATTCACATCAAAATTAAGTTTTACCGTTCAATTCTTTAATTAACGAAACATATGTACAAATTAAACAATATAAATATATTAAACAATATTAACAGAGAATTCAATTTAATTTTATACAAATAATTTTATAAATCAATTTAATTTTAAATTAAATTTTATAACAATCTCAATTATTATAATAGTCACCCATATTATATTATTACACTATTAATATAATAACCCAAAAAAAATAAATATTAATTTTCAATTTTAAAAATAAAAAAACATAATTTATTTACAATATTGATTATATTCTCGTTAGTAAAAAATATAATAATATTCTATTTAAATCAAAAATTTTATTTATTTAATTAAATTAAATACTCGTTAGTATACGATCTCATAAATTTAATACTAAACCGATAGTAAATTGATCAAACTAATTCTTTTTTGTACAACTTGCTTATTCTTTTCTCTCCAATATGATCAAGCCTACAATGATAAAAATATGTATAATTTACTTGATCACCTCTTTTTTCTTAAAACTAGAAACACGCAAAATTGAGTTTTCATTCATATAAGGTAAAATATAAATATCATGTTGGAGATAACCATTTGCATATAAATCATCATCATGATAAATAAAACAAACTTTATTATTTAAAATAATACGAAAACTATATTGGTCCAAAAAAGATATTAAAATTATGTTCAAAACAAATTTAGGAACGTAATAACAATTCTCTAACAAAAGTACTTTGCCTGTAGGCATCATAAGATAAATTGATCCTACAGCTAGAGCTGCAACTTTTGTACCATTACCAACTTGAAGATTAACTTAACCTTTCTTCAATCTTCTATTAATCTATAATCTCTACAACCTATTGTAAATGTTAAAATGATTACTGGTATCTAATACCCATATAGACGGATTAATAGAAATTATAGAAATTATGAAAACACTTTTCATTAAGATCTTATCTTGTTTCTTATCTTTCAGAGATGCAATATACTCCTTGCAGTTTCTCTTCCAATGCCCTTTCTTCTTGCAAAAGAAATATTCAACATCAGAATAGTCAGCTTTTGTCTTACCTTTGGGTTTTATCGCACCACCCTTAGGTGCAGCGGACTTTTTGGGCTTCTTCTTACCCTTACCCTTCTTTTTAGAAGAGTTGTCAACCAATATGACAGTTTCTTTCTTCTTCTCAGATGCAATTTGATTCTTATAATCAATCAACATATTGAACATCTTATGAAGATCATAATTTATTTTATTCATATTGAAATTAATAATAAATTATGAAAAAGACTCAGGTAGTGATTGAAAGATCAAATTTTGATAAAGTTCTTCACCCAATGTGCACCCTAATTTTTAAAGTTCTTCAATAAGATCAATTACGTTTAAAACATGGGGCCTAACTGGAGGGTAATTACGTTCAACTTGGATCTAAATAAAAACTTAGATAACTGGTATCTAGTTGTCTTACTTTGTGCACCATACATCTTCTTAAGATGATCGATGATTGCACGTGGATCTATATCCTCATGTTTCCTCTGGAGTTCAGAACTCATAGAAGTAAGAATAATACATTTGGCAGTAAGACAATCTGTCAAGTACTTCTGAAAATCCTTGACTGTCTCAGCATCATTTCATTCTTAGGTGGGGTCTCTCTGGCAGGCTTATCGATTATGTCAATAAGCTTTTCATGCATGAGAATAATTCTTAGATTTCGATACCAGTCATCAAAATTTGGTCCAACTAATTTATTGACATCAAATATGTCACGCAGTGATATAATAAACATATTGAGAAATCTAAAATTTAAGAAAAAAAAAATGCAGTAATATAGGAATACATTTACAAATATCATAAAGAAATTGACTTTTATCTAAATGATATTTCTACTAAATAAATCAAACAATTTTAAGAAATCTATATTTCAATTTAGTGGAATAAAAGAATCTTCTAGCAATATGAATGAGCCACTCGGTAGTCAAGTCGATTCTCACACATATTTTAAAGGTAAGTACTGTTACCAATTGTATTCCTAGACAACTTCCATAAATTGCTCTATACCAAATAGTCTCCTAGTTGTCAGGTCGTTTCTATTAGTACAGTTGAGTTCAACCATTATAATGAAAAACAATTAATAAAATTTCATATTTTCTGAATAATCCAGATAATTGATATAAAATTGAAATAATTATTTTTATATATGCATCTTATGCAACAAATAATTTTATTTTATTCTCAAACTACAAATCTCCTGATTGTCAGATCGTTCTTTGTAAACAAAAATAAATAAATTTATTTATTTTGATGGTAAGCTATATAATAAAATATCTTATATATTATTATCATGAACTTAATTTTAAATTAAATAATATAATTATCAAAATAATTATAAAAACATAATGATCAAATCACTAATATAAAATTAATCTTGTTTAAATTATCTACAATTAGTCCTAATAAATTTACTTCATATGTAAGACTTAATTCAAAATTACACAAAGGACAAACATACATGTAATAATTAAAAATTAAATATGATATATATTTACGATTAAAAATTTCAAAAATTAATGTAAATATATAGACAAAATATTCAAAAATAATAATTTTTTTGACTCACACATTACATACACATTTACATATCTATATATATATCATATATAAATTCTCTAATTTAATTTTTAAATAATTAAAATAATTAATCTATTTAGCAAAACTCAAAACACTCGTTAGTGTGCGACCCCATAGGTTCAACACTAAACCGGTAGCAAAGTGGTCAAACTAATTTACTTATTAAGGTTGACATCTAGCAACACTGCTCAACGACCATATAATATGAAATGTACAATTACTCTTAACAACTTGCTAAAGAAATATGTAATATTTCATTCCGTCATTATTGTTGCGGGTTAACCCTAAGATATGATTTGACCGTCAAATCACAATAGGTAACTAATTATGTTTCATGTCAATTATAATTGATTAATGAATGATATAAGAAACTCTTTTTTTCATTCATTCAACTGTCATGACTAATGTCTTAATTTATTCATTATAATAAATGACAATATAAATCTTAAATTTATTACCTAAGTTGACAGATTCTACCTTAACCAATCATTAATTTTATAAGAATTTAATCACACTCAATATCCTTTCAATTATAGTTCTATGACCATAGGTGTTCATAATCAAAGTATAAAAAATGACTTATCAATTATTATGATGATTTCAGGTTTAAGAAAATTCTTACATCTCATCAAAATAAGAGAATACTCTATTGACAATTTAAGTTAATATTACTCATTAGAAATTTTTAATTAAATCAGTTCAATAATCATATCTCCATATGCATAATCTATATATGTGATTTAATTAATGAGATTAATTAATCTTTATCTTATAGAGACTATCACATATATATTAGTTTTACTAAATTATTAATATTTTATTTTGATTATTTAACGACTAAAAATATTTTAAATTAAATTATAAAAGGTTTTTACTTTCATTATCAAGATCTCCATCTTGACGTAAAATCTATAAATTTAATTAAGAACTTTATCATATAAATTAAACGATATGATAATAAAATATTATTGTCATATATTAAAATAAATTATCAAATAATAATGTATTTAATATATTACAGGAATAATTGGATCTTGATCATAATAGTTATATCTCCAACACTGGAGAGATATGTTAACGTTACTCTTGATATAACCTTTAGTCTTTTCATGTAAACAAGAATCACTAATTTAAATTCTTGAAAAAATATTACAATAATAGAATATGGGAATTGAATCAGATTTTTTCCCTGTTAATTTCAATTAAGAAATATTACTTTGAACCCAGAAAAGATTAAGAAATACTGGTTGACTTCACTAATTTTTTCTGCAATATCAGTGGCTTACATCTTTCACATCTCATCGACATCTACAAGACCAAAAAATTGACCCGGTTGACTTGGCCCAATTCTCTTAGTTGCAGATTTGCCATGGCGACCCATCCTTCACCACTGAATTTTCCTCTCGTTTCACCAATCTTTCTAATTCTCCTCACAATACTCTCATCTGGGTCTAACACCATTCATGGAAATTCATTCACATTCAAAGAGACAACCATAAAAGACATCCAACTCGCTTTCAAGCGCAACCAACTTACCTCCAGGCAACTCATTGAGTTCTACCTGAACGAAATCCGCAGACTCAACCCGGTCCTTAAAGGTGTCATAGAGGTGAACCCAGATGCAATTCAGCAAGCTGAGAAGGCTGACCACGACCGCAAGGTCAAGGCACGAGCTGGCTCACTGGGTCCGCTACATGGTATTCCCATTCTGCTAAAAGATAACACCGCAACCAAGGACAAGCTCAACACGACAGCGGGCTCTTACGCACTGCTTGGTTCTGTAGTGCCACGAGATGCTGGTGTGGTAACCAAGTTGAGGAAAGCCGGTGCCATTATCTTGGGAAAGACTAGCTTGACCGAGTGGGCAGCTTTTAGATCTTTTGAGACACCAAATGGCTGGTGCCCTAGAAGTGGCCAAGGAAGGGTAAGAAAACTTTTAACTCTTGCTTCTTGCAATTCTTGACTAATTATGTTATAATCTGTTTGGTTGTTAACTTTCATCTGCACTCTGCATATTGAAGTATGTACTTAAGATGATAAATTAAGTAGAAATCCTTGAGTATGGAATGCAGAATCCTTATGTTTCATCGGCGGAAACTTGTGGGTCAAGCAGTGGATCAGCAATATCGGTAGCAGCAAACATGGTGACAGTGTCACTGGGAACAGAAACTGATGGCTCAATTTTATGTCCATCAAGTTATAATTCCATTGATCAAACCTACTGTTGGCCTTACTAGCCGATCTGGGGTCATTCCAATCTCTCATAGACAGGACACTGTTGGGTATGTTTGGAACAGTTCTTAGCTTAGATTGTGGTTGAAACTAATGAATTAAAAATTAAAATAAAGTTTAGATTTCTAAATTTACTTATTCCGAACTGTAATTTTCTCAAAACATAGTAAACGAGAAGATAGAAAATGGAACTTAGGATACTTGATGATCTTGCTGGACATGATGAAGTCTAAAATGAAGTTTGTGTTGTTTAGGCCAATGTCCAGGACAGTGACAGATGCAGTATATGTGCTTGATGCCATTGTAGGCATTGATCCGAGGGACAAAGTGACAAGGGAGACATTAAAATACATTCCTCGTGGAGGCTACACGCGATTTTTGAGGCCTGATGGACTAAGAGGAAAGAGACTAGGTATAGTCAGATATCCATTCTTCAGTTTTCCGAAAGGATCTCCAGATCCAACTCAAGTTTTCGAGCACCATTTCCGGACACTAAGGTATAACGAACCATACCATGTTTTATTAATAGGCAGAGCCATTGTGTTCTACACTAGAAGTAACTAATAATCTTATGGATTTATGGTGGCTTTGTTGAAAATTATAGGCAAGAAGGTGCCGTCTTGGTTGACAATCTTGAAATATCAGACATTGACAGTGTTGTAGATTGGGACAAAAGCGGGGAAGGTGTTGCACTGCTATCCGAGTTTAAGTCGGATCTAAATAGGTACCTGAAAGAGTTGGTCGTCTCTCCTGTTCGATCCCTGGCAGATATCATAAAATTCAATAAAAGATTTGCCAAAAAGGTAAGGTTCCTGTAGAGTCATCTAAGCCTTTGGATTCAAGAAATCAATTCTTGAATCTTGAAGAAGACTGTTTCCTTTTTGTTTTTGATTTTGTAGGAGAAGATTAAGGAGTATAGACAAGAAATTTTTCTTGCAGCTGAAGCAACGGATGGAATCAGGGAAATAGAGAAGGCAGCATTGAGGAACATGACAAGACTGTCGAAAAATGGATTTGAGAAGTTGATGAAGGAGAAGAAGCTGGATGCCATGGTTAGTCCTTGTCCGGACTTTTTGAGTAGTGTTCTTGCCATTGGAGGGTTTCCAGGAATTAGTGTTCCTGCTGGATATGACAGTGAAGGAGTGCCTTTCGGAATTTGCTTTGGGGGTTTGAAAGGCACAGAGCCAAAGCTGATAGAGATTGCTTATGGTTTTGAACAAGCTACTAAAATAAGGAAGCCTCCTACAATTTTAAACAACTAAGAATTGATGATTCAAGATTTTGTTTTTTTCTTGAGGGCCTTTTAATAAGTTTTCCTCAGTACATTTTTGTTAAAAATATCCAGGAAATATTAATTGGACCATGCTCTATGGAATCCAAATGAGTCATAGTTAGAATAGTTTTCTAAAAAGATATATATTTTACAAAGTAATATATATATATATATTCATTATTATATAATCTATTAATAAGAATACAGAAATATAGAGTAACTTAAACTTATAATTTTTCATTAAAAAATGTACTATAATTGTTAAAAATTATTAAATATATTTACCTGATGTGGATCTATCTAATCCTTTGAATTTTAATCATCTCAGAACCAAACCTATACATATGGTGAGAATCATTTTCATACATTTATGACCCCCTAAAAGAGCACTCAGCATTTACTCCTTTTTCACATGCATTGAATCTCCCCTATCCATCTATGTCATATAAAACGGAAGGGTAGACAGAGAACAATAATGGTGATAAAACACAACTTCAAAAAAAATATCAACAATGGCGAAAACTAAACTATTCAATTTCAAGGGTATAATTCTTCTCTTCCTCTGCATCGCATTTGTTCATACACATGGCGGCTACCATTCACAGAGCGTTCCATTACCGTCGACCATGCAAGAGAAAATCACCAACCTCCACTTCTTCATGCACGACATAGTAGGCGGCCAGAACCCAAGTTCAGTCCGCGTCGCCAAAGCAAAAGGAAGCTCGGAGCAGCTGGGTGAGTTCGGCAACCTGATGGCGATCAACGATCCGTTGACGGTGGGTCCTGAGCTGAGCTCGGGAGTGATTGGGAATGCGCAGGGGCTGTACGTGTTTTCTGACAGAAGTGAATCAAGCTTGGTGGCGTACTTTGATTTTGGGTTCACGGCGGGGGAATTCAACGGCAGCTCCATTAGTATGATGTCGAGGAATGTGGTGTTGAATGCAGAGAGGGAGATGGCGGTGGTTGGTGGCAGAGGTAAGTTTAGGATGGCGAGAGGTTTTGCTGAGCTTAAGACTTGCTCGATGAATAGTACAGAAGCCATTGTTGAGTATAATGTCATGGTTTTTCATTACTGAGTTTTGTATTTGAATAAAAGGAAAGATGAGAGAATAGTAGGCTACATTTATCTTATTCCTGTTTCTAACATCATAATCCAATTGAACACAACCAAATTTTCTACTCAAACTTACGATTAATATATATATATATATATATCTATCATCTTGTATCACATATAGCTAGTAGATTTCTTTGATTAATATATATCAAACATTATGACTGATGATTAAATATTATAGATAATTTATAATATATTTTATAAAATCATGATATTCAAATAGTATGCGTGAATATTAACCATCAGATTATTATCTTAATAGTAATTATAGAATATTTTTTATAATTTACGCAAGACTATTTATTATATAATAAAATTCAGTAATTACTTGATTATATATATATATATATATATATGTAAATATGGTCTCTATATAATGTATGTGAGAGAGAGATGATTAAAAAGAAAAAAGAAAATATGGAAATAGGTAGCAAGAGCTCAGTCCAAAATGGGAAGATTGTAAAGCAGGCCTTGCTCAATTTTTAAAACCCAATGAAGGACGTGACTAAGTGGACTGAGCCAAACCGACCCATTAGTTTCTGTCTGGCATGGTCCAATCTGTAACATTAATTAATTGTATAATATAATAAATTATTTGATGTTTCTGTCAGAATATATGGCAAATCAATGGCAGTAAAAATCAATCTTAACAGGTCAAAAACACTAATGTGAAGAGTAGCAACGAAGAGAGGAATCGGCCAAACGATTCCTGGGTCTTCTTCCCCTGCTCCTCTGCATCGCCGGAGCAGAAGAAAACCATCAAACTCCGTTTCTTCTTCCTCGTCGCCGGAGCAGAAAGAAGCGTTCGGCAACGTGCAAGAGTCAACTTGTGAGGCTGCTCTGTTAGGTGCTAATTAGACGTGCAAGAGAGGAGGAAGAGGAAGAGGAAGAGAAAGAAATAATAGTTATAATTGTCCTCTTAAAGATTTGATTTTTAAGATTGTGTGAGGATTTTATCACATGAGTTTTCGTGCATAAAAAAAAAAATTCAGATTCTCCTTGATTAATTTTAAAGATATACTTGACATAAATTAGACAATCTTTTAATACATAAATTATATAATCAACTTAGGGATAATGATACAGTTAATACACTATGAATGAATATAAGAAGAAAATAATAGAAGAAATTAAGAGCTCTATAATCTCTCAAAATGAAATCCATGAGGACCCAGATTTAAATAGTAGGTTACCAAATGCACTTATAGATTACATGTACAAAATAATATATATATATATATACATATATATTCAAATACAAAAGAAACCCATATGTATTACTTAGATGCACGTTTATATAAAATAAAGTTTAAAGATTTTTTTTTATATATGCACCAAATATAATCAAATTATTTTCTAGAATCATAACAAACACACTTACAACTACTCCAAATTTTGAACACGGACCCTCTATCCTTGGAAAATACAGTCAGACTGAAGAAAAATAAAACATTAAAGTGGTTCTATATATATACGTATACGTATCTATATGTATATATATAGAAATTAGTTTAACTCCCTTTGAATCATAGGCATAACCTTTTAAACACAATTCAATATTTCTCGTTGTAAAAAGTCTAATTTCTTATCTCCTCCAAATTCCTCTGTGCAATCTTCTTCAAACTTGCAGAGATGGTGATGGCGAGATTAGCCCCAACTAGGGTTATCCTCATGATCATCTGCTTGCTTGCCTCCGTGCCATGGTGGGCTCATGGCTCTCACGCAGTGAGCTGGGCCAAGAAGACGAGTCTCGAACCCAAAAAGAAGACCGTCACAAACCTCCAATTCTATTTTCACGACATACTCAGCGGCCAGAACCCGACAGCCATCAGGGTGGCTCAGGCCGCCGGCACCGACAAATCGCCCACCTTGTTCGGAGTTGTGATGATGGCCGATGATCCATTGACGGAGACACCGGACCCGAAATCGAAGCTTCTGGGTCGGGCTCAGGGAATTTATGCTTCGGCGGGTCAAGAAGAGTTGGGTCTGCTCATGGCCATGAACTTCGGATTCTATGATGGGAAATACAATGGCAGCTCTATAAGTATTCTGGGGAAGAATAATGTGGTGCATCCGGTGAGAGAGATGCCGATTGTCGGCGGCACCGGGATTTTCCGGCTGGCACGCGGCTATGCGGTCGCGAAGACATATTGGTTTGATGCTAAAACCGGTGATGCTATAGTTGGCTACAACGTTACGGTTATCCATTAAGATCTTGATCTATAAACACACACACACACATATATATATATATGCTAATTGATTTTTTCATTTAGCTATTTATCAGTCGTTCTCTTTTTGATATTTCACGATTATGAGACATCATGGTTTTTCTAGTTGTACTTCTTAAATAAAATTTCATGTTCCATGGTTTTAGGTGTGAAGGTATCTTGTATCAAGACACTTTTTAATTGAATTTTTACATTAAACCTGTTGAAATTAGTTTATAATTTTAAAAATTTACGTTAAACTCATTCAAAGTAGTGATTTGTAATCTTAATTTTTTACGTACGTCTCGAAGAAACATGCACTTTGATGATGTCCCGCCCAGGAAAGAGACTCGAGAGTCCTAATAACCCCGCTAATTCAATATAGATTCTACATCTTGAAACCAAGTCAATTTTGGAGCCGCACTGTGATAATAGAACCAACCAACCAACAAAAAAGCATTAAGACTGCAAAAATCAATGCACCAATTGCAGCATAATAGAGTGTTGCAATTTACTAGTTATTCGCCAAACCCTGAAAAAGAGATTATTTGCATTCCTCGTAAACCTCCGCCCTCATCGCCATCCAAGATTTTGGGTAAAATTAGAAAGTAATATTAACAAAAATTAAAATTTAATGATTAAACATAAAACCCACATTTTAAAAATACTTTAAAAAATTTTGACTTACCCATAAATTTAAAAGAAAGTATCTTTAGTTATACAAAAAAAAAAAAAAGAAAAAAAAAAATTCAACCTTAGTTTTAGTCAATTAGTAAATACTTGTTTTCTAATAAATTGACTTATTTATTTTTAATTAGCATAATTTCCATAATAACTAATTAAGTGGGTAACCTAATCTTAGATATTTTGATGTTAATGTCAAAATTCAACAACCTAATTTATGAAAGGTGGCCTAATGCTTTTGATGACTTCCCCTCCAATACGATCAAATTTCCAATCCTCCTCTTCTATAAAATATATGCACCCCACAATTAGAAACTTTCACCTTATATTTAAAACAAGTTTTAAATTTTTGTAGAATTTATTTTGTAAGTTCACACTTAATCAATTAAAAGATTATGAAAATTTTTAATGATTTAATAATAAAAATATATTTTATTTAGACATAATACATTAAAGAAACCTCTGTACTATTCAAACAAATTTAAATACTATTTTTTCGACTTAAATACAACATGAACTTTTAAATTTTCTCATAATAAATCTTTACCATTAACAGTATACTTAACATTATTAGACAAATATACGTGTAGTAACTGATACATCTATATGAATATCATATTTTAAAATTATTATTAGTGTTACAATTACGTGGTTGTCATAATGATATTTATTTTCTTTTTTATCTTATTTTTAAATAGTTTTAACTTAAATATTAAATTTTTAAGAGATAAAAATAAAAAAAAAATTCTTTAATGTCCATGTTACTCAAATGCTTTTCAATCACTTTCTAAACGCCATCACTTATTTTAATAATATTTAAAAATATATTATTATAAAAAAATAAATAAATTAACAACGATAGAACCAATCACGTGATTGTTATATTGATAGTATTTTTTAAATTTAATATCCACGTAAACAAATTTTTTTATTATGTAAATATTTATATAATAGTGTTAAATATGCAGTTAGTTACTAATAAAGATATTTCTGAAAAAAAAAATTAGAAGTGTAAGTTTTTATGTGGAATAAGAAATTTAAATTTAAAATTCTATAATATTTTCGAATGTATTATTTTTGTATATGAAATTTTATAAGAGACTAATTTTATTATTTCCTAAAAAAATATATCTATTCCTTGAAATTAACTATAATTATACAAAGAAAAATACACATAAAATTTCATAATTTGTTCAAAAGATGGCTCATAAATGAATTCCCATTCCTACAGAAAGCTAACCAATTCCATGCAAGTGCGCGCGTACAATGGGTGCCTTCGAAATTCTAACACCCTGGAAAAACAAAACGCAGCCGTTTCTAAAACAGGCTTCTTTAAAACAAAACGCACCGTTTTTAGTCGCCACCGGGCAATTCATGCCATTAACCCGACCTGCGCAGCAAGTTCTTAATAATAACTGATCTCTCTGGGAAAATTGATGATCATAATCTCACATTATCCAATCTTCTCAGTTCTACCCACAAAGCCCGGAAATCAAATCCTAACTGTTTTACCTCCAAAAAAATTAAAATATAAAAAATCCTAAACCGTGTCGTAAATGGACAACTAGCTATGCGTATATTATATATATACACATACACATCTTTCTCGCTCGGTATATAGTCTCCACATGGATCCTACTTAATTTTCTCTGTCAAAAGATCTTCATCAGATTGCTCGGTCAAGGTACTCACGGGGTAGTGCATCTCGCCGTCAAAAGTAACGCCGGCAATCCCCAGTATGTCGCCGTCAATTCTTCCTCTTTATCCAAGTGCAGCTCACTCGTCAAGGAGAATCGCGTTCTCTCTAAATTCACTGGGTACCCGAACGTGATTCAGTGGTATGGGAATGAGCTGAGCACGGACGCAAATGGTTTCCAGGTTTACAGGTTGATTCTCGAATACGCACCGCACGGCACTCTTCTCGACTTGATAAGAACCTGCGCCGGCATAGTACCCGAACCCATTGTCCGGTCATTCAACCGGATGATTCTCGAAGGGCTCGCTTGCATTCACGACAAGGGTGGTTTTGTCCACTGCGATCTTAAGCCAGAGAATATTCTTGTCTTCCCTCCAGTCGATGGGAATTCGCTGTGCCATCTCAAGATTGCTGATTTCGGGTTGTCAAAGGAGCCTGGAGAAGAGGAGTTGGAGGCTGCGGTCGGCGTGAGTTGGAAGTTTAATTTCAGGGGAACTCCAATGTACATGTCGCCGGATTCTTTGAAGAACGGAAGCATAACGCCGTCGCTTGATATCTGGTCTCTTGGGTGCGTTGTCATGAAGATGCTCAGTAATAGAGCGCCGTGGAATCATCTAGACCTTGAAAATCTTTTTCTGCAACTCGTTCGTACAGTTGAACCGCCGGCGGTACCGGAAAACCTGTCGGAGATGGCGAAAGATTTCTTGAGCAGGTGTTTCTTGATGGACCCTGATGAGAGGTGGACTGCCAACATGCTTCTCCTCCATCCTTTCGTGTATCCCAATATGATGAATTTTGGTGATGGAGAGATGGTGTCAGGAGATTCTTCGAGAAGTGGTCGAGTTTACATAAAGATTACTTAGGATGTTTTTTGCATGTAATGATATCTAAAGGTTCTCGTTATTTTGAAAGTAATGATAATATTTTAATGACTGTATCAGCTAATTTTTATAAACGTAGGAATGTCAAATTAATTGGAAAAACTATATTTGAATTTTCTTATAAAAAAAATAGCTCAAGAAATGAATTTATTAAGTATTGTAAAATTAATTTGTTAATTTTCCTTTAGAACCATCCATCATTATCAATATACATATATATATATATATATATATTCGGATGGCGCGCGAATTTGAGTCCGCTTAAGAAATATCACAACGGTCAAATTTTCAAACCAACCCTACTGCAGCATTAAACTCACGCCACCGAATTACACTTGTCTGTAATAGCATCAGTTTTATCACTTAATACACATGTCTATACAATATCATCTGCTACAATGGATTATCTGTAATTCTTTTTTTTTGAACTTTTTTTCCTTGGTTTTGATGTTTAAACTTGAGAGAAATTCTCCCTACATATATTTAATCTATTTTATTAAAATTTTCTTATCGTCACCCAGCTCCTGAAGATTTAAAGTTCAATATGAAAAAAATGCTATTAAGATCTTCGAAGCCCTATAAGCTTGAGTGTCTGGAAGTGAATTTAGTTTAGATTACAATCAAGGAAATATTATTATTAGAGGAAGATAGGGTTTAACTTGCCAGAGGAGCAGTCTGTGATTTCTTTTTCCTAAATTTCTATGATAACTATCGGTTTAGATTTTCATCTAGATCACATGGATCCAACACTGTACATTATGTGTTTATGTTTTACTTTAACATTGCATTCTTATTTTTGACATATTAATAAAACTTTCCTGTTTTGGTCGATTAATCTTGAGTTATGCTTACAGAGCTTCGCTTCATAATATTATAGATCTAAATCTTAAAACAGTGAATCCCACAAAAACCCATTTCAAATCTTCTTCTCCAATCATAAATGAACTTTCCCGATAGTATGCAACTGTTTGTGTTCATTCACCTCACCAACTAATAATATATATATATATATATATATGCTAAACTCGAAGTTACAACATCAATTACTACTTTTAACTGAAATGACTAATATATCATTTTCTTTATGAAAGTATACTCAGAATCGACTGTGTTCCCATACGTCATTATCTAAAAGTTGTATTATATATATTCGCGCAAACTAGCGGGAACATGCACGGTATAATTGATGGAACTTTCTCTTCCAACTAATAAATTTGTGGGGTACATCTAACAATCATACTTGAAGTTATTGCCCGCTTCAATCCAATAATTAGCTTATATCAGTCATGTCTGTTAATCAATGTCTTGCCCGATCCAAGAATCAAACACCAGAAAGATGCTTCACATAAAAGTCTTGGAATATCGTGCTATAAATCCTTTGGCATGTAGCTCTTGAAGGATTCTAATGGCAGCTTCTGATAATTAAACTCAACATAAGAAAAAGATAAGATAAATTCAATAATGCCTTATGAAAACCTAGATAGAGATAAGAAAACTTTTCTTTGGGTCACAAGAAAATTCTCACTTTTAATATATACCCAGATTATCTCACACACCTACTTTCTTGTTCAGCTACCTCTCAAGCGGTATACTTTTTTCCCCAAGTCCCACTTCTCAAATGAAAATGAGACTCTTAACGTTTCTCTCATTAACTTTACCAATGAATTTTATCTGGTCATTGACTTTGAATCGGTAACGAGAACAAGTTTATAGAACTAAACTCTCTCATTGATCTTCAATGAGGTTCCAAGTGCCAACAAAGAGCTACTCAAAATTTGCCATAGAACTAGTCTAAATCCTTAATTAACATATGAATGAGATGAATTACAGTTTTCAAAATCTTCTATGCTAGCAAGATATATGAACCATAACTAAGAAAAATGTGTACAATAGACCAGAGTGACGGATGCCGTTGGAACCAAGTCACCACTTGCAGTTCAAGTTGAAGGAAGAAGAATCCAAGAATAGAGCTCCTGATTATCATTAGAAGCAGATAAAACCATCAATCTCTCCAGGAACATTTAAGCATCAGTAATTGAGTTCAATTGATAGTTGTAAGGTCTTTTAACCTTTGAGGGTTAAAGTTCATTTTCCTTCATCCAGCTAATTTACATTTTCAAACAAATATTACAATTGGTGATAATTCTCACTATTTGTCATGCTTCTGAACTGTTTTAATGCATGAACATCTAGGTATAGCAGTCCCCACTCCCCGTCAACATGAACAATTCAACTATAAAAATGTAATACAAGAGCCAGCAGACAAATTTATCTTATACAACAAAAACAAACTGCACAAGAATAAAGAAGCGGTAACAGCGTCTTTTGGTGAAAAATGCATAATTACAAGCAAGAGAACTCTGAGGTTCTGCAAGTTCTGCAGGTTTTGCCTGTCCCAGAATACAGGAAGTCCAGAAGCCAAAGTTTGGAAATCAAAGATTCTTTAGAGCCTGCATTGAACAGGCAGTAGAATAGTTCTGATTATTTCCTTTTAAAAAGAACATATTTGGCTTGTGCTGGAGTTGGCTGATGAATCGACTAAAGATAGGTTTGATGGCTAAAGAATGTAGAAGAGGTGTAACATCTACATAAATGTCACCCTAGATTTATTGATAGAAGGTCCAGTAATAATGACATCAAACAAATCAACTTCCAAACTCCCATGATATAAACTCTTCTTCCCTATCAACACCGCAACAGAAAAGATAAACACCTTACTTCAGATAGATTAATGATGTCTACCATCATATAAACTCTTATCCCCTATCAACACTGCAACAGAAAAGATAAACCCAAAAGCAAGCTTTCTAAGATAAATTGGAAGAATGCAGGGGCATAGAAACTGAACAGAAGAAAAAAAGTAACCCATCAGCCCCTTCAAAATAAATCATCTTTCATACCCACACTAGAAATGCAATTTATATGGGCAAACAAGAAGGAAAACTAAGAATCAGATTATGGAAACAAAAATACCATGTGCAAAACATCTAACAAAGAAATAAAAATGGCCACAATCCACTAACAAAACGCTGAATAAGATTTATATAGGAAATTATATATATATTGGGGGAAGGGAAGGGGGTGGGGGGGGAGAGGAGGTAGAAGCAAAAGGAAATCGGCATCTTACTCTTGTTCATGGTTCATGGTAAACATCATGAGATGGTCTTTCTAAATGTTATAACCTTTCACTGCATAGCTGGTGCAGCCCAAGTAATCTCGTTTCATCATTGTCCATACTGCATTTGTTGAGGATAACCAAGCAGCTTTTTGAATAGAGGAAGGAAGCCAATTAAGGCTATTTGGAGTTGTTCTGAGCTATTTAAACGAAGACCAACTTGTCCTGCCCCTCTGTTATTCAAATTGGCACGAGCAATTAAGTTTGTAGATCGCCCAACTGGAAGCTGGCATTGTACATTGCCTCCAATGGCAAGATCTCCATGCCAATCCATGATAGAGAGACCAATGGTTGAAAGAAATCGTCCCAAGGGATAATCTTTATCCCTCAGCTGAGCCTCCAAACTGCCACCATATGCAACATCTCCACGTCCCGTAATTGCTCCACCTGTCATAACCAACCTGAACCGTTTGTTAGCAACCAATTTGTCCTCAAATTTCACTCCAGCTGATAAGGCATCGCCCAAGAGTGTAACAGAAAGACCAGCTGTGGCCTTATTTTTCCTGAAGTTACAAAATCTCATCTCACTCCTTAGAGTATAAGCCAAGTCCTTTCCAACAGTTTGCATGTCAAAACCTACTGAAGTTGCTTTCCCTTCACCATGTTTTATAGAGCTTGCAAGCTCCATTTGGATATTAGCATCTTTCTTGTCCTTTGTAACCTGTCCAGAAAATGAGATTGGTACTTTTTCTTTAACCACAAACAGTCGTTCTACATTTATACCTTCATAACCAACATCATGATCCCATCCATGAGTCTCTAGAACAGGCCTCACAAGCCACTGGGAAGAATCAAGGTAACGATATCGGTGAGTAGGATTATCAGAATCAAAAGAAGCAGGTAGGGCTAGATCTGGCATGGGAACTGGCACTGATGCAGCTCCACTGCTCCCCTCTTCTACATTGTCACCAAAATCGGTTGGCAAATCCTTAGTTGCAGCCGCCATTTGCTTCATAATCTTCCTTCTCCTTTTCTCTTCCTTCAACTGTTTCTTCATAAACAGCTTTTCCCTGTATTCTAGCTCATTAAGATACTCCTTCACCTGGGCTTTAGAAAGCTTAGCCATCTGGGCCTTTGTCAAGCGTTTAAATGGAGGCAATCTATCATATTCTGATTCTTCATCAGAATCTGATGATTCATCCAAATCATCGTCTATATCATCTTCATCACTGAATTGTTCCTCGGGAAGTTTAACCTGTGGTCTCGACTGAAGAAGGGTTGAGAGAAGGAATGGTAAAGGAGGTGCTCTTGATCGAGCGGCAAAAGGCTTCCCAGGTGGACTATCTTGTAACTTTAGAAGAGCATTAGCTTCTGCCAGAATTTTGGATGCAAAGGAGAGCAACAGCAGATGAGGTTTCCAAACTTGACCATTTGGCAACACTCTCTGGCCAGCCCTATTTGTTCTGCAGGCGGAATGATTCTCCACCAATGAAACAGGATTCATGAGCCTCATATCCCCAGCTGCCTGACGGATGGCTTGCTGGACAACATGAGAACGCTGAGTGACAAACATGTCATAACTGGAAGCAGTGCCATTTGGCCCATCAGGTGGAGCAGATGCTGCATGAGTCAAAACCACAATTGCATTAAACCATATAGATGGTCCAAATATCTCAGTGATGGTGCGCAAGAGGGGCATATCACTGAAATCCCTACTTTGCATGTCCAACCGATCAAGATATAACACAATATCTGGAGGTGTTTTTTTAATGAAACGCTTAACAGAGTGCAGGATCTTTTCATTCTGATGTTGATCAGACCATGATGGCAGAAGGCCCGGTGTGTCAATTACCCGCACCCTAATACCTTGCACAGTACCCACAACATCCTGAACTTTCTTTGTTCCTGTTTGAAAAGCATCAGTGCTGAACTTAACTTCATCAAATATGGAATTAATGGTTGCACTTTTACCAACTCCAGTTTTTCCAAGTACCATAATTGTACAAGAGAAATCAAGGGGTTCATGCCCAGCTGCCTCAAGCTGCTCTGCCAGGGCACTTGCACGGTCAAAGCTAAAAGCACCAACACGACCACCATTTCTCCCTCGCAACTGTTCAGCCAAACCAAGTCTATACAAAACCTGTGCCACAACAACATTATGTGGAGTCTGCCCAAGCCTATGTGCGAGCCGTAAAAATTTCACCCTAATCATCTGCAGCTTTTCACGGGTCTCATCATTCTCATCAGCCTCCACATTAGCAGGGTCTTCAATTTGCTGAATTTGTGGATGAGATACACCTCCGTTCGCACGAGGCTGCTGTACTACTCTGGGTGCAGGTTCCAAGAGTGGGGCAGCTCGCCCTAGGCCAGCTGGTCGAGAAGGTGGAGCATGATTCGTAGATTTTGCAGATGACGATGCATTAGCTGGGGTAGAAAGATTCTTGCATTCTCTATTCACTTGAGTGATTGGCTTATTTTCAAGCTCTTTTTCTGCTTTCTTCTCTGGTTTTGCCAACACAGCATGACCATTCTGAACTTCATTAACTTTTTCATCCATTTGTACAGGAAGAGAACTCTTGTTGTTCTCTAACTTTAACTCTGTTGCACCTGCCTGTACCTCCGTTGCAGACTTCTCTAAGGAATGCAAAGTTCCAATAATTGCTCCCTCTTCTTTAACATATGTCTGTGGTTCAGCTGAAGTATATCTAAGAGCACCATTCCCACTTTCTTGATGTTCTGTGGTAGAACTATCCAAAGTTCTCATCACTTCAGCTCCTTTATTATCAGCATCTCCCCTAATACCGTTAGGTTCTACCTCCCCTTTGGCCAAATTTTCATTCACTTCTTTGCCCCCATCACCTTGATGCTCCAGCCGAGTGCAAAAATCAACTGACTCATTTGCACTGCCATCCCCACGTTCATTACACAATATATCCTCCTTTGATTCCTCAGACTTTTTATCTTCAAGGAAAGAGTTACCGCTTAATTCAGTTTCTCCATGAGATTCATGACCACTTCCTGTCACCCTATCGGCATCTCCATTTTCAGTGTTTTCATTAACTGATCTATTCCCCAAATTAACAGATTCAACATCCTCATACTTCCTATTCCCTACAGCAGATTTTATAAATGCCTCATCCCCACCCTTAGAAACTTCGATGTCTCCACTAATGCCAACCTCAGATTCCTCCTTTCCTCCATTCAATTCAACCATTGCAGCCTCCATCTCAGTCCCTCCTTCATCAATCTTATCTGGCACCTCAACCCTATCAGGCTTCTCAACCTCTACACAATACTTCACAACCTCCTTATCCTCACCCTTAGAAGCTCCCACGTCTCCATTGACACCAACATCATTAACCTCCTTTGGTCCACTCAATTCGTCAGCAGTTGCTTGAATTTCAGCCTCCGTTTCATCAATCTTATCTGGAAGCTTAGCCCCATTAGCTTTTTCAACTACAACATCAGACTTTACAATTACCTCATCTCCACCCTTTGAAAAGTCCATGTATTCGTCACCTTCAGCTGCCTCCTTTCCTCCACTCAATTCATCAGCAGCTGCCTCAACTTCAGTCCCTTCATCATCAAACTTATCTAGCACCTGGACCCCATCAGCACTTTCCACGCCAACCGAATCCCCCACCTGACCCTCGATCGAAACCACTGCCGCCTCCTCACCACTCCCAGCCTCGCCTTGAAATCCAAAAGCCTTTTTAATATCATCCGTTTCATTTCCTGCAATAAAATTCTTATCTGCTCGTACTGAACCCGAATTTCCAAAGAAAGAGCCACCACCTCCTGATTCAGGTTTTGGTCCTTCCTCCGGAAAATGTTCTTGGGTACCAACAGCCTCCTCAAAAAGCTCCTCTTCCACATCCTTCGATCCATCAGAGCCCTCCAAAACCTTTTCCTCGGCCTTCTCCTCAGGAACCCTGTCCTCTACAGGCTTCTTCTCTTCCACGTACCCACCAACAACACCATTCCCATTTTCCATTTCAAAAAATGTTGCTTCAGACCCTAGACTCACCAACACCCAGAAGAAACGAATGAAAACCCAGTGAAATAACAGAATGATAAATCGATATATATCGACTGATAAATCAGAAGCACCAAATCGACACAAAAACCCTAGCGCAAAACTGTCTACGAATAAAACAACAGATCCTTCTTTTTCTGATAATTACGACAATATTCTCTAAACATAACAGATCTCCGTATTCCCTTTATTGTTACTGCAAGGTTTTTGCTCCGAAAAAAAGAAGCAAAGCGAAAATGATAAAGGCCATAAACAAATAGCAAACAACAGCACAGAAAGCTCACCGGGTTCTATGGCTGCCAAAGAGAGAGAGAGAGACGGAAAGAGTTTCAGAGAAAGAACAAGAGAGATCACAGAGAGATAGAGGAAAAGATAAAAGGGTCAGTGAGCATCGAAGTAAAATGGGAAGATCTCCTTTCATGTGCTTTACTTTCTGTGTCTCATAGCTACTCTACTTAAAAAAAAAAATTGGCTTGCCAGTAGTACTGAAATTGAAAAAAGAGATAAGAGTTGATCGACGGTCGAGAATAGTCGTGATATTTTTGATCGGACGGATGATGATGACTCATCGCCATCATCGTCAAAGACGCCAAACCGTGCTGACATGGACGAAGGAGGAAATAAAAAAAGGCTACAAAGTTTTGTGTGTAACACATAATGGTCCATGAGTCATCGGCATGTCACGTGACTTAGCCGAAAGAGGGCCAATTTGAGCCGTTCAATTTTCATGATCGATGATCAACTGGGCGGGGCCCACTTCTCTCTTAATCATAATTTTGGAGATTAGGCAGTTGGAATTAACCACTTTTAATGGGGAAAATTTAAGGAAAACGTGATTAATGTTGGATTTTGTCATAACTCAGAATTTTATAATTCTATTTTTCCAATGATGTTTATGCATAATTCATTACTTAAGTGAATAATAATTGTGTGTTATGTAATTTTATATATCGACTAAACATACGCATTTATGTAATTTAAGTATAGGAAATATTTTACTTTTTCTAATCTAATTTTTTTCTTATAAATTAACATTTTTATATAATATAATCCATAATGATATATTTAGGAACATAAATTCATAAATCAATTAAATTATTTTTCAAAATAAAATTAAGTCAACATTAAAAAAATTGAAAATTATGTGAACGTGTAATCATATGTAAAAGGTTTGTTTTCAACGAGGATATTGAGATTGAGGAAAAATAAAAATAAATAAATAAGTCTAAAAGGGCAAAAGTCTCGCCAACTAACACGTGCTACGGTTAATGAAATGTTTTAGTTTTTTAATTAATCTCTAAATGGAAAAAAAAAATTAATTTAAGTCATTAAATCTTGAAAATACTTTTATTTTAGGAAAAAAAAATGTTTCTATCATACATTATATTTTACATATGGAATTGTTTAATATAATTTATTCGAATATTATTTTTTTTAATTAAAAAATAAATTAAAATAGAATCATATTCGAATTTGTAAATAAAAAAAGTAAGTCATAACATATTTAAATTTAACATTTATAAACCTCGTGTAAATTCAATTTGTTTTATATATATATATATATACATGTGTTAGTTTGTTATTAGTATAAATATAAATTTAAATATGTATTAATAAATATGTTTTTTATTAATATAAATATAATTATATTCTGTTAATATAATAAAAACCATATGATAAATTTTGAATTTAATTATTCATAAATTCAACACGGTCTAAATAATATAAAAAAAAAATTTAAATTCATTCCAAATTTATGGTACATTTAAATCTATTTTTGATATCAGCAAATTAAATATAAATACAATAAAATTTGTTCAAAATCATTTGTTACCATTCCCACTATTTATATATATAATAAAATAATGTAATTATTTATACTAAGAAAGTTTGTATGTTTGAATCGAATTGTCTTTCTCATATATTATTGTTGTGTTTTATTGTGTTATATAATATATATATATAAATTTTTTACTGAAAAATAAATTTTAAATGATGAAAAACATAAAATGAATCAAGCCCGAATCCGGCCCGTTAGTTGACGGATCAGACCCAAACCAACCGTTCTGACACTCGTAGCAGAACCCAAATATATTGGGCTCAACGGGAAGAGATCCTTAAACGGCCCAAAACATAGCCACCAACACAACGGCGATGCTCACCGCTGCCATTGACACACCCGCCGCCTTCTCCACCAACAGCTTTCCAACTTAGACGAATAAACTTCAAAAGCGGGAGAATAAGAAAGTGTAAAGAACAGGTAGCTGTACGTTTCACCTCACATGGTGGTTTCTCTTTCCAATGCCCTGCCGGAATTCTAAGAAACACTCCAGTTGTATCGTCCGATCTCTCATTACTCTATCTTCTCAAGGCCAACTCTCTCAAGCAATCTCTTCTCTCGAGCTATTGGCCCGAAAGGGCATAAGGTTACCTTCCAAAACGTTTGCTTATCTATTGCAGAAGTGTGCTGACACCAAATCGCTCAGAGAAGGCAGATGGGTTCACCTCCATTTGAAGCTAACGGGTTTCAAAAGACCCAACACTTTTTTGTCAAATCATCTTATTTATTTGTATTCTCGATGCGGCAAAGATTCAGAGGCCCGTAAGGTGTTTGATAAAATGTCTGTTAGGAATTTGTATTCTTGGAATAATATGCTTTCTGGGTACGCTAAGTTGGGCATGGTAAAGCGTGCTAGGAAGTTGTTTGATCAAATGCCGGAGAAGGATTTTGTATCGTGGAATACAATGGTGATTGGGTATGCGCAGAGTGGGTATTGCAGCGAGGCTTTGAGGTTTTATAGGGAGTTAAGGAGGTTGGCAATTGGGTACAATGAGTTTAGCTTTGCGGGTGTCTTGACAGTTTGTGTGAAGGTGATGGATTTGAAGCTAACTAGGCAGATCCATGGGCAGGTTTTACTTGCTGGATTTTCGTCAAATATGGTGCTTTCGAGTGCAGTTGTTGATGCTTACGCCAAGTGTGGTGAGATGGATGGTGCTAGGAGGATGTTTGATGAGATGCCTGCGACGGATGTTCTTGCTTGGACCACATTGGTCTCTGGGTATGCAAAATGGGGTGACATGCAATCAGCTAATGGAATATTTGATAGGATGCCTCAGAAGAATCCTGTTTCTTGGACAGCATTAATTGCTGGCTATGCTCGAAATGGTCCAGAGAATAAAGCACTTGAGTTGTTTATGGAAATGATACTATTATGCATTAAACCTGATCAATTCACTTTCAGTAGTTGCCTTTGTGCTTGTGCCTCCATAGCTTCACTCAAGCATGGTAAACAAATACATGCCTACTTGATAAGGACTAATTTTAGAGCCAATACAATAGTTGTAAGTTCTCTGATTGATATGTATTCCAAATGTGGGAGTTTAGAAGTTGGAAAGCGGGTTTTTGATCATATGGGTAATAAGCGAGATCCTGTTTTGTGGAACACAATGATTTCTGCTTTAGCACAACATGGATACGGTGAAAGGGCTGTACAAATGTTTGAATACATGCTAAGTTCAGGTGTGAAACCAGATAGGATCACGCTGGTTGTCATGCTTAATGCATGTAGCCATTCTGGTCTTGTGAAGGAGGGGCTAAGATATTTTGAGTCTATGTCTTGTCATCACAGTATTACTCCCGATCAAGAACATTATGCTTGCTTGATTGATCTGTTGGGTCGAGCTGGTAATTTTGATGAGTTACTAAAGCATATGGAGGAAATGCCTTTTAAACCTGATGATCGAGTTTGGAATGCCTTACTTGGTGTTTGTAGAATCCATGGAAATATATTACTAGGAAGAAAAGCAGCTGAACAATTAATTGCCTTGGAGCCTCAATCATCAGCAGCGTATGTATTACTATCCGGTATTTATGCTGAGCTTGGGAGATGGGACTTGGTGGAGAAGGTGAGGCAGCTTATGAATACAAGGCACGTGAGGAAAGAACGAGCAATTAGTTGGATAGACATTGAAAATAAGGTACATGCTTTCACAGTGTCAGATAGGTTGCATCCTTTAAAAGAAGAAATATACAAAGTTTTGGAACAGTTAGCTGATCTGGTGGAAAAACATTCTTCATCCCTTGATGTTGAAAGATAGAAGTTCGTTGATTTCATTATTTGGCAGGCTATTTTGAGAAGGCAATAAGATCAATCCCTTAAGGAAGCTTTTTGTGTAATTTGTAACATTTATTTTTCCTCTCTTCTAAATGGGCAGTCATTCTGGCTTCAAATTTTTTATGATAAGATTCTTCAGAGTTGAATCTCCACAAACATATACCTGTAGGTTTTGTTCCAGAAACTCATGTAATTGATCCCATTGTTACCCAAGTGCTTATTCAATAAAAATACTGAGGGAAATGAATTCCTAATTTCAGTGTCTCTAAATGTTTTGGGTACTACATTATTGTTTTCTGAAATACAGTTATCCATGAATGGAGAGAAGGTCTGCTGCATTATTTAACATGTTGGCTTTCCCTGAGATTTGGACTACCATTAGGATTTGATTTTGGCTTTCTGGTGGGACTGTGGTTATTTTCATGGTTGTATATGTATGCAAGTCTGTGTGCTTTCCAAGCACTGATAAGAAAATTTAAACACCAAGCTAAAAGCTTAGTAGGTCTTTGGTAGTACTTCAACTAAGAGATCCAGTTGTAGTATTATTGTGACAAATTTGTTCTAAAATCAAGAGCTATCTCAAAATTGAAGATTTCGCTGCTGAAAACTACTGTAATGATTATGGAAAGAAGAGGAAGCATGTGGGTAGCCCTTATTTTTTATCCTCTTACTCTCAAAAAATAAGAAAAATTTAAGAAAGAATTCCTCATTACAATCAATATGGACAACTCAAGTATCTTAGGTCAGTATGAAGTTCTATAGAGCATTTCTGACTTCTAATCTTTCTTATTTTTGTAGATTCCAAAATCCTGTACTCCAATGATTTACCACCTTCCAGTGTTCGAGAATCACTTAACATACCTTTGATAATTTACCACTTTTGACCCCTTAGGATCAGAGTCTGCATTCCGTTTTTCTTTTTCTCTTTCTGGATGATCTATATAACGAAGGATTTTTGTGTATATTACAAAGTTGTAGGATCTCTTTTTTGGTAGAATAACCATTTCTTTTGCTTAACATTTTCAGAAATGTTGGCTTTCACATTTTTTGGTGTTCTTTTCGTGTCTGTTTCCATTTCTTATTTTTGAATTTCCTCAGAAATGCTAACTTCCAATTTGTCTTTTAGAATGTTTTGTACTGACTGAGTATTTATCAGTGATTAGGTTGATGCAGGTCCAGCAAATCTCTACACCCTTGGTTTGCAGTTGTTAGAATTCTGAAAGAAAATTTGTTGGTATTGCAGCTCAAAATGCAGTGTGGTTGTTAAAAATTGAATTTCTTCTTTTTGCTGGCCAGAGCACAAGTCAAGACTCGAGACCAAACAGTGATAGTACCCAGAAGGTATGGTACCAATCGGCTAACAGGCTATTTGGTAAGACAATTACAGAACTTACCAACATGGTTAGTACCATTTTTACCTGCATTCACATTAAGTTTATAAGTTGAAATTACTATTTAAGAAAATACTGTGAATCCACATGGTAGGTCCCATGAGCCCTTATGATTGCTAGTACTCAAATATTCTTTATCTGAGATTAATTTATATAATTATCTTTTGTGAATCATTAAATTAATCAAATACCCTCCTTGGTTCCAGCTAATTATCTTGGATTTCAATCTCTTATCTGCATTCAGATTTGAGAATTGAGGTTCCTCCACGTATAAAATATAATGACAATTATGTAAAACGTGCTTTTTTCAATATTAGTAATATTCAGTAGTTGTATTTCTGACCATATAACTGTTTAATTTTGGGTAGAAGGAGATTAGCTTGCTGATAACTTTACCTTGTCCGTTTCTAATTGGATGACCCTGATGATGAGTAATAATGGAAGTACTTATAAATACAAGCATGCTTCCCACGGTATCTATTTTTAAGAAGAATTCTCTTACAGGATTTCTTAGTAAATTATTACGAAAGCTTAACCGAAAAAAAAAATTCCCCCAAAACAAATATGTTCATATAAATTCTTAAGACTAGAGAACAAGACGGAGAAGAGTTTTATAATCTTCTTCTTGGTCTGACATGGGATCTGAAATATCTAAACAGTTGCAGAAGCGTGAAATTGTGTCAGCGGAGGAGAAAACTCTTGCTGATCTCTGCAAAACATGCGGCTGGGAGTTCCCTGGTTGTGATTATCATCCCTCAGATCGAAAAAACTGGATGGCAGGTCTCGACCCGGGAAAAGTTCACGTAAACAAGATTATCTGGCCTGGTACCCATGATTCTGCAACCAACAAGATTGGCGTTCCACTGGTGTCTCGCCCATTTGCTCAATGCCAATCTCTCTCCATCTACGACCAGCTCGTGAGAGGAGCCAGAGTTCTTGACATTCGAGTCCAGGAGGATTGTCACGTGTGCCATGGAATCCTAAAGACATACAGTATCGACGTTGTGATCAAGGACATCAAGAAGTTCTTATCGGAGACCAATTCAGAGATCATACTTCTTGAAATTCGGACTGAGTTTGGTCGCGAAGACCCTCCTGAGTTTGACAAGTACTTAGAGGAGCATCTTGGCGAATTCCTAATTCACCAGGATGATCATGTCTTTGGGAAGACAATTGCAGAGCTGTTGCCAAAGAGGATATTTTGTGTTTGGAAGCCCAGAAAATCTCCTCAGCCCAAGAAAGGAGGACCCTTGTGGAGTGCTGGGTATTTGAAAGATCACTGGATAGACACTGACTTGCCATCAACAAAGTTTGAGAGCAATTTAAATCATTTGAGGGAGCAACCACCAGTTTCATCAAGAAAATTCTTCTACAGGGTAGAAAATACAGTAACTCCACAAGCTGATAACCCAGTTTTGTGGGTTAAACCAGTGACAGAGAGGATTCGTGGGTATGCTAGACTGTTTATTGCTGAGTGTTTTTCAAAGGGATGTGCTGATCGGTTGCAGATCTTATCTACAGATTTCATCGACGAGGATTTTGTTGATGCTTGTATTGGGCTTACACATGCAAGAGTTCAAGGCATAGTTAAATAGGTTTAAGGGCATAATACCCTCTGAATAAGGGATAGTCCCATGCCGAAAGGGGCAGGAGTACACGTACAATCCTCTTAGATTCATATAATGTATTTGTAGTTTTTGTACCCAAGAAAACTGGTCTTTCTTCATGATTGGCTCAATTGTTTTTCTTGTTTGTTTCTTAAGTTCTTTCTTTCTTTCTTTCTTAGACACACAGCGTGTGGTGTATAATTATTATGGATTTTGTGTTATGAAAATATTTCTTTCAGTTTGGACAATTAGAGTTGATTCACTTCAATTTTCTTCAACAAATTTATGACCTTTTCAAATATGGATTCCCACATCCATTTCAATTTCAACTCTAATTATTACCTTTCTTAAGAAACCAATTCCAAGCCCTTAAAATAAATTTTGCAGTCTCATTATGGTTTACAGTAAAAAACTTTTCGGTAAATTTCTGAATTTAATTACTCAGGATTAAACTCCAAAAGTAGAACTAACAATGATTCACACATTCATCCATATTAAGTTTTACCCAGAAGTGCAAAGAAATTCAACACTTTCTTATCTTTCAACAAAGGCATACATTTATCTTTTGAAGATCTTCTGAATTGAAACTTGTTTGATCATACTTTTAAATTATAATTATTTAATATATATATATATATATATAAATTAATCTAATAGGGTAACGTAAAAACTCTAAATCCACATGATGAATCAAAATATCTCACGTCGTGATCGACTAAGTTGATGACAATTTTTAATTAGCCATACAGCTGGACCAATAAAATGTAGACATCGATTATATCTCTCCACCAATAATTCGAAGAGACGACCCACCACATTTACAGACAAACACATCACATCCATTTTCCACAACAAATCCATTGAAAATTTTCAAGAGAAGCAAAGTTGATATAATACTAATGATAAAAATAATAAAAGTTTTAATCACGAGCTCTCTCCAATCAAACGAGTTCAACAATGCTATATAATAAAATCCACCAGCTAAAAGTCTTTTCTTCTCATCCTAAACCACTAATAAAGAAGAAGAAGAAGAAGAAGAAGGAGAAGAAAAAGAAGAAGGAGAAGGAGAAGGAGAAGGATTCTACCATCTTCTTCTTCTTGATCCGTCATGGGATCTCAAGTCTCTAAACAGTTGCAGAGGCGTAAAGCTCTGTCAACTGAGGAGAAAACTCTGGTCGATCTATGCAAAAACTCCGGCTGCGAGTTCCCCGGCTGCGACTATCGTCCTCCAGATCGGAAAAACTGGATGGCAGGCCTCAACGCAGAAAAGGTTCACGTAAACAAGATCGTCTGGCCTGGAACCCATGATTCTGCAACCAACAAAATTGGCATTCCCATGGTGTCTCGCCCTTTTGCTCAATGCCAATCACTTTCCATCTACCGACAGCTCGCGGTAGGCGCCCGAGTTCTCGACGTCCGAGTCCAGGAGGATCGCCGCGTGTGCCATGGAATCCTCAAAACGTACAGCATTGACGTCGTCATCAACGACATCAAGAAGTTCTTGTCGGAGACCGAATCAGAGATCATAATTCTCGAAATCCGGACTGAGTTTGGCCATGAAGACCCTCCCGAGTTCGACAAGTACTTAGAGGAGCAACTCGGCGAGTTCCTGATTCATCAGGACGATCACGTGTTTAACAAGACGATTGCGGAGGTGTTGCCGAAGAGGATAATATGTGTTTGGAAGCCGAGAAAATCTCCTCAGCCCAAGAAAGGAGGACCCTTGTGGAGTGCTGGGTATCTGAAAGATAATTGGATTGACACTGACTTGCCATCAACAAAGTTTGATAGTAACCTGAAGCATTTAAGCGAGCAAGCACCGGTTTCGTCAAGAAAATATTTTTACAGGGTAGAAAACACAGTGACTCCACAGGCTGATAACCCTGTTCTGTGTGTTAAACCAGTGACAGGGAGGATTCATGGGCATGCTCGGCTGTTCATAGCTCAGTGTTTTTCAAAGGGATGCGCCGATCGGCTGCAGATCTTCTCTACAGATTTCATTGATGGAGATTTTGTTGATGCTTGTGTTGGAATTACACATGCAAAGGTTGAAGGAAAAGCATAGTCGTATATTTCATGTATATACACGTACGTGTTTGGATCTTTCTGGTGTAAATCTTGATTTTCTTTCTTTAATTTGAGTGTTTGCATCCAAGAAAACTTGAACTTCTCCATGGCTGATAGGTTAAATTGGTTTTCTTGTTTGTTTGTTTGTTCCCTTAGAGTTATCTTTTGTTGCTTCTTTGATACATGGTGTAAAAAACCGAGTGGTGTAGATTTAATTTTTCATTTGTGCAATGGAGAGATAGCTCTGGTTGATTCACTTCAATTTCCTTTAGTGGAAATTCGTTTTATAAACTTTCAAGTACTTCTTTCCTGAGTAAAAAGGAAATTCCTTGTGATCATGATCATGTGAAAAATGAGACACATTCTGAATTATTTGATATAAAAACATGGAATTGTCAGTGTCAGTGTTTGATCAAATGTGGAAGCACTCTTGTCTTATCTCTTTTATGAGCTGGAGCAATTAATCCACAATTAATTCACAAGCTAAGAAGGCTTGGCACCCAATTGAAAAATCATTCAATCTAAATCAAGCAACCACCTTATCCTTTTATCTGCGGACTTGATTGCCCTGGGAGTAATTTTGCCAAGTACCCACCCACTACACACACACATATATATATATATATGCTACCCACATATTTTAAAATATGATCTTTGAAGGAGAACAAGAACCAACAGATAATCGAAGATCTAATGGCACAAAATGTATAGTGTCATTTCTTCATATTTCTTCGAGATTGTTTCCTCATTCTCTGGACTGGTTCAACCAACTCCTTGAGCAATTGATGGCAGGAAAATTTCAACATGGTCTGTGATCTGAAAGCTAAAAATTCACATCACATTTTAAGAGCTGCATAATCGTACTATTTGGCCGATCCTATCCACAAAATTTGGACGTCAGGTTTTCCTCCAATTGTTGGAATATCAGAGAAAATAATCCTGCAAATCAAACCACCAAAAATTCAGTGTATCTAATAAAAAAATAGCTTGGCCATGACAATGCTCAAATCGCTCGTGGTCTCAGTAAATTTATGGAGTACATCAGTGACTTCACCAACCAATAGTTCTGTAAATGGCATCTATACTCATCGTATAAACTCTCTCACTCCTAGGGAACACGTTTCATAGGAAATCTAGAGGTTGAATTATAAAATGAATAGGTAGCTGCTATATCACATCCAAAGAAAGAATCATTTCAAATCCCAACTTTTCAGTTGAAGCAAGACTACATAAGGCCAAAAAAATGAGACAACTAAAACAAATCAATCTATTGAAGGCCCCTATAGATTACCTTCTCTACAAAAAAATCTTAGACATCCATTTTTACCATCACAGGATTACATACGTCAAGAGAAAAGAAAAAAGTGTAGCTCTAGACTGAGTAGTGTGGCAAACGAAGCTCATCTATACAGTTCAAATGTCTCGTACAGCCAGATTAACTAAAAAGAGGATTTTTTTATTCTAAAACAAATTAAATTTTGCGTAAGTTTGAATATAGAAGGCAAGAAAACCTGAGAGTGGGTTATCTCTATGCTGTAATGATCCCTTCACTAGGAGTGTGCCTGGGGTTTGCTGAAAGACCTGCAAAACAAATAGCAGAAGTCTTTCAGATTCTAAGAGTACAAATCCTCCTTATTGTGCTCAGAAAGGATGTAGATGTACCATACCAAAATGCGAAAACTCAAGTTGGTTGAAGAAGACAGATGAGAACCATCTGAGATCTCTTGCTTGTGTTCAAAACTTGCAGTCTCATCAAGATATCTTGCCTCATTTTTCAGGATTGCATTGCAATGATCATTGGATGCAGTAATCTATATTAAAGAACACTGGTGTTTACTAAGCACATAAAAATATTACATACAACATAATCAGGCAATATACTGAATCAGTGAGGAACCTTACGTCTACAGAAAATGTAGAAGCATTCAATTTACAGGATGCACCATTTGCTTGAAAAAAGGATTCAACCGATTGCAGTACATGAAAGGCACTGAATTGATGTTGAAGTCCCTAAAAAGTAAGAAATTCCCAACATTAGATGTCGTATTAGCAGAAGCCAAAACCATAAGATAGAAAGTTAAAAATAATAACAAGTTGATGCAAACAAGCTTTAAGAAAAAACGATTACACAGAATCCAAATTCGCAGTTTACTTAGTTTTATTTAGGTGAGAACTCAGTTTAACTTCAGTCTATTTGTCATCTAATTTTGAAGAAGATGTTCGCAGCACGGACATTTTCCTTCCATTCAAGCTCTCACAACACTCACGCTAAGAGGTGAGAAGACAATTTCTGTCAGGCAAGCCAGGAATAACGTGAGGCAAAGAGTGTCAGTACTCAGCATTAGCTCCTATATTGATTCTCTTAGAGGAGGTTGGCGAATAATAAAACAAGGTCAAGTAGCTAATCCAAATAGTGCCAATCAAGTGAACTGAATAAATCAGTCATCATTAGTAATTTTCATGAGACGAAGCAATAGTTTTAGATTTAGAAAATCAAACTGAATAGTCTATGTAAAGGAAAAGCCAAAACCATGTTAAGCCAAAAACTGTAGGATGAAAAAATCCAACCTCAACCATGAAAGACAAGACATTTCTTTCAGCAACATGAGATGATATAATCTTTCTAGGAGGGGGTAAAAAAGACCAGGCAAGGCCCCATCGACATGTTTGGCCTTGGACAAACTCGGTTGTCTTCACTATGGTAGCTCCAACTTCACGGAGCTTTGACATTAGAAATTTCAGGTTTGATTTTCTTCCAACCATGGAAGTATACCACCTACAAACAAAAATAATAAATTAAAGCAAATGTATATAGGCTAACATGTTAAGATGTAAGAGTTAGTTTCAGAACCGAAAAGATTCCTTCAGTGTAAAACTATCTTCAATAATGCGAGTAATAAAAGCTCTTTCTCCGCCTGGGCAAACCATCTCCGCAGGAGTTCCTCCACAAGAAGTTTTTGGATTTAGTCCTGCTTCCACCATGGTCTCAAAAAATGGAGGGTTGCACATGCAGAAATCAAATTTCTCATCATCCCTGACCACACCAAGAAGTATAGGTGGCCCAAAATAACTATTATCAGCACCAGCACGCATATCAAATGAAGATGGGACCAAAGGCTCTGCCTCCTCTATTGCACTCACCACCACATCTGCATCAGTCTCACTTTCAACATTGATCAAGTTGCCGTCATGTAGTTCCCTCATAGAAAAGCTGCCAATAAAATTTCCAACTTTTCTAATTTCAATAAGATCTGCGATATGGGGATTATTTTTAACATTTCTTTCTGCCCACTCAAGTGCTACATCGGTCACATCTGCAATCAAGTTCAGTAACAACAAACTAGAAATGAATTCTGTGTAGCACAAAATTCCAGTGAATTTTATCAAATCTGACGAGAGATATCAGGAAGTTAAAGAGTGCTAACCTGAGCCAACAAAACTCCATGCCAAAAGGGATGCCCCAAGAAGTGGGTAAATGCAGTTTGCTCCAGTTCCTATATCGAAACCTCTGACCTTTTCTGAAATGCTTTTTCTTGTTGGGATGATTTCGGATGAGAGAAGATCTTCAATCCAATGGATGTAGTTAGATCTGTTGGGCACAGTTGGGCAGAGTTGCCCATCAGGAATCCACCTATCAAAAACACTCCCTGTAAGCCAAATCAGCTAATTGGTATCAAAAGCACCCTCCTGTTGAACCTTAAACTTAAATCCACATGTAGTACCCAACAAATGCAGCTAAAAAAAGAAAACAAAAGTTTGTACCCAAAAATTTTTGAAATTTTTCATTTGCTAAATTAATACATGTAGTAACTGAACAAAAAAAAAAAAAAAAAAGGAGGGGGGAACGTTTTGAGGAAACTGGTGGGATATAAATAGGAGACGGGGAAGGAAAGAAAAAGAGAGGAGGAAAAAAAAAAGAAGAAAGAAAAGAGAAAAACAGAGAAGGAAGAGAGCGGGAAGGAGAAAGAAGAGAGGAAAGAAGGTTCCAGAAAGAGAGAGAAGGGAGTCGGAGCGGAGAGGAGCGAGACGGAAGAGAGAAGGAGACCGCGGACGGTGATAGCGCGGGAAGGAGAAAGAAGAGAGGAAAGAAGGTTCCAGAAAGAGAGAGAAGGGAGTCGGAGCGGAGAGGAGCGAGACGGAAGAGAGAAGGAGACCGCGGACGGTGATAGCGCGATCGGTAGGAGGAAGGAAGATGGAAATGGGAGGTACGGTAAAGATTCAATTTCATGTGTGGATTTAGGATTGGAATGCTGATGAGAGATTTGGTTTGGTTAGAGTTGTAGTGGTTATTTGTGAGTGCATATGGAGGTGGCGGTGTACGGAGGAGGCCGTGTAGGGAGTGAGTGTGTGGTGTGAGTGAGGTGTGTGAGAGAGAGCCGGTCTGTGTGAGCATCGCGGGAGGAGAGAGAAGGAGGATGGCGATGGGAGTGAGGTCCGAGAGAGAGGTATAGATGCGGAGTGAGCGGAGGCCGGGAGAGAGAAGGATTTGTGGTGTGAGTGAGGTGTGTGAGAGAGAGCCGGTGTGTGTGAGCATCGCGGGAGGAGAAAGAAGGAGGATGGTGGTGGGAGTGAGGTCCGAGAGAGAGGTATGGATGCGGAGTGAGTGGAGGCTGGGAGAGAGAAGGATTTGTGGTGTGAGTGAGGTGTGTGAGAGAGAGCCAGTCTGTATGAGCATCGCGGGAGGAGAGAGAAGGATTTGCGGTGTGAGTGAGGTCTATCAGGGAGAGGAGTATGATTGTTAGGGGCCTTGCAAGAGAGAGTAGGTTCGGGAAGCACCGAGGGAGGAGAGAGTAGGAGTACGTGGAGTGAGTGAAGTCGATAATGGAGTGCGTGTGCAGTGTGAGTGAGGTTCGTGAGGGAGAGGAGTGTGATTGCTGGGGCTTGGTGAGAGAGAGTAGGACCGGGTGAGCACTGAGGGGGAGAGAGAGAAGGAGTAGGCAGTGTGAGTGAAGTCTGTGATGGAGAGGGAATGCGGTGTGAGTGAGGTCCGTGAGGGGGAGGAGTGTGGTTGTTGAGATTGGTGAGAGAGAGCAGATTTGTGTGGGCATGCCTGTAGGAGACCCAGGAATGAGAGAGAAGGAGGAACGCGGTGTGAGTAGGAACACTTAGAGTATGCCGCAAGAAGAGGGAGAACGAGGAGTAGTGGGAGGTTGGAATTAGTGCAAGCAGAAGAAAGGAAACGGGGTTGGGAGTAGAGGTATGCTGGGAAATTAGAGAGTAGGAAAGGGAGACTTGTGGAGCGTGCATGGTGGGAATTACATATAGGTTGTCGTGCCTTAGTGGTCGGCAAGGAGAATTTGCGGTTGTGTGCATGTTAAATATTACTGGATACACTATAGGGGGAACGTCGACATTGGTGATTACGAGTAGAAAGAGTAGGTTGGCCACCGATAGTGGTGTTAGTCGGGAGATCCCGACGGACAGGGGGCTAGGCCGCTGATATTGGAGACGAGAGAGAATGATAACTGTGTGTGTGTGTGGCCAATTAGAGGTCGAGAGGTAGCTAATGGTCGCTGATGTTGGTGATGGGAGAGAATGATCATTGTGTGTGTGTGTATGGCCCGTTAGGGGTCGGTAGGTAGATGATGGTCGCCAATGTTGGTGACGAGAGTGAATGATAATGGTATGCGTCCGTGACCTGGTAGGGGTCGAGAGGCGGATGGTTGTCGCCGATTTTGGTGGTGGGTGACAATGTTGGTACGCTTGGGGTGGCGTTGAGGGATGGTCACCCTTGATAGGTATGATCGTTGAGATACCGGGGTAAGCTCTAGCCCTGAGTAGTCTCATGGTGATAGTAAGGTGGGGCTTGGGTTAAGTAATGAAATATTGGTAGAAGTATAGGGTTTTATATTGTTGCATCTCATACCTGTAACTTGATTCTTACTGTACTGAATTATATGGACTCACTCTTTATTCTTTACAGATGATGTAGGAACGGAATCCAGATCGAAGTTGTTGGTGTCCGAACCTAATGTATAGAACGACAGAATAAAGATTCTCCTTTCTTTTGACAGAATTGAGTGTGTAAAAGTTGATAGTAGTGTAGATAGTGAGTACGGTTGTATTGTATGCGATCTCTCGTGCATGATTATAGGTTTATCTTGACCTTGAATATGAGATCGTGATAGTATTTCTACGTGCATGACTGATTTGATTATAAAATTGTTTGTTTTAACTACGCCATTAAAAGTAAAAAGAGAAAAAAAAAAAAAAAAGGGGGCTTTACAATACATGTTTGACAGTATGTCTATATGTGGTTTCCAACAAAAAACGAAGAACTTCTATTCTTTTAAAGCATGCCATACTTTCACAGTCATTTCTAACATTACTTCTATTTTCAACTTTCACGGGTATTTAATGTATAAAAATATCTAAAATCATAAAATAAAAGCTATAAAATATTTTCACCAACTGGAGCAAAGTATCTCACTCTTTCATCAATTTGAACTTATTAGAGAAAAAGCCCAGAAATGAATATCCAAGAACACATGCAAGCAATAGACTCCTCTTAATAAGACCGCCATAGTATTAAAGGTGTGCTTAAGTTTAGTTGAGGAAGAATACTGAACTCATTTCCAGTAATAAATCTTATTACCTTCAAAAACAAAGAAAGAACTTTGTGGAAAATCATGGACAGAAAACCTATACATCAACTTTAACCATGGGTCTACAATGAGACAGGGAATTGCAAAAGAAAAACGCGAATCACGAACTAAAACAATTCAGCTAAACTAAGACCTCTTCATACAAAATTGTTCCTTAAACATACAGACAAATTCAAATGAAAAGGTGAATAAAGGGAAAAGTGAAGAGCATATTACATTACCAGCTGACGCCGTGATCGTGGAGGAGGAGGATCCGAGTAAGCTCTCGAGTTGCGTTGAAGTCTGTCCAGTCGATTCTGGGCCGACCGTCCCGAGAGTAGAAAACGAAGGGCTTAAATGAAGGGTACAGAGACGCCAATTGAGCAAAATCAGGCGGCTTGTCGGAGTACTTATTTCTCGGGTGGATGGTGGGCCTATCTCGCACCTCGTTCCTTTTCCTCTTGTTCTTGCTTGGCATTTACGCAAAATTTCACTCAAAACCCAGAACCCTACTGAGTTTCTCCTTTCCGTTCAATTCAAGGTCGAAGACGAAGAGGAATGACGGGCGTCCGAATGCATAATGGGCATCCACGGAAACGCTGTCGTTTGGTCTACTTCCGGAGTATCATAATAAACCATGGCCGAAACGGAATGGATTTAAAAGCCTCAAAATTTGTTTCTGGTTGATTTTTTCAAGAGTAATTAATATAGGTAAAGTTTGATAACGTCATAAAATGAAAATTACTAAATTATATTATATTTAAAAAAATTATGTATTAATATATGATAATAGTACTTTTTTTATTTAAATTGATAGAATTGTATGTTTGTGTATTTAATTAAATTTTTAATTTATCTATATTTTATTATATGTAATATTAAATAAAAATATATAATAAAAAATTATTTAATTTATGATTAAATTATTTAATTTATAAAATTATTTAAAATATAATTTTTAATAATTTTTTTAAAAATAGTTATAAATTAAATTTAATATGAAAAATAAAAATATAATTTTTTATTATTTAATATAAAAAATAATTTGATACTATAAATTTTTATTTATAATTATAAATTAAAAAATTAACAAATTATTTATTTTATAATATTTAGTATTATAATTTTTATGACAAATAAACTAAATAAACAAATTTTATTAAGAATAATTTTCAATTTTGCTAAATTTGGTAAAGATAATACGAAGATTAATAAATAATTGTGAAAGTAAAACAGAAATAAAAAATTTTAGTCGTTAAAAACTATTAAATCGGTAGTTTAAAAAATTTTTAAAAATAAAAAAATAAACTACCATTATAAATCATTCAACTAACAATATTATGTATTTAAAAGGATTCAAACAAAACAAATCAGTGAATCAACATACTACACACTAATGATTTATCAATTAAATACATTGTAAATAGTTTCCGAGCCCATTCATATAAAAATGCGTCATTTTAATATTTTTTTCTTTGAGTTTTAATAATTGATTTTAAATGTCTTTCAATTTGACCATAAAAGATTAAAAATCAGTTTCAAATTAGCTTAATGTTTTAATATTTATGTATTATATTAAAATATATAACTTTAAAATAAAATTAATATTTAAAAAATTATTGTAGAGATGGTAGTTTAAGTTTGAAAATAATACATTGTCATTATTACTTCTCAAATAAATGTTATTTTTATTTTTATAAACTATTTTTATGTACAAATATATATGGAGATGAACATTACTCAATTCATATTAAAAAATTGAAGTAGACCTACAAGTTTGATCTAAATTTACCAAATTAAATAATGTTTAATATGATATTCAATATAGAAATATTTAGATCAAAATCTCGATTTCATATAAACTGATTAATATTTTTTAGTGTTAAAAATTAAAGTAATAAATTTATAAATAATATATATGTGGTATACATACTATGTCAATAAATTATTAAGTATATAAACAATATATCTATATTTTTTAATATTTAAAATTAAAATATTGATATATGTGAATAATATCTATTGTATTGCATGCATCATCAATATCAACACTATCAAATTTAAAATAAGTGAAAATGAAAATAAAAGTGATAAAAAAAAGGGGATTTTTTGTAATTGTCAATTCCATTTATTTTAAGCATTTGTTTATGTGAATTTTTGGATTCTTATTTTATACAATACAAACGTTGATGATATAAAATTGAAACTAGTCTATCAATGATCTAAACTCTTTTAACCTAAAAACGCTGTCGTTTTATAATGACCAATACTTTTAATTTAATACAGTGCTTTAAGATTATAGCACATGGCATAATCCATAAAAACAAAAACGCGCACCTCCAAACACGTATCATAGAATTAACTCTGCAGTCATGGCTGGAAACAGAAAGGGACCATTATAGAAGATTGAGCTGTAAGTCTATCCACAAGAACAGTGAGCTGACTCAGCATAGAACACAGCTCTCCCAAATGGATAAGCATTTCAAATCCATTTCAATCTTCTTCAACCCATGAACATATATATATACATACACGGTTTCTCCCCCTCTCTCTCTGTATATATACACACACTTACGGCTCACCCCTTTTCACATCCTTCACTCTGCAACTCTGACTCCGCGACTCACCTCTCAGATCTCCACAATCCAACTCACTCCCTCCAGCCCATACCACCACAAAACACAGTAGGATATGGCGTCGTCTTCTTCACTATACGAAGTCCTGGGGATTCCGACGAGCGCAAACTGCCATGAGATCAAAGTAGCTTACAGGAGACTAGCAAGACTGTGTCACCCAGATGTTGTTTCTGTAAATCAGAAGGAAACTTCAGCAACCCAGTTCAAGAAAATCCATGCGGCGTATTCGACGTTATCGGATCCTGACAAGCGCGCGGATTACGACAGGGATTTTTACAGAGTCAAGCGACGTTATGGGTCATCACTGTCATCACCGTCGTCTCTGTCAATGGCGGCTGCTGCTGCTGCTTGTTCTTCATCGTCCCTGTCTGGTTATAATTATACCTGCAGGAATTGGGAGACTGATCAGTGCTGGTAGTTTTTTTACCTTGTTGATTGGATTAGAAGAAATGGGATTTGCGTAAAAAATCTGTTCATGTATTTTTAGCAGCAGAAAACAGAGGAGATGAAGATTATAACTTATCAATGGTGGATTTGTGTAGATAAATTTGTAAATACAGGATCTTAACTTCTCCTGGTGAGTTGTAACTGGTTCTTTTAGTGATTCCATCAAAATCTGATTCATGCATTTTGATGAGTTTGTAGTAAAACTGCTCTTTTTTTCTTTTTTCAGTTTTAAGTGAAAAGGTTAATCCTTTTTTAGCTATTAAACTAATAAAAATTAATCTTAAATATTTATTTTACATAAACAAAGATTATATGTATAAAGATTTATTAATATAGTATAATATTAATATATGGATCATGTTAAATAAATTAATAGACTAGCCTCGTAAGATTATATGATTCAAGAATCTATATATGAGAAAACAAAAAAAAAAATCCAACCAATCAAAATAATGACTCGAGTTTCTACCAACTAACACTTTTAATTCTTGAGCTTTCATATCCATACAAAATAACTAATATAATATATATTTACAAAATATAAAAATTATCACATGGCATTTTTTCATTTTAAAAATAAATTTATTAATATATATTTTATAATATAATTTTATTTCTAATCACTTATTAAAAAAATTAATCCATTTCATAATTTAATTACATTTTAATAAATTTTTCTTATATTTTAATTAAAAAAATTAATTGATTACTATCAAATTTTAAACATATAATAATTACATATAATTTTTTAATCAAAATAACAACATAGAATGTTTATTTGTTTAAAATTTTAAAATATAAATAGAAAATATAATATAATTTTTAGTTGACTATTAAAATATATAGTTATTTTATAGTTTTACTAAAAATTATTTAATTCTTATAAAATTATTATTTATATAAAATAGTATTTATATTATTTTTAAAATTATATTTTATTCATGGCATACGCTCACAATCTAATTTAATCTAAAAATTATTTTTTGATCAGGTTTTTTATCACTCAATTAATTAATCATCACAATTTTTAAAAAGTATATATTTAAAAATTTATCAAATTATAAAGTTTTAAATTTAATATAATTATAAATACATATTTAATTATATTTTTTTGTGTGAATATATTCTATTGTAATTGCCTTGACTATTTTCTTCTATGTGTAATCAAATTTTTGTTTGACTTTTTTACCTTACATGATTCTTAGGAGCTGTACATATCTCTTATCCATGATTTCAACATTTCCATGTAATTTTCACCCTTATTCTTATAAAATATTTAAATAAATAATATTGTTGATATCATTATTATTTTTTTTTATGATAAGATTTTTGTTTTGAGTTGCAATAATGTGATATCACTTTAATTAAAAATAATTATATCATGACATTATTAAAAATTTTATAATATCAAACATAAAATTTTCCATCCAATAATTTTTTTTTATTGCTAACGCCACCTTTTTAATTATTAATAAATAAAACTTGTCGTATTGTTGTGTAATTTTCTTAAAATTGTCACATATTTTATTAATTAGACTAGTTACAGTATTAGTCATACTCAAAATATGTCACATGGTGTAAAGTCAAAAGTATATTCTATTTTAAATGCTAACATTTTTCGTTGAACCAAAAATTAATTAAAAATAATAATAATATTATTATTAAAATTAGTTATCCGAATATTAATTTATAATTAAAATTTAATTTTTGATTATTGTTTAACCAAGCATAAACATATAACCTCATATTTTGATGTTCTTAATTAAAGTTCACAGATTATCCCCTAAAAGATTATAGTATTTTCTCAAATTCAAATTTTAGTTTTTATTTTATTCTTTGGGACTCTTTACTGAAAAAAAAGCCAAATTTTATTTGCAACTTAGCCCACATACGTCGGGACATATTAGGAATTAGGATTGAAAACGTTACGACGCCGTTTCATAAAAGTATACAAATATTTTTTATACGGGTCAACTGGGGATAAGAATTTGTCAAACTCAATGACCATTGGAAATCCATGATTGAAAATCCAAACGGGACTCGACATTCTCGTGAAACTTGTTGAGGAGAGAACGTAGGTGTGAAGTTTGTGAAATGATTCGCTGAAAATATTTGCACCAAAAGTCTTGTCTGCGTGACGATGATGATCATGAGGCTGTTTTTTGTGAGACTTCATCATCACAGCTCTCGCTAAAATAGCAACAGTTATGCAATTAAGAAACACGGTTATACACAATATTACACGTACATATACAGTCAATTGTTGAAATATCATGCTGCTGCATGTACTGTACGTATATACCATCTACTTATATTATTATAGTCACCCAACGAGCATTAAATAGAATTATAACATTGAGGACAAAAAGATTCACAGAGATTTCAAAAAGTAATGGTTAGATGAGAAGTCAAAAAATCAAAGTTATATATGTGTATATATACACACACACACACAAACGTCGTAATTTGAAAATCAATCAATCACTAATCAATTTTAAACATGATTAAATTAGATCGGGGACCAAAAATGTAATTACCGTGGACCAGACAACCTACTTTAACAGTACTCCAAAATTAAATGTTTCAACCACCACCTTGCCTAAAATTTGTACTGTTCCATTCCTATCAGACAAATCAACGGCCATATATTAATCATTCCTATCATTGCCTGTACATGTATATATATATATATAATATTCCACTCGTCATTCGAGCAAACCATTTGATTTTATAAGAACTGTTTTATTGATTAATTACTAATTAATTGGCAGTTCAAATTAATTTTCACGGCCTTGTGTATACATTCTAAATGTCACTAACTTGTTCATAAATATCAGAGGGCTGGAATTGCCTATAATGAGAATCAACAAAATTAAGATGCTTGTAATTAATTATTTACCTTTTAAAGTTGACAAATTGAATTAATTAAATGCAAATTAGCTAATTAAGGTTTAATGAAATTAATTAATTAATTAATCAATCAAGTTTTAATTGTGCTATTTGGTAGTTGGTACGTCTTAAATGCTTTCATTCAAATTGTGGCTAATATTTGTTCTTTATAATCTTGACTGATTAAAATAAATATTTTTATATATTTAATTTAATTTTGTAGTAATTAGTTTTTTACTAAATTAAAATAATAAATTTTACTAGTTTTTATTGAGTTAAAAATACATACCAAATAATTAAACAAAATTTTGATGCATAAATTTGTAAGTTGATTTATTTTCTCTATTGGTAAAATCAAATTTATTAGTTATGTTTGTTTTTCATTTCCAATTTTATTAATTATCAATCAAATTTAATAAACACTTAAATTTTATTTTCATGAATTATCTACCCATCATCAATTAAAATAATAATATAAAATTAAAATTATATTATATTAAACGGGGGCCATTCTCCAAATAGGCACGTGGGTAACATGCATTAATCCCAGTCGATGATATTACACCGTATGGCAAGTGGACGGAATGTGTATATCTACCTCAAGATATGCGCGTGGGGGTTAATCGGATTTCTGTTCTGAGAAGCCAATAATTTTTTGGATCAACCAATTCAACTCCTATATATAAAACAGAAAAAAAATTAAAAATGAAAAAACGGGTGATGTTTATTTATATTTTGTTTTAGTTCTGACACAAAAGTTGGAGAAAATCTCGTTTGACCATTACATTTTCTCTCCGTCCAACTCCCGTTTTCTGTCTCTCAAGAAACAGGCGGCGCCACCACCACTCCACCGTCATGTAAGCAGAAATTTCCCAGCGCCGCCTTGACCCAAAAGCCAAAAGAGAAAAAGAAAAGAAAAAATATACCCATTCCCATTTTTTTTTTCTCCTTTTTTTTGTTAATTATGTAATTACACTGGTAAAAAGATAAAAAAAGAAACCATGTTTCTTGGGGCATTCTTGATGAACAAGAAAAGAAAATAGTACAGAGCGGGAAAAGATTTTTTTTTTTTCTTTAAATTTGGTGATCATTTTCTTTAGCTCCTCGGTTTTTTTAATTTCTTTCATATAGAAAGGAAATATATATATATATATATATTTATATCTACGTTTTATTTCTCTCACTGTCTAATTTTCTCGAGAAAATCATCGTCGTTGTTCCTTCTTTTTTCTTTTTTGTTTTGGGGGGGTCACATTAATCCATTCTTCTTAAATCGGTGTTGCCGGTTGCTGTCTGCTGAAAAATCATGGCGGACATTGTGAAGCAGATCCTAGCAAGGCCGATTCAGATGGCGGACCAGGTCACCAAAGTCGCCGACGACGTGCACTCTTTCAAACAAGATTGTCAAGAGATCAAAGCCAAGACAGAGAAGCTCGCAGGTCTTCTCCGCCAGGCCGCGCGTGCAAGCAACGACCTCTACGAGCGGCCCACCCGCAGAATCATCGACGACACCGAGCAAGTCCTCGACAAGGCACTCACTCTCGTCGTCAAATGTCGAGCCAACGGACTCATGAAACGAGTTTTCACCATCATCCCCGCCGCAGCGTTTCGTAAAACATCCATGCAACTTGAAAACTCCATAGGCGACGTGTCTTGGTTATTACGAGTCTCGGCCTCTGCCGATGACCGAGACGATGAGTACTTGGGTCTCCCACCAATTGCTGCTAATGAACCAATTCTGTGTCTGATCTGGGAACAGATTGCAATACTCTGTACAGGGTCACTAGATGAAAGATCAGACGCCGCGGCTTCATTGGTTTCATTAGCTCGTGATAATGACCGGTATGGAAAACTAATTATAGAGGAAGGAGGGGTGCCGCCATTGTTGAAGTTAGCGAAAGAAGGAAGAATGGAAGGTCAGGAGAGTGCAGCGAATGCAATTGGGTTACTGGGTCGTGACCCAGAAAGCGTGGAGCAGATTGTGAATGCAGGGGTTTGTTCGGTGTTTGCGAAAATCCTTAAAGAAGGTCATATGAAAGTTCAGGCGGTCGTGGCTTGGGCCGTCTCGGAATTGGCCGGGAACCACCGTAAATGCCAAGATCATTTCGCCCAGAATAACATCATCCGGTTTCTCGTCAGTCATCTGGCTTTCGAGACTGTCCAAGAACACAGCAAATACGCTATTGCTAGCAAGCAAAACTTGTCGATTCACTCGGTGGTAATGGCGAATAGTAATGAAGAGAACAAGGAGAGTGAAAACTACGAAGATAAGCCGATTAATAACCAAATAAATCATCCTATGGGGAACCAAACGCCGAGCCAAATGCATAATGTGGTTACTAACACACTCGCCTTGAGAAACCAAACCACCACCCCCCCCACCACCACCGCCAGCAACCAGTCTAATAAGCCTCCTTCGCAGCCACAAACCAAAGGAAACAACCCAAATCATGCAAGACCCAATCAGCAGAACTTGAGACCAAACCAACCTCCTGTTTCCATATCAGGAACAAGCATTAAAGGCAGAGAATATGAAGATCCGGCTACAAAAGCTCATATGAAAACGATGGCTGCCCGAGCCCTTTGGCAACTTTGTAAAGGAAATGTCTCGATTTGCCGCAGCATAACCGAGTCCCGAGCGCTTCTCTGTTTCGCCGTGTTGTTAGAAAAAGGCCCAGACCATGTGAAGTCCTACTCTGCCATGGCGCTGATGGAAATCTCCATGGTCGCAGAGCAGAACGCTGATTTGCGACGGAATTCGTTCAAGCCAACTTCGCCCACCGCAAAAGCTGTCGTCGACCAGTTACTCAAAGTAATCCAAGAAGCAGATTCCGACCTCCTTATTCCCTGCATTAAAGCCATCGGCTGCCTCGCAAGAACATTTCGCGCCACGGAAACCAGGATCATTGCCCCATTGGTTGCCCTTCTCGACGAAAGAGAACCTGAGATATCAATAGAAGCCGCCATTGCTCTCAACAAGTTCGCATGCACAGACAATTTCCTCCACGACAATCACTCAAAAGCCATTATTGCCGCTGGGGGTGCTAAGTTCCTGATCCAGCTGGTGTACTTTGGCGAACAAATGCTTCAGATACCATCGTTAATCCTTCTCTGTTACATTTCGTTACATGTTCCTGACAGTGAGATTCTTGCACAAGAAGAGGTGTTGATAGTTCTCGAATGGTCGACGAAGCAAGCACATTTGGCTGAAGAACCCACCATAGAATCTTTGCTACCAGAGGCAAAAAGTAGATTGGAACTTTACCAGTCTAGAGGGAGAAGAGGCTTTCATTGATGAAAATTGTGATCTTGTCGTTAAACATTTTGGATTAAATTTTTGGCTTTTGTTCTTTGTCTTCTTCTTTGTTTCTATCAGTTTCTTTTCATGGGTATGAAATGTATATAAAATTAAACCTTGCTCCGTAACCGCAGTTGGGAAAATTAGATGTTTAGCAGTCATCAGTGGCTTGTGCAGTGGTAAACGATCGTTCTTTTTCATGTTCTTTCTTGTTAATGCTCTTGAATTGCTTGGGTGAATGCAGGAATATTGCCTAATGGAAATTTAATGCCGTCGAAACAAAAGCAAATACCTGATGTTCGCCATAGCCAATTGGTTTGGCCTGTGAAGTTCTAGACAGCGAAAACTGGCAAGGAAACTATCGCCAAATGCTTTGTTTGGATTCCAAGAAAATCAAATAGAAAAAAAAAAAAAAAAAAAAAAAACTTCCGGAGTAAAATCTGGAAGGCAAAAAACACAGACGATACCGGGAATCGTACCCGTGGTTCTAGGTAAATTGGCGGGAGTACTCGCCACTACTTCAAATTCAAATAAAATGTGTCATTCATAATTTTTTTACATATAGCTTATTTTGAATAAGATCCAAGTTTTGCCATTTCTAAAAAAAAAAAAAAAAAAAAATCAAACGTAGTTGATGTGAAGAAAAATTATATTTTCAGCTCGACATAAATTTTATTGTTGACGAATTCAAATATATGAATATACGTATTTTAAATACTAAAAACTAAGAGTATTATATAATTCAAAACATCAAATATATGTATTTTTTTTTATTATACATGCATTTTTTTAACTAAAAATAAATACCTTTTTATAAGATCTCCATAATATCTTAGTTGCTTCAGTCAATATCAACAAATTACTTCACAATATTTAAAGAAGACAAAAAAATTATAATTTATTTGAAGATCTGTAAATTATAAAATTAGGTAACTTTAAATTTATTTACACTTACGTATAAACACGAAGAAAACAAGTAACTATAACCTTAGCAGTATCCATTTACTTGGCATTGATTCATTCTAGTGGGAAATATTTGAAGAATAATGTGTCATTTGACATAAATATGAGACACATGAATCCATAATTTGTTTACTAACCAACAATAACGGAAATGCCCTTTGAATATATGCAATAATTATAATTAGTGTTAGCCGTAAATAGTATAAGAAAAAAAAAATACAATCAATACAATAAAATTATAATTTAGCTAATCTAAAGAATAACTTGGTTATATTTTATTTATAACACCCACCTAAATTTTTTTTTATTAATAAATATAAATTTTTTTAATTATTTAATTTATTTTATTTTAATTTAATGAAAAAAATTGAGTAAATTGGTAAATGATTAAATTGAAAAATATTTTGGTAAAAACTGATAAAAATTTGGGTTCTTGGAGTATTTTTGAAAGAAAAATCAGAAATCGGAGGTTAAAACGTAATTTAAAAAAATTACACCATGTCAGACGCCCGGTCAGCAGTCCCGACCAACCAGGATGTGCTAAATGGCAGAGGCGCTGACGCAGGAGGCCACGCGGGGCGATTTACGTGCGCGCGATCAAACGGCTAAGGTCTGTTCCTGTGCGCACGGATGACCCAGAGTGAATCGCGCACGGACGACCCAGATTAGATCGCAATTAACAGTTCAGATTCATTTTCTATTTAATCAAATCGGACGGTTCAGATTAAAAGTGATGGACGACCTAGATCAAAAGCCTATGGGTATAAATAATCCCATCCGCACCTAAACCCTAACCCTAGTCGTCAGAACCCCTCGCCGGAGAAGATAACTCGGCTGTCGGGGAGTCGACCACTGCCACCCGTCGTCACACCGAAACCCTTTTCGACCGCCAAAAAAGGTAAAAATTTCTCCTCTTGTACGAAATTCAATCTTAAACTGATTCATAGCCAAATCAGAGTGAAAGAACCAGCCAATTGGCTGAAAAACACCGACGAAGCCTGACGGCGCTGCCACGGAAAATTTCACAAATCGCCTCCGATGAGGCCCTTCCCAATTCTCGTTTCATATAACTTTTTCACCATTGTGATCACTGTTTTTTTCTCTACAGATTGACCGAAGCGAAAAACCCAACCGAATCGTGAGCCGGAGGAGCTGTCACACCAGAGAGCTCCGCCACTGATGAGTTTTAATTTTTCGTATTTTTTCGGCCTACCGAGACCCTTTAGCATGTGTGCTCGCAGGAATCGATATAAAATCGACCGAATTCGGCCAAAAACGGTCGACCCGAGGCGGACCGCCAACGCGAGCGGCGGCCACGCCGTGCTGGATTTTTAAAATTGGCCGAGTAGGTCCTGTAACTGATTTTGAATTTTTTTCGGATATTTGTAGGTACTATAAGTGCGTTTCAGTATCCGGAGGAAAATTCAGGGAACTCAAGGACTGCTTGTAGGCGCAGTAAACCATTTAGTTTTTTGGCGTCAAATTAAGTAAGGATCCATCACCCTATTCCCCATCATATAATTGAAGTTTAAATAAATAATAATACGGTATTTTGTACAAATTAAATATATGTGCATAATTAATTACGAATTGTTAATGAAGCATAATCCGAACATTATTCCCTATTGATTTCTGTTGATTTATTTTACAGTCTAAAAGCATGATGATATCTGGTTTATCTATTTTATAATTTAAATGCATGTATTACTGCCTTACTTGATCACTTTTTGATTTTGAGATTTGAGATATAATTGCATTACCGTATGCATGTTTATTATTTATGTGATTATATTTGATTTGGTAATGGAGACTAAGGGAAAACAGGAAGGGAGTATAATCAAATAAATAGATAGAATGACAGTCTTAGTAGATATCCTGTGAGATAGTGGATGGATCAGGTACATAGGGAACCCTACCGTGAATGTTGTCTCATACCGGATAAGGTATGGAGACTTGGTAATTTATCACTCATACCGGACGGGGTATGGGGACGACTCGCTTCACCCTTATACCTGACAGAGTATTGAGGTTTAATATCTTAGTGTTCATACCAGATGGGGTATTGGGACAACCCTGCTACCTCCGATGAGGCCCGTCCCGATTTCTACTCTGCGTAATTCTTCCACCATTGTAATCATCGTTTCCTTCTCTAAAGGTTGACCAAACCAAAACACCTAACCGCGAAGGTGAGCTGATAGAATCATTGTACCAGAGAACCCTCCCGCCAGTAAGTTTCGATTGTTCAATTTTTTTGTGCCAACCGAGACCCCTTAACATATTTTCTTACAGGGATTGATACAAAATTGGCCGAATTCGACCGAAAATAGATTCATCTGACATAGTGTGGCCCCTTGGGGTGTTGGAGTCCCATTTGCAAGAAAGAGAGATAGAGCGTCAAGGTTATATATTGACTACAGAGATCTGAACATGGTCCATATCAAGAACAAGTAACCCTTTCTCAGGATCGATGACATTTTTTATCAGTTGCAACGTGCCTAGGTCTTCTCAAAGAAGATCTGCGTTCTGATTAACATCATGTAAAGATCAGGGTAGAAAACATTCCCAAAATAATCTTTCGAACCAGGTACGGACACTATGAGTTCCTGGTCATGCCATTTGCACTAACCAATGCACCAGCCATGTTCTTGGATTTGATAAACATGATTTTCAGACAATTTCTGGATCAGTTCGTCATTATATTCATTAATGATATCTTGGTTTATTTCAAAAGCAGAGAGGAACACATTTACCATCTGACTCAGATTTTGCAGGTTCTTAGAGAGAATAAGTTGTATGCAAAGTTGAGTAAGTATGGGTTATGCCTTGAGCAAACTACCTTCCTAGGGCACATCAATTCAAATGATGGAGTGTCAGTGAACCCCAAAAAAGTAGAAGCGGTGCTCGGCTGGAATAAATTGACTTCGATCAAGGATATTTGTAGCTTTCTGGGGATGACAGGTTATTACCACAGGTTTGTTGATGAATTTTCTAACCTAGCTGCTCATCTGACTCAGCTCACAAAGAAGAATGTCAAGTTTGAGTGGAACGAGAACTGCGAAATAAGTTTTTTAGAACTAAAAAAATAGTTGACTACTGCACATGTGTTGGTCTTGCTGAGCGGATCGGGTGGATATATAGTTTATAATGATACCTACTACCCAATGTTGGATTGTGTTCTGATGCAGCATGAAAATGTCATAGCCTATGAGTCCAGGCAGTTGAATAGTCATGAGAAAAACTACCCCACCCATGACTTAAAACTTGCGGCAATTATCCACACATTTAAGACTTGGCGCCATTACTTGTATGGGGAGACCTTTCAGATATATACCGACCATAAGAGCTTGAAACACACATTCACTCAAAATGAACTCAACATGCGTCAGAGAAGATAGTTAGAACTTCTCAAGAACTATGATACCAATATCTTATATCACTAGGATAAGGACAATGTGGTAGCCGACGCACTCAGTAGAAAAAGTACAGGTATATTATCTCACTTGATGATTTCAGAATGCAGGGTAATAGGGGCTGCATAACAAGTGTGACTTCAGGACTTGAAGAGAGTCACATGTTTGGTCTAACTAACCGTTCAACCCGAGTTAATATAGAGAATAAAGGAAACTCAGTTCGCCGATTCCACCCTAGCAACCCTCATGAAAGATGTAGAACAATAAGTTAATTCAGAATTCAGAGTCTCTGTATATGGGTTGCTTAGATTTTAGGACAATGTTTGTGTTATAAGTAGCAGTGAGTTGAAAAGGGATATCATTACAGAGGCTTATATCTCAAATTTTACCATGCATCTCGAAAGTAATAGGATGTATCAAAGTATGCGACCCCGATTTTTGTAGAACGGGTTGAAAAGAGATGTGATCGACTTTATTTTTAAGTATTTGGTATGTTTGCAGGTTGAAGCAGAGCATCAACGCCTAGGCGGACTACTTCAGCCATTACCAATTTCGGAGTGGAAGTGGGAATATATCACAATAAATTTTGTAACATGATTGCCTAAAGCACAATCAGGACATGATGCCATCTTGATAATTATTGACCGGCTTATCAAGTCTTCCCACTTCTTAGCCATTAGGATAACCGACCCCTTGAATAAGTTAGTAAAAATGTATATCTGGGAGATAGTCATATTACATATAATACTAGTGACAATAGTGTCCAACAGGGACCCAATGTTACTTCTCGATTCTGGTCTAGTTTTCAGCAAGCCATGGGAACGAAATTGTCTTTTAGTACTACATTCCACCTTCAGACAATTGGACAGTGAAAAATGACGATCCACACACTTAAGAATATACTCCGAGTTTGTGTTCTTGACTTCGGGGGCCATTGGGATGATCATCTACCCCTGATAGAATTCGTATACAATAACAACTACCAAACAAGTATTAGATGACTCCATACGCGACGTTGTATGGCCGCCCATGCAGATCGCCGATATGTTGAAAAGAAGTTGGTGATGGAAAACTGTTCAACTCATATCTCATATATGAGACTACAACAAAAATAGTTAAGATCAGAAAGAACATTCAGATGGCTGAGAGCAGACAGAAGAGTTATGCGGACACTCAGAAGAGAGATTTAGAATTTGAGAAAGGTGATCGGGTGTTCTTTAAAGTCACTCATTTCAATGGAATCATTAGCTTTAGCAAGAGGGGAAAACTAAACCTCCAATTTATTCGGTCATTTGAAATATTAGACCGAATTGGCACCGCCGCCTACAATCTGGCACTACCTCCAGAACTTTTTAAGGTCCATAATGTGTTTCATATATTCATGCTACTATAAGTACAACCCGAACTCCTCTAATGTCTTGGCCTACGCGTCTCGTTCACTCTAGGAGGATTTGTCTTACGAGAAAGTACTAGTTGGTATTGTGGACCGAAAGAGCAGAGTACTCCGCAATCGAAAAATTCTCTTTGTTAAGGTCCTATGGCAGAATCACACATCAGGAGATGCCACATGGGAGCTAGAATCGGGCTTCAAAACCAAATATCCCCGACTGTTTGATTTAGTAAAAGATAGACAAATTTGAGAGACCAAATTTCTTTTAAGGGGAGAGAGTTGTAATGCCCTAATTAATTTTAATTTTAATTAAAATTAATGAATAATTATAATTTTTTTTAAAATTTTCAATTCTTATTTAATGTAAAAATGAAGAAAATTTAACTGATGATGAAATTGAAAATAATTTTGGTAAAAAGAGATGAAAATTTAAATTTTGGGAGTATTTTTGAAAGAAAAATAGAAACTGAATGTCAAAATACAATTTAAGAAAATTGTGTTACGTAGGATGCCTAGTCAGCAGCCCCGATGAACCAGAGCGCGCCACATGGCAAGGAACGCTGACTTGGTACCATGTAGGAGGCCATGCTGGTGATCCGCGTGCTCACGATCAGACGGTCCAGGTTCGTTCATGCGCGCACGGACGGTCCAGATCTGTTCCCTCCCCAGACGTGATCGGACGGTCATATTTAAATGTGATAAACGGTTTAGATCCACTTCCTATTTAAATGCGATAGGACGAGATAGATCAGATCGTGATGAATGACCTATATTCACTCGCTATTTAATCGTGATCGGATGGTTAAGATCAAACTCGCTGGACGGTTCAAATTAAAAGGGGACGGATATAAATAACTCTTTTCACACCAAACATAACCCTAGCTGCAAGAAACCCCCCACCGGAGAAGAAAACCCAATTGCCGGGGAGAAAGTCAGTTGTTGTCGCCACCACGCAGGAGCCACTTCAGACCGCCAAAAGATGTAAAAAAATTTCTCTTTGCTCGAAATTTGATTTTAAATACCCCTATAGCTAAATCAGAGCAAAAGGACCGGCAGATTGATCGAAAACTGAGGGCAAAGCGCGTCGCCGTTGCCACGGGAAAATACAAAAATTGCCTCTGATAAGGCCCTTTCTAATTCCTGTTTTGCGTAATTCTTTCACTATTATAATCATTGTTTCCTTCTCTACAAGTTGACTGAAGCAAAATACCCAACCGCGAAGGTGAGCCGGTGGAGCCGCTGCACCAGAGAACCCCGCCACCGATAAGTTTCGATTTTTTGACGTTTTTCAGTCAACCGATGCCCTTTAACGTATTTTCTCGCAGGGATTAGTATAAAACCGGCTGAATTTGCCTGAAAACGACCAAAAACAACCGACCCGAGGTAAACCGCTGCCGCGAACGGTAATACTGTCTCCGGAGCACGGCCGAGCTACCATACTAGAATTTCAGAATTGACGAAAAAGGGTTCCTAATACTGATTTTGGATTTTTTGGGATATTTTTAGGTACTTGAAGCGCATTTTAAATCTTGAATAAAAATTCAAAGAACCCGGAGACCACTAGTATGTGTAGTCAAAAGTTAGCATTTTGGACATCAGTTTGAGTAAGAATCCCTCACTTTATTTCATGTAAGAAATTGAAGTATGATTTTAAATAATATGGTCTTTTGTGAAACTTAGAACAACATTCATAACTAATTACAGGTTACTAATGGATTCAGAACCGGTTATTTACTATTGTTTACTATGTTTAATCGATTGTCTGAATTTACAGTTTTTAAATGCATGATAATACACTAAAATTGGTATGATGATGTGATTGTATTCCTTTTGATGCATGTTTTGCTTGTTTTAAGTGATTACGGTTGAACTAGAAAACTGGAAATTAAAGGTAAATGAAAAATTATTTGATTAAGTGGATGGATGAAACGATAGCCTTACTGGATATCATGAGAGATGGTGGACGGACTGGGTATATAGAGAACCTTATCGTGAACGTTGTTTCATACCGGATGGGGTATCGAGGTTTGGTAATTTGATGCTCATACCGGACGAGGTATGGGGATGACTCGTTTCATCCCCATACCGGACGAGGTATTGATGGATTGTATTTTTTGGCGCTCACACCGGACGGAGTATGGGGACGACCCGTTAATTGAAAATGTAAAAAAAATAGTTCACGTGTAACGATGACATTCCTACAGATCCCTATGCATACCAGTATAATAATAAAAGGGAAGGTTGTTGTTCCGACTGATCGTATATGAAATTATGATATGTGTTATGTTATTGACTGTATAGGTTTTTTTTGGGTAATTTCGCTAAGGTAAGTATGCGGTAAATAATTTTATTTATAACAAACGAATTTACTTAAATTAAGAGTTCCATTAGTTATTTTTATGATTTATATTATCCTTTATTTATGTGTCAGTGAGTATCGTGATATTGTTACTTTGGATAGTGTAACTCACTCTTTCATCAATCATTTCATATCAAGAGAACCACGACCCAGAGCCCGATCTAGAAAAAGATTGCGAGTAGGACATTCAGTTCGTTTACTTTTAATTTATTTTTTTAGTTATTAGTTGTTCTTTTATAATTGTTATTCTCGTAAGCCTTATTTGGTACTTTCAGTTATTGTGTAAGGAATGTAAACCCTAATTTATTATTTTACTTCCACACTAAATTTATAATTTATCACATTTGGAGTTCGTGGATCGTTACAATATTGTTTAACAAATTTATATAGATTTTTTTTATTACTTACTAAGCTATAAAATAAACACAGTAACCAAAATTCATAAAGAAAAAAAAAATTATTTTCAAACTTAACTACTATCAGATAACATTTTCATTTATAAAAACACGACTTCCATATAAATATGTAAAACGTACATAAATATGTACAATTACCAATATTAACAGAAAGAGATTAAAAAAAATACAATGGCTTTGCTACGACAATGATGACATGAAAAAGATTTGCTTACAACAAAGAGCTCGAATCTTACATCGTCTCTTATAGTGCTCACATATAATTAACATAAACAATAATTTGACGAGTAAATAGTAAGTGTACGAGAGTAAATATTATGTTTAATATGAACTAAATGAGGATAAATTATCATTAAACCAAACAAAAAAGAAAAAAAAAATCATTACATGAGGGAACAAGAAATATCGAATTGAATGCACTTATTTCTTAACAATAATTTAAGAATATAATAATGTATAACTATTTGATATTATAGTAAGATTGTCAAATCTCTTAACAATCATCTACTTGATTACTAATTAAAATGGTATCTTTTGTAATAAAACAAAACCAAAAGTCATATCTTATTTTTTAAGTTAAAAGGGTATTTTCTTAATTATTCTTAAATAAAATATATATTTCTTATACATAATTTATCAACAAATTAAAATATTATTTTTATTCAAATATTTATTCGATAAAACCTGGTTTTTTCGTTTAATTAATGAAAAATTAATTTCAATATGGAATTACAAATTTAAACTCACCAGAGTTTGAATCAGCATGCGGAGTGGAGTTATTTGCTTATAAACATTTTGTACTGCAAATAAAATTAGCGAAAACAAACGTATCACCCGTGGGTGACTGAAGCCGAGAAAGGCCCAATAGAACGGAGGTCCCCCCACAATAAATTCATTTTGGGATCATAATTTTTGTGGCATATATGTGGGTTCCCCCCCTTATTTAATGCTGATAATGACTATTCAACAATTCATAAAATATATGTTTTTTTATTTATTTATTTATTGAACATTTCAAATAGAATTCATCATTAAAAAATTTGTAAAATTAATTACTAAGATTTGTTTTTATTATAAAATTTATCCAAATTATGAATTATGACGACACTAAAATATATAATATATAAATTAAACTAGTTTTATTTTCTTTTTAAATATTGTAAGTCGGGCTATGACTTACTTGTAATAGTCACATTCTTCATGATGATATACGCATAGAAACTTGAACTCCTTGCCCCTTTTAAATAGACAACGACTCATTGTGAGGTCCAATCCAATCCTTATTATAAAATTGAAAAAATTAATCCAATCTTGGACCCTTCACTATGCCTTTTTGACTAGTCTTCGAACTTTCCAATTTTTTATTTCCAATAATTATTTACTTGAATATTAATATTTTATATATGGTATTTTAAATTATTTCTAATAATTATTTAACTGAATAATTGGTGAGATTATCAAATTTAATTACGTGAGTAATAGAATTACAAGATTTTTAAATATAAATTAAAAAAAACACAGTACGAATTTGAGTACGGTGAATTAGCGAAAATTGTGATAGATTGGATCGTCCTTTCAAGAGATTTCTGAGGAGGGTCCCGCATTGCGTCCTCGTGTACACCTGGCCTGGTGGGGTCTATTTTAATTCGACGACACCGTATTGTCTCCTATAAAGCATGAAATTATTTTTCCGATTTATAATATGTTTTTATTTATTTATTTTTTAAACTAACAAAAATTAAATTGAATTAAATTAATTAATTAATATACTTAATATATCTATTTTTTTATATTAACTATACTGCTTTATTAATATTATTCTTCTGTCCCTAAACCCAACGTGCCCCACGTTCCTCACATTAGATGTGTTCCTTTTGGCTACATGGAAAACATCAAAACTCATCCGGCCCCAGGAAGTGAAAATAAAATTGATTAATTATTTTTCGAAAAGAATATTATTTTATTTTGAGTTAAAATTTTAAACTATTCAACTTCCAAATCGAATCCGACGGCCGTGATTCATTCTCCCGGCAGATCCCCAGTCGTTGAAATCGCATACTTGTTTTACGAAGATCCAAATCACGCAGGTAAAAGGCTTGAAAACACAGCCGTTTCAGCCCAAAAAGGATAACAACCGGGCCCCACTCGATTTTCAAAATGCTGACGTGGCACTCACACCATTTCCAATCTCCCAGCAATATAAAGTAGGCAGTCCCCCCACCCCCACCACCCACTCCCTTGTATGTAGCGAGATAGGAGAGAGAAATTTGTTTGGTTCTGTTAGTTTGCTGGCAGAGGTTTTTTTTCTTTTTTTTCTTTTAGGGTTAGGGTTTTTTCGAGGAGGAGATCTAAGATGAGTAGTGGCGGGGAGAGATTGAGTGGGAAGGTCAAGTGGTTCAATGATCAGAAGGGGTATGGTTTCATTACCCCTGATGATGGCGGAGAAGATCTCTTTGTCCACCAGTCCTCCATCCGCGCCGAGGGTTTCAGGAGCCTTGGCGAGGGCGAACAGGTAGAGTTCGTCATCGAGACCACTGATGGTCGAACCAAGGCCGTAGATGTCTCTGGTCCTGATGGAGGCGCCGTCCAGGGAAGCAGCAACCGCGGAGGCGGCGGAGGCGGCGGAAGGGGAGGACGAGGTGGCGGTGGATACGGTGGGGGCGGATACGGCGGGGGCGGATACGGTGGCGGTGGTGGTTATGGAGGAGGGGGCGGATACGGTGGAAGAGGAGGCAGAGGCGGAGGTGGTTATGGTAGTAGTGGCTATGGAGGAGGCAGCGGAGGCGGCGGAGGCGGTGGTGGTTGTTTCAGGTGTGGTGAGATGGGGCATATGGCGAGGGACTGCTCTCAAGGCGGAGGTGGTTACGGCGGAGGTGGAGGTGGGAGATATGGAGGCGGAGGTGGCGGCGCCGCTGGGAACTGCTACAACTGTGGCGAGGGTGGGCATTTCGCCAGAGACTGTCCAAACAGTAGTCGTTGATCTTCTGAAGGAACCCCAAGAGTAGAGAAAGGTAGGTTTGTCTCTTCAGATCTACGTTGATTCTCTCTTGGGTATACCTTATGTTGGTCTTTTATCGGTTTTATGGCACCTGGTGATCGGTTAATTTAATTTTAGCATGGTTGGGTTTTCGCATTAGGGTTTTTTTATTAGGATCTCGGTTTCCGAAGGATGATCTGGCTGATGGTTCGGTCATCTCTTGAATTTCTTAATTTTAGTCTTTAAAGGTCTGGTCTGCTTGTAATGGGGCTTTTTTTAGGAGCAGTAGAGAGAAATGATGATGGTGATTATATAATTTCTCAACAAATCATGGATGTTTAAACTCTCACTGTTGATTTTAAAGTGTTAATACACATATATAAGAATACAAGCTGGTTTGGTTTTCCCCACTGTCTTCTCTTATCTCTCTTTAACCTGCATTCATATTCTGATTCATCGTTACTCATTTGTTTGCTCAGAATCAGATGCCTGTGAAATTCTTTTAAAAAACCCCATCTGGGTTTGCCATTAAATGACTGTCTTGATGTAAATGATGGAATTGGATGTTAATCGTTGATGGGTTTGTTTTCTTTCTCATAAGGTTTCTCTGATTTGTTGTAATTATCTGTTTAGGGATGGTGTAGGGTCAAGATTTTTGTAGATTGATTATGTGCTTCTTTTTCTTGTGGTGTTTAGAAAGAGTGTAGGGAGTGATTTGTGCATAAACCATGTGAATAATGCAACCCAAAGCTACTACCCAATTATGGAAGCTTGCTGTTTCATAGTGGTTCTTGGTTGGACTACTGGTCAATTTCTGGTTGACCCCTTTTTCTTTTTTCTATTTTGTTTGTATTCGATGATAACCTCTCCTCCACCGAATATGGTTATATATTTTATATATAACCAGTATCTTAAAGGCCTTGCGTGTACTATGCAAAAGAAAATATATAGATGTGGATGTGGATATTGTGAAGAATATTTGTATGGTAACCCAATGGAGTCTGGACATGTTCATATTTTGGCATCATCCAGGGGTTGCAGTTGAATAATCCTGTCGATAATTACGATTGGCTGCCGATTACTGATGTTTCGAACGATTTGTTTATGCCATTAAAAGGTATAATCTGGATACGGATTCTAAATCACTGAGACTAATTGTTTTGAGAAGTAACCATTTTTAGTTAAATTTGAAGTCTTAGAACATTTGATTGATCTCAAATATTATGGATGTCCTAGTTTTTCTTTTGTGGGTTTAAGAGAGTTTCATTTGGGTTTCTTCAATTAGCTACTACTTATATTCAAAATATAAGTATCTCTACTCTTAATTTCTTTTCACCTAATGGTGAAGTTAGCATTAATTATAAGAATGCATCAGGGTGTGTCTAGTTTGCCACTTGAATTCTCTTAAACATTAATTAAGAAACAGCCTTCATAATCTTTAGTACCCATTTATTTTCTAAACCAAGTAAAAGAAAATGTAATTTTTTATTTATTCACCCTTAGAAGACAAATATTTCTCTTGTACCCAGATCTTCAACCATACATAAACACATCAATAACCCAACCCACTTTGCCTAATCCATAATCTTTAATACCCATTTATGTTATAATTACCCATATATATATATATCCATAGTTGTGCTCTCTTATATTATTTATATTAAGCATGATATTATTTAACAGTTGGTGTAGTTAGAGAAAGGAGAGATCTATGATATCTTCCTAAAAAGGAGAATCATCGTAATTAAAACATATAAAATCTATAAATGCTTCGAAAATAAAATTTAAATACATCACATTGACACAAGAAACCGTGTTTTTTAAAATTATAAAAAGATTAGTTTTGAACAAAATTTCGTAATTTGCTGGAACCTAGAGTCAGAGAGAGATGGTTGGTCTGGTCTGGTCTGCAATAGTCAATCCATATAGATGTTTTATGGCCAAGGCTTTTAAAAAAAATTCTGGTGAGCCCATTTTGAGAAAAATAAATTTGTGTTAGATCCAAGAAACGGGCAAATCACTTACTGGATAATTCCAAGATACTTCATTTTATTTTATCACAACATATAATTTCCAATTTCCAATTTTGAAACAGAACTAAAAAAGAAAAGCAAGAAAAAGTTAATGTCTCTCGCCAAGTCTATATCTCGTTAGCATTGCCTTATTGTCTAACGAATAATGGGTATTATATACATATCTATACATACATATCTATATATCTATATCTATACATGTGTGGGGGAAAGTGAAAAAAGAGCAGCCTTTGTTTTCTTCTTTTTGGAGGTCGCATGCTCTCATGTTTGTGTGCGTATGAACCACCCTTTTCCATTGTATAGTACATTATGAGAGATGCTTAGATTCTCTCATCATATTATATATTTTGCACAGCTCCCCCCCCCCCCTCTCTCTCTCTCTCTCTCTCTGTATGTATGTGTGTGTGTATATATATATATGTAAAGAAGAGGTTAAGCTTTACCAGTATATCAATAATAGTTTCCATTCCCTAGCCAATACGTTATTCATTCCTGTAGTTATTTGGTAGTTTTGTCCATACAGGCTTTTTTCACTCTCTTATATCTTTAATCATGGAAAAAGAAGACATGCTTTTAAAGCTTGAATATATTTTATCTACGTACATATTTATAGATACTTTTTACAGCATTCATGCAGTCTAACTTTTACTTGATGAATGATCATTTTCAAGCGTGATCGGTAATCAACCAAGCTCCTTGATCTTTGTACCTAAGTTGGAGAGTAATGTATTTATATAGAGACCAAAACTCAAACCTATATACATATATATATTACACATATATAACATTGATGTGTCAATTAGGATATAACAGGGTCTGGCAGAGCTTTAAGAGTGGCGCAGGTAGATCTTGAGGGGGGAAAGGAATCCATATATTTCTTATGGTGGGGTATACATGTAATTATGCAGAATTAGCGTTTGATATCCTTAAAACCTAATCGGTGTGGGCTTAATATTCATTAACATGATTAAAAATCAATTAACCCTTAATCCTCAAAAAATCACATGGTAAATTGGTAATTTGCGTTGTGTAACACCCAAATATTAACTCCATTATATAGATTTGAGTGATTAAGCATTTTAACTCCAAAGATTTAAAAAAGAAAAAAAGTACAAATTCTTCTTCTCTGTTTCTCTTTTCAATCTAGTACAACCCTTTTTTCTCTTCCTCTTAAAATGCACAACAACCTCTCTATGCTAAAAACCCTTACTCTGCATCTCCAAACGCGCTTGACTCCACTTCATCCTGGCACTAACAATTGTTGGTGTGTCGGAATCAAAGGCCGCGAGTGTGGTTCCCGAGGTGGTGGAGCGGCGGAGGTGCCGCCGCAACGGTGCCGTTTTGGTGGTGAGTCAACGATGACGGAGGAGGGCATTGGTAGCACTTGGTGAATAATCCAAACGTGTCGATCTGGTGTATGAAGTTTGTCATGCTCGCCCACCCACCGAATCCGAACCCAACGACCAGTACCCACACCACAATGAAGATATTGATCGTGTACGTCCCAACCCATTGACCTACGAATCTTGGTGGCTGCTCAACTGCGTTCTGCACAATCACAACCGTCCATCAGGTCAACAAAATAATATAAGTCAAGTCATCCATCGGTCGGATACGATTAACTAAAAGGGTCCCACGTATTATGAGGTGGCAGCAAATCAAGAAAAGACAGTTTATAGGGTACTCCCCCCAAATAAGGGAGGTATCAGGTACGGACAGATATTCTGCCTCATTGTTGCAGCACGAATCTCGCGCCTTTGGATCTCCTTTTTGGGGAAGCAAAACTGAAAGAACATTAAAACGGTGTAGTATCGGGTGACGAGAAAATTAATTAATTATTTTTTCTTCATCTGCTACACAGCAACCACACGCTACCTCTCTGTTCTCTCTCGCTTAATCTTCGCACATTAATAATGTAACGGACACCAATTAATCACATGTCTGTCAAGCATTTGACTTCAACGAGCTTCAGAACACGCGGCATTCTCTAATTGGGAAGTTTCTCAAGTTTTGTGATTGGATTGGAGAATGCTAGGGTGTAGGGAGTTACCTCGCGGGCGGCGGCTGATTTGAAGGTGAAGATGTGGGCCAGGGCGGGGATGATGTAGACGGTGAAGCTGACGAGGAGAGATCCGACGGTGGAATTGATAGGTCCGAAGAAAGGGAAGATGATGGCGAGGAACCAGATGGGGATGACCACAGGCAATCTAGCTGCTGCTCGCTTGCACAGACTCTTGCATTCGTGCATGCCGATTGCTTTCTCCCACACAAAATACAGGGGCGTGCATGCAAATCCAAATGTTATGAACTGCAAAAAAAATAAAAAATAAAAAATAAATAAATAAATAAATTTTATTTAATTTTGGATTTTACTTAAAAATCTAAAAATAATAATAATAATAATTTTATTGAAGGTAAACGTGGGGGAAATTATAATTACCTGGTGGATGAGCATCAAAATGACAGCCATGTCTCGGAAAGGTGATTTTGGGAGAAGAGAAAAAGCATTGGAGTGGTTTAGAAGCATGTCTCCGAATGCCCAGTAAACGGCTGCGGCAGACGGGAGTGTCAGTGTGAGCACATACACTGTAGCCAACAAGTATATTGCCTTGAACCTCTGTGGCTTCCACATTGCGTGCATTATCTCCCTGCAACATCAATTAATTTTGTCCACCTCTTTAAATTCAATTTTCCTATTTTCTTTTTTAAAAAAAGATTATTACTCAATTAATACAAAATTTAAAACTAAAAAATTAAAATAGAAATTGAAAGCAGAACCATGATTGGGTATTTACTTTCTCACGATAGAAAAAGCAAAATGACCGAAGGATCATTATTGGCTTTCTCTGTTGAAAAGAAAAGTAAGAGGGGGGGGGGTCAAATAAAAAAGCACAGTACCTTTTTGCCTCCCACGCCTACCGAGGGCAATTTCGTAATTCAATACAAAAAACTTTATATAGATTGGTCAGCAGATCTGACGGTCAGATCAGGTTCTGAGGAATTGAAGGTTGCGTCATTTTCAAATTAAAAAAAAAAAAAAAAGGCTGGTTGTAGTTTTAAGTAAAAAAAATAATTAATGAAAAAATTGGGGCAGATTTGTAAATAACGTAAAGGACGTGAAATCTTTGTAAATTCAAAACTTTTGTCTTACACAGTGACAGCATGTCCCCCAAATGTATAGAGAATGTTTGTGGCCCCAGTGAAATATAACACAAGCTTGGTCGGACCTGAGTGCTTGACTCCCTCAACCTGCGTTAGATAAATCCAAATCAAAATCCATAATTGTAATTATAAAATTAATTATTAACTTAATTGATAATTGATTAACAATTCGTGGGCTTTTAAGTAATTTTCATTCTAAGTCTTGACAAGAGATGAGACAACTTGTCTTCGTTTGACCCAATTCAAACCCAGCATCTATTAGACACTGCTCATTTTTCATGTCACATGTGTCCGTCCAGAGTTTGCAATAAAAAAATCTGGGAAAAATAATAATACGAACTGATGAATAATTATGTCAAGAAACTAATTAGAAAAACTATATAAAAAATAGGATTACCTGGCCGTGGAGGAGAGAGGCAATGGTGAGGTACCAAGCAGTGTAAGTAGTCATCAAGAGACCAAGAAAAGACCAGATTCTGTAGTTGTGAAATGAAGGGATAAACACTGTGGTGGCACAACAAGCCCCAAATATGTATGTCCAAGTTCTCTTGTCCAGATTATCATTTATGTAATATATGTTGCTGCATAATCATAGTTAAATTATTATTATCATACGTATATTTTCACCAAATCTGTCAGATTACAACTACGGAAGCTTTATATGCATGTACAGAGAAAAGCAAAGAGCTTCATGCATGTGTACATATGTATACTATATATATATATGTGTGTGTGTGTGGACAGACCTTGCACAAGCTATGAGCTGAATGACAGATCCAAACAGAAGAAAAGTGCAATTAAATGCCAAACCCACGTTCCTCCAATGCTTTCCAAGAAGACCATCAAGAACTTCAAACCACTGAATTTTTAAAAAATAAAAATAAAAAAGACACAGAAAAACATGAAAACCCATGTTAGATTTCTGCCTTAAAGTAAGAGAACTACTGTCATTTTTATGTCAACCTGTTTCTCACTTTGAATTTTCTATTCAATTTCAATGTGTGATTAGCAAGATCTTAATTAAAATTAATTTATTTTAATTACCTGGATAACATGGTTTCTGAAATCTACTTTCTCCCTTTCCTTTCTTGTTCTGTATTCTACATAGAGTATGCTGATCAGATAAGCCGTCCAGCTACCCATTAAGCCATAGAAGAGTTGGAAGATTAACCCCGAAACCATTCCCAGCTGGGAAAATGAATATGGCAGTGTAAGCAACACTTGCGCCACCTGCAACACAAATACAAACATATATAAATGATCAACAAAACACCTCACTAGCTCTCTGTGTGTGTATATATATATATATATATATATATATGAGAAGTGAATAACATAAACCTGATTTGAAGCACAACTGAACCAGGCATCATAAACAGATCCGCCATGCCAGAAAAACTTGGAAACTCTTGACTTAATGTCCCTTGGCTTCCCTTCAGTTTCCATCTCCACGTAGTTTCCAACTATCACTGTCTCCGCCACCTTATCAGTCGCCATTCCCCTCTCTCTCTCTCTTTCTGTTTTTCTTCTTCCGATCACCGACTATATTTATATCTGTTAGATATCAACCTTAACCTGGAGTTGTATTAATGGGTGCCAACTACAATACTGTGAGCTTACTGCTTAGTACAGTTCGTTTTGTCTAGACATGAGGAGGGTTAACGAGAATGAGAATGCGAATGTGAGGAGGGAGATAGATACAAGGTGTATATATATACACAGGGAGAAGTTCTCGATGGATGAGAAAGACTGTGTTTGAAAGGTAGTGTAGAGAGGTGGGTTTTGGGAAGCGAGTAAATCCACTTTTGGGAGCATGAAGCTTTTTGTTCTTTTTCAAAAATAATTTTGGGGTTTTGTTGGGTTGTTTGACGAAATATTTAGAAAGTTGAGCCCTTTTCTGTAATTAAATATTTTATTTTTTGTTCTTTAGCTAATGATTAAAAATTAAATTAGTATTATCACGTTTTGGAGAAGTAATCAACCATTTAGAAAGCGTGATTAAGCTTGTCCGCACGAGCGGCTCTCCCCGCTTCCCGAGCTAATTATAATTTTTACCGCACTAATTAATCCTTTTTATAATTTACCCCCCCATTTTTTACTATTCATCTATTTATTCAATTCTTCATTCTTTTTAGTTAAAATTTACTATAATTTACTTTCCTTTTCATCTTAATTATTTGATTTTTTTTTTTTACTAAATTAAGAATTAAATGGGAAGATTTTGGGAAAATAAAATTGTAGAAAAACAAGGTACATAGGGGAAGAGAAGATGTATACTTATATATATATATATATGTATAGAAGTAAATAATAATAAGGTAGTGAAGGAAATTATAACAAAGTAGACCGCATGATTGCAGGGGAAGGGGCGTGGTCGCTTTATAAGCAGAAGAAAGCTGCTTTTCTCACATGGACTCGATAATCCCTCTCAAGCCCAAACCCCAAAATTCCAATTTCACATGCCTTCCCCCTACATATATATACATATTCCAATTTCACATACCATAATTAGAATTTTAAAAATCTTAAAACCACTTAAAATTAATATAATTTCATATTATAATTAATATTTATTTAATTAAGCTGTATATTAATTGTATTATTAAGGCCACGTTTGCTTTATGAACATTTAAATATAATAGGCAAATGGAGACTTGTTTTGTCACGTGGCCATTGGTGACAAAACATCCTTAATTATTTTATTATGTTTTTGTAAAAATAATTTTATACAAATACCATTTATTTTCTTAATTTTGTATTATTTTCTTTTTGCCAATTTTTTGCAAATATGTTTGTACCGAGATATTCCCTTGCTTAGATTAAAAGTGTTACTTAGCTAAATAATAATTTATATTTAATTTACACGAATTATAATAATTAAATTACAAAGAATAAAATTATAATTTACCCCAAAAAAAAAAAAAATTCCATTTAGATCTTTGTACATTTGCAATATGGAATTACCCTCTTAAGTAATTAATACAATTCAAATTAAATAATCTCTAATAAAAGGCATATATATATATATATATATATAGATATTAAGGGGGACCAGAAACATTCCACTGTAGCCACTGTCTCCTTGACTAATTGCATAATGGAACCCCCTCACACCACGCTCCTCCTTCTTACTAATAATTAATCAAAATTAGAATTAGGAAGACACGAGACAACATCACTTTCCTTTTTTTGATTGCTTCAAATCATTTCTGTCTTCACCCTATTCTTTTTTCTTTTTCACTCTACTTAAACTGCTTCTTCTTCATTCACAGATACACTTAACTTTTTTTTTTTTTTTTGTTTTTCTTTTTAACTGCTTCTTTAAACAGTAATTTTTTTTTTTTTTATAAAAAAGAAAAAATGGAATAATAATAATTGCTGTGTAAATATTTATTACCAAATGTTGCGAGATAGCACGCGGGAGGAGGTGGTGGAATGTGTACAGTCAGTCAATAATAATTGTAATTATTAAATATCCAAAGGATTGGAAATTGTTCTTTTTTACCACACAAAAAAAAAAAATCATCATACCATACTCATTTAAACACACCCTTTATAAAACACAAAATCCTCGTGCTAATCAAATCCTTAACAGCCTTTTTAATTAAGTTAATTATGATTTTTTGCTCTTAATTATCATCATATATACACAATAATTACCTTCAACAAAACTATTTGAATTTGATTTATACATGTAACATTTCAATACCCACAATGGCTGTGCTCAAATTTCACTATAATTTTATAAATAATAGCCTAAATTGATGTTTACTCAAATGGGTCAAATCTATTTCTCTATAATTCAACCCTCTCTCTCTCTCTCTGCTCTATGTAATGAACAAATTGTTGTGTGGTCCCTTTTGTTTGATGAATGATGATCGGAGAAGATATGAACAAAACCCTTTTTCAAAAAACCTGCATTGACTTGGGATTTCTACAAAAATTACAATTACAACATGGGTCATGCTTATTCATTTTGTTTGTTGATTATCAAGTTTTGGTCAACTCCAAATTAACTTTAAAGCTATGGAGTGTGTGTGTGTGTGTGTGTAAGTATATATACACACTTACATTTATATTTTTGGAGCCATGTATATTCAAGAAACACCAATGATGGTGGGATTCTCTTTTTCATGACCTCCATTTTTTTTTATCTCTTTATGGCCTCCATTTTTGGAAGCATTATGTTTAGGGCCAAAGAATCCTATATTCAAAAAGAAGATGTTTTGTTTCTTGTTTCAATTAATATTCTCTTTTTATTATTATTATTTTTCTTTTTTGCCTTTGTTTTATACAACCAAAGCTGCCAAATTTCACCTCAATGTCCAAGAATATTAAACCAATTTGTCTTGTGGGTAAATTTTCTTGCCTTTTTAACTGTTTCATTTCTTCTGTTACTTGATTTTTACCCCATTTAGCCTTGTAAATTACTATAGAATATTTTGTGTTAAAATTCTTTATTTTTTTACTTTTTTTATAGTGAAGGTATTATTTTAGGATATTATATTTTTTGTCACATTACTGTTTAATACACGTTTACACGGAATAATAACTACTATTTAAATTAAACATTTTATACTAACGTTTACGATATTTTAATGACGTTGCAGTGATTAAATTGATTTTAAGCCCTAATAAATTTTATTATATTTCTGAATAAATTTAAATATTTTATAATGAATAAATTTTATTAGTTCGGATAGTTATAAAAAAAAAATTTAACACAAATTCGAAAAAAATGCAATTCAACACAAAATTATATAAATTTTAGCCATTAACTTGGAAAACAATTGTAAGAGAAGCAAATTAGAAAGGATAAATGAATGTGTCGAAGACTTTCGAACCTTAATAAAGTTTAAATGAAGAGTTGAAAAACACATTGATGCAAATGTTGCAAAAACCCAACTTCAAAATTTCATGCTCTACACAATCATTTATAACTATTATTTTTGTTTACCAATAATCATGGTAACATAAAAAGTGCTCATGTTATAGACATTATCATCCATCAACTCATTGCAATTACGACTTTTTAAATATTAAAAAACATATTTTTATAATATTTATTAATTAAATTTTAAGAATCGATTCCCCTATTAAATAACTATAATGTTATTATATTAAAATTAATTTAATTAAAAATGTTTTATTTTTCAATTAATATGTTATCATAAGAAAATTTGATGATTTTTTTTTTTTTTTTTTTTGAATTGTCATATATTAATTTCAATGTGTCCGGTCCAAGTACTCACAAAGGCACAACGAGCCCAAGAATTTAACGGTCCGATTCGCTAGGCCCAGATTGAAAATACTCGCGGGGGATTGACTGCCTAGACATGTCAAACATACCAACGGATGAGATCATCTTATCAAAATCTCTTTCGATGAGGTGGCAGCACATGATTGAAGAACACCCGCAGAAACAATATTTATAACGGCACTCGCGCGCGACATGCGGGTCACTGGGGCTCCGGTGAAGGGAAATTGGGTAATTTCTTAATTTCATCTTCTGTTCCGGCCATTTACTTGTTTAGATTTAAGTTTTAGTCCTGCTTGGTTGCTGAGAAACTGAGAGAAAATGAAGTGAATTTGAGTGTTTCCGTTACCTAGTCAGCCCCAATAGGAAGCATTTACTTTTTGAAGCTGATCGCTGGGTAAACTCTAGTAATCATATTATTACGAACCCTTTCCTTTTCTTTTGGTTTGGTGTTCTCGGATTTCCTCAGTTTTCAAAACCAGTAAGTTGTCTGGGAACTTTCAATATGAAAGTTTAGCATCTGTTTCGGGTTTGGTTGATTGGTTGTGCGATTATGTTTATTGAGAAACTCATGTTTGATCTTGGATTTGGTCAATGGAATAGCTGACTTGAGTTTGGATTATTGTGATTAAGAGTAACAAAAGATGAAATTTGAGTTTTGGTGCCAGATTAGAACTCAGAAGCCTACATATATATTATATATTCATGTATGCAGTAGATAGTATGTAGGCAATTACGTGAATCTGTATGTGCGCCTGTGTATGTATATGCATATAATAGACTACCCGGGAGATGTTTTGGTTACAGGTCAAGTATATATAGATGGTAGATATGGAAATGGGATTGGTACAATTTGGAGGAGTCGTGGCTTTATGTTAATGGTCGTTTAGTAACTTGTAAGCAATAATCTACCTTGTTTATGCGCATTAGATAGATATAAGTTAGTTGTTCTGTAACTTCTGTTCCATGAAGAAGTGTAATCTCTGTGCTTTAAAATGTGCTTAGTAATACTGCATCCCTTGATGTTCTAGTCTAAATGTCCTTTGAAGTATGACATATCCTTCATCCTTTAAATGACTAAGGAGAGAATGCTTAAGAAATGAGAATTTGCATCTATTTCGTTAAGTTAAGATGCTAGTTTCCGATATAGTATTTAAGGTAATAATAACGGACCGGGGTCATAAACAATTTGTTTGTTCATAGAAGTTGCCTTCTTGGTTATTTTCGTCTGAGAGAATTTTCTAAGTTATATGTGTTTGCACTAGTTGTGTGATATTACATGTTTTTATAAAAAAATCGTTGTAAATGTTACTTTGTTGTTTTGTTTTATGTTTACTAGTAGACAAGGATTTTTGCAGAGTCAAATTTAGCCAATGTGGTTTTAGCTTTGTCGATCATTTTTCATGTTATGTTTGAGGATATATGACTCCTTCAACTTGATTGTCAGACAAGATAATTCTCTAAAGATATTATGAATTTTTTTGTTTCTGTAATAATTTTCAGATATTGTTTATTGATCAAAGAAAGAAATCTTAATTTCTTAGTTACTCCTTCCCTCTTAACTCTAGGTAATTGAGAGAATCATGATGTCCGCTGCACAAGATGGAATCCTAGGCCGACCTAAGGCTGAATGGACACCATCTCGTGATGCTTTCCTTGTTGGGATTTTCATCGAACAGCAAAATCGTGGGAGGACTGCCTACAATGAATTCAAAAGTGAAGTTATTAGATCTGCTACCCGCGATTTTAATAAGAAATTTAGCATGAATTTAGAAGAGAATCAGATTAAGAACCGCTACAATGTAATGAAGAAAGACTACGGTGTTGTTAAAACTCTACTTAGTAATCCTGATTTTTGTTGGGATGAAACAAGACAAATGGTGGTGGCTGATGATAAAGTTTGGGATAGCTATATTGCAGTAAGTACTTATAATACCTTCCCAATTCCTTTATGCAAACACATGAAGAATCTTACCAACTATATCTGTTATAGGTGCGAACTGAGGCAAGGCCTTTCCGGCGTAAGAGCTTCCCTCTTTATAAACAATTGTCTATAATATTTGAAGGTAAGTTTTCTTATAGCCTTCAATATTAGTCTTTAACTCTAGTGGGAATTAGTAATATCGTATTCACAGTACTCCAAATGTAGGAGAAAGAGTTACTGGAAAATGCCAATTTCCCAGTGGAATTCCTGAAGAGGGAAATAGCAATACAGAAACTGTGAGATCTTCAGATCCAACAAACTTACCTGCGCATTTAGTTGATGCTACTCCTGATTCTGATTCAATAGTCCGCGTAAACGAAACTCAACCAAAGAAGCGCAAATCTTGTGCACCAATGACACAAGGTGGCCGAAGGCAAAGAGCATGCTATGATGTTGGAGGGACAATTGAGAATGCCTTGTATGAAATGTTTTCCACAGCTCGATTGGAAGCTTTACAAAGAACTAATGCATCAGGTGACATAATATTCTATGGGAAGTGCCTGGAGGAGTTGCAAAAATTGGAAGAATTAGATGATGGTGAATTTATCAAAGCTGTTAATGTTCTGAAAGATGATAAGAATGCAGTTGCTTTCATGAAAATTAAAGGGCCTCGTCGTCTTGTTTGGTTGAGATCTCTATGTCAATGTTAGTTCTTAAATCTTATAATGAGTTTTAGGAAGGTCCTCCAAATTTCACAATCAATCCTTTTTTTTTTTTGTGGTAATCATACCGATTTTCAGCTCTCATCCAACGACGAAATTTTATGATTTGAGTTATAACTACTACTATTCCTCATGCCGAGAAAATACAAAATACTACAGTGCAAATTCAAATTCTTGACCTTGCTGTGCTAAGAGTGAATTCTTTTATTATTTGGGATCTCACTGCGGTTTACCTCGATAGCAATCTGTTTGTGTTGTATACTCAAAGAGAATTTTTCCTATCACTAGCATTTTCTCTAAGTTGTCGTCCCAAGAGTTTAGAATTTTGAAATGAATGTGTGAATTTATTTATTTATTTTTTGGAAGAGAATTTTTCACCATTTATTTATGTATATGGTGTACATATAGATGTTCTTTCTATACATGAAATTTTTTTAAAGTTATAAAAGATTAGATGGAATATAAAAGAATGAATTTACTTTAAAAAAGAAAACCACATGAACTCTTTGTTGTTTTCATTTCTATTTTAATTTTCTTTTTTTCCAAATGGCATGAAAGTAGAGAATAAGTATTCAAGATTGTTAATCTGGAGCCACAAAGTAAAATGACCAAACTATAAACAACTGTCCCTACCATTTAACCAATAATTAGTACTGATGTGTATATCTATCTATATACTTGTATGTATATATACATATATATATATGTAAATTATTAGATGTAATATAAAATAATCATCCTTTTCAAATTATTATTTGAATAATGCAATCTTAAATTGCTAAAAATAGAATAAAACAAAATTCTTTTAATTTTCGAAGCTCATATATACTTAAGTACCCATTTGTTTATTTTTAAAAGGATGCATTAATCAATTTAAAAAGTAAAAAATAAAATAATTTTAAACATAAACATTTTTATATTAACAAAAAAAAAAACTTGAAAATAATTTTCTTAGTAAGAAAAACTTATTTTATATTCTAAAAATAAAGAAATAATAATAATAAAAAGAAAAAGATTTAGAGCAAAAAAGCCAAAATCATGTCCTCTCCACAAAAACAGCACACTGGACTAATAACCGCGAAACACGAGCAAGAGATTACACTCACTCTCACTCCCCCTTCCACTATTATACACGCGCGCTCACTCAACCCTACTCTTCTCTCCCAAGGAAAGTAAAGTTCTTTGCGACCCCAAAACGCAATCTTCATCAATCTGAATCATTAATCCTTCTTATTCTCTCTCTCTCTCTGTACTTCAATTAATGATCGTCAGTCAATAATGGCTCGTCTCCTTCTCTCTGCCACCTTCCTATCTCTCCTTTCTCTCTCTTCACTCTCAGGTAAATTATCTTCATTCTTCTCCATCGTACTTAACTTCATCCTATCTTTAATTTTCTCGATTACCGTTAACCCATCTATTCTTTATCTCCGCACAGAAGTTGCGCCGGTTTCTTTCAAGCTCATCAACAGGTGTCGCCAGACTATTTGGCCCGGTTTTCTTTCCGGAGCCAACTCCGACCAATTCCCCACAACCGGCTTCACTCTCCAACCCGGTAAGTCTCGGACCGTCACGATACCCAAGTCCTGGTCGGGTCGGCTCTGGGCGCGGACTGCCTGCTATCGAGATCGCAATTCGGGGAGATTCACTTGCGTGACGGCAGATTGTGGGTCCGGGAGCGTGGAATGCGAAGGCGCCGGCGCGAAGCCTCCTGCCACGCTGGCGGAGTTCACTCTAAACGGCGCCGGAGGACTAGACTTCTATGACGTCAGCTTGGTAGACGGGTACAACCTGCCGATGCTGGTTTTGCCAAAGAAAAGTACAACCGGTGGATGCGGCGCGACGGGGTGTCTCGTGGACTTGAACGGCGCGTGCCCCGCGGAGCTGAAGGTCGTTAGTGGAAATCACTCCAGGAGCGTGGCGTGCAGGAGCGCGTGTGAGGCGTTCGGAGACCCAAGATACTGCTGCAGCGAGGCGTACGCCACGCCCGACACGTGTCCGCCGTCTCCTTACTCGCTGTTCTTCAAACACGCGTGCCCCCGCGCTTATAGCTACGCGTACGACGATAAAACGAGCACGTACACGTGCGCCACCGGAGCCGACTATGTTATTATATTTTGTCCCCCTCCTTATACGAGGTAAAATTACTTGGCTAAGTTTACCTATCGTTTCTTATTTATCCTTCATGCGGCGTCGTATTAGGAGTTCAGGAGGGTAGCGTGGTAAATTTAGATATTAAATAATTGGCTAGGGTTAAAAGGAGAGGATAGTTCTGCTCTCCATGTTTTGAAGGAGAAGTTTGTAGTGGACCATTTGTTGGGAGGTAGAAGGGGAATGCTGAGTAGAGAGCGACATGCTGACAAACACGGTGTATTTTACTAAGAAACTGAATGTGGGTAATAAAAACAAAAATAGTTAATGAATTTCATATCTGAAATAAAAATAGAAAAAGAAATTAAAATAGTAGAGAATAAGAGTTAATTCCCTACTGACTCTTATTGAGGCATCAGAGTTAATTTTGTATGTACTTTATGGAGGTGGCTGCCATATCAAGTTGTTGGGTCCCTGCTCATTGTTGAGGAATAAGTAAGACGCCATTTCTATTTCCATGCTTGACCCCGTTTCCTTGAACCATCGTTGAAGTTTTTGGGTTGAAGCAAGAGGGTTCATCCAGTTTTTGGTGATAATATATCAATTGATTTCTAGTTTTCTACTCCACTATATGTCTCATAAGATCAGCATAAACGGAGATCTTTTGTCCTGATGAACTTGTGGACTTCTGAAATCTATTTACTAGCTAAAAATTAAATCTTGATATCTCCCTGCTCTGTCCCCATACAGGACCGATCCTCTATACCTTTGTTGCATCCTGGCATTCTTTAAAGACATGACTCACTGACTCCGCCTCACCACGAAATTGATACCGAGTGTCAAGTTGTATTCCTTTTTGGGTTAGGCGTTTCCAAACCAGTAGTATATTCTGGCATACTCTCCAGGCCATATGTAAATACTTAAAGAGTGATCTTTTAGTTTTCTTCTTCAGAATTTTTTCTTTGTGTTAAATAGTTGACACTGCCTGATTGCATATGTTTTGCCGCCTTTCTATCTTTGATTCCTTGGTTTTCTCTAATCTGAAGACATAATAAAAAAGGTACCTTCTTAATTCTGAGTTCTTAACTTTAGAGAGGCAGATTGAGAACCGAAATGAACTCAAGCGAACTACCAGCTTAAACTAGTTCAAAACATTTGGTGGGTTGAGCAATGCTGGTAACTAATCGTGGGTAACTTTTAGTAGTTTCCCAAACTTAAGTTCCTGAAGTGGATGAACTGAAATTGTTAAGAGTTATGGTAAATAAGGCATTAAGTTATTTTGTATGTAAATGTGCAGCCAGAAGTTATTAGGATCAAGAAAAGATGGAGCATTGCTTCCTCTTGTGAATATGAGTACGATACACCTATCAAGCCGCCATGCCAATGAAGCTTCAGTTTCAGGTCTGCTCCAATTACAACTTATAGCATCTTTTCTTACCACAATTTGGCTCTTCCACCCACCTGAATTACCTTTATGACTCACTAACATTTCCCAGCCAGGAATATAGTACTGTGAAGATCAAGCTCAGAGTTTGCTCTCTTGGTCGTCGTCCTCCTTGACGCTGTTTCCAGCTCTCTCTTTCTATTTCTAGCGACATTTACACGAATCCAGCTGTTAAAAGTTGCGGATTGGCTAAATCTGTGTGTAATATTGTTGAATACCACATGTAATTTTGTACATTCCTTCCTTCTTCTACTTGTGTATACTTAGTTTTGTTTCATCATCATATTGAATTCTTTTTCAAGCATTCAATATAAATGTATTGGCAGTCACTGTTTACCATGGCACCTTTATAGTAATTTTTCATATAACAAATAAACTTCTCTTCCCTTGATAATTACTTGTATGTCTTGGTAACACATAAGAATGGACCAATTCAATTTCATTTTTCTCTCTCATTATTAAATATACTCTTTTTAAAAGGAAAAAAAAAAAAAAAGAGAGATTATATTAACAGAGAGAACATCGAGTACAGAAGAAGAAAGCAAAATAAAATGGGCTGGGCTTAGCATTTGAGTTCGCCTATTGAAATGCAGCCCATTTAGTAAAATTAGGTATTTTATTGAAAGTCTTTTTGTTTTTATATAATTTTTGTTGAAATAAGATAATATTAACATTATTTTTATTTTTATATAGTTACAATTTTAAATTTTAAATTTTGGGAAACTTCAAACCCATTTCTGAAACACATTGTGAAATTTAAACTTGGCATTTCTAAATTGGGCTGTATTTTGTTTGTTCACCTGAAATTTAAACTAATTTGTTTTTTTTTTCTGTTTTTATAATGATACATTTCAAGTTATTCAAATACTTAATTCTTTTACGAAAAATATAAAGAGGTATACAACTTGACCAATGGTAAAGTGTAGTTATCACATATCATATTCTGTTTTATATAGTAATGATCGGAGCATATTTACTTAAATCACATATACTCGAGTTAAGTAAAATAACTTAATTTTATTAATCATAATAAAGTCGCTGAAGCATTTCGTATCTTAAATGTAAAACATAAACATATGTACCATGCTCTAAATTTTTTTACTTACATTACTAAACAAAAGTATGAAATAAAAACCTTAATCTCAAAGTCTATCTTAAAAAAATTCCTCTATATCACCACTCACTTTGCAGCGGTATTTACAGTACCTGAATGATAATAGGATGTGAGATAAAATATTTCAATAACCGATATTATGAAATCATAGTATAGTAATAACTGGAGCATATTTACTTAAATTACATATACTCGAGTTAAGTAAAATAACTTAATTTTATTAATCATAATAAAGTCCCTTAAGCATTTCGTATCTTAAATGTAAAACATAAACATATGTACGAGGCTCTAAATTTTTTTACTTACATTACTAAACAAAAGTATGAAATAAAAACTTTAATCTCAGAGTCTATCTTAAAAAAATTCCTCTACATCACTACTCACTTTGCAGCGGTATCTACAGTACCTATAGGGTGATAGGGGGACAGATAAAATATTTCAATAAGCGATATTATGAAATTACAGTATAGTAGATACAATATATAGTTTATTTACACACAACAAAATACATATCATATAATCTTTACAAAACATATACGAATTAGAATATGAATACACAAATCAGAAAATAGATTCACAATTACTTCTTTGTATACTTTATCACTATTATGGATAATCAATCAACTACCATACATTATGTGCAGACATATATTTATTACTGGTTTCTCATGTTTCTGAATACGAAATGACATACATGAGTACTTTGAAACACTGCTACCTCCCAAACACGAAACAGTTAGAATAAGCAGATTAGATTGTTTTCCTATATACCCGAATACGAAACAGTTATGTATGGGTACACACTTATCATTTTGCCTATACATCCTAACACAGAACGGTATGTATAATTATATTGAAGCATAACACAATGCAGGTACTTGTAGAACAACTCATATTCATAATGAGTTAAGCACGCATATTAAAATCATATTTCAGAAACATGAAATGAAATAACACTTTTATCGAAATAAAACTTTAATTAATACTTACTTAGCGAATACGAAAGACAAATTAAATAATTGCACATTTTATACTAAAAATACGTAAAGTATTTCAAAACTACATAGGTTATGAATCCATAACATCTACTTACTTTAATTCCTTAGCAGTCATAATCTTAATTCCGACATAGTTTCAGCTTTATTTATAATCTTTTCCTCTCAAAAAATTAGTTGAGTTTTGGGATGACTTTTAGTCACTTTCTTGACTCAAAAAGATTCAACACAATATTCAAAAACTAATCCTGCAAATTAAAGAGAAATTAAACTTTAAGATTTAAGAAAAAACTTATCTTTCTAATAGCCTATAACCTCTTTTTGATTGTGAGCCTTTTTTCTCTTCTTTTTCTCTTCTTATGCTCTCATAAATTTAACAGAGTTTCTCTAATATTTTTATCTAAAATTTCAAAATAACTCAAAAATCACACACTTCGTATGCCTTCTTTCTCTTCCTTCTTTGTACCTCTATACTTCTCATTATTTTTTTATCATTTGGAATATCTCTTCCTCCCTTCTCTCATCCTCTTTTTATATGAGTAGAGGGTCCTGAGAGAAAGGTTGTCATCATTCCATCATGCCACTTTATCTAAAAGTTGTCACCTTTCAACATATCACTTCATTTAAAAGGTCATCACTTTTCACTTATCATTTTATTTAAAAAGTTACTACTTTTTATATGTTATTTCATCTAAAAGTTGTCATTTTCTGTGATGTCACTTTATCTAAAGTTACTACTTTTTATATGTCATTTTATCTAAAAATTATCACTTTTCGTTATTTTATTTTACATAAAAGTTATCACTTGTCATTGTACCACTTTATTTAAAAAGTTCATATATTTTTTCATGCCTCTTCGTGCTTATTTTGTTGGGGATATAAGCTATTATGCTCACGATTCAATTATTCGCGTAATATATTGAATACATTATTATTTGACAATTTATTTTAATATATGACAATAGTATTTTATTATCATATTGTTTAATTTATGTGATAAAGTTCTTAATTAAATTTATAGATTTTACATCAAGATGGAGATCTTGATAATGAAAATAAAATCTTTTATAATATAATTTAAAATGTTCTTAGTCATTGGATCATCAAAATGAGACATTAATGATCTGGTAAGACTAATATATATGTGATAGTCTCTATAAGATAAATATTAGTTGATCTCATTAATTAAATCGCATATATAGATGATGCATATGAAGATATGATCATTGAACCGACCCAATTGAGAATTTCTAATGATTAATATTATCTTAAACTATTAATAGAATATTCTCTTATTTTAACAATGTGTAAGAATTTTCTTAGACATGAGATTATCATAGTAATTGATAAGTCATTTATGATACTTTGATTATGGACACCTATGGCCATAGAACTGTAGTTGAAAAGATATTGAGTGTGATTAAATGCTTGTAGAATTAATGATTGGTCAATACAGAATCTGCCAACTTGGGTAATAAGTTTAAGTTTTATGTTGTTATTTATTATAATGACAAAATTAAGATCTTAGCATGGCAGTTGAATGAATGAATAAAAAAATTTCTTATATCATTCATTAGTCAATTATAATTTACATGAAATATAGTTGGTTACCTATTAGGATTTGACGGTTAAACCATATCATATGGTTAATCTGGAGCAATAATGACAGAATAAAGTATTACATATTTCTTTAGCTGGTTCTTGAGAGTAATTATACATTTTATACTATCAAGTCATTGACGAGTGTTACTAGATGTCAACCTTAATTAGTAAATTAGTTTGACCAATTTGCTACCAGTTTTGTGTTGAATTTATGAGGTCGCACACTAACGAGTGTTCTGATTTTTGTTAAATATATTAATTATTTGAAAATTAAAATAGAGAATTTAATTTAATTAAATAAATAAAATTTTTGGTCTAAATAGAATATTATTATATTCTTTAATAGCACCGAGAATATAATTAATATTCTAAACAAATTAAATTTTTCTATTTTTAAAATAAAAAATTAATATTTATATTTTAGTAATTATATTATTAGTGTAATAATATAATATGTGTTGCTATTATAATAATTGAGATTATTATAAAATTTAATTTGAAATTAAATTAGTTTATAAAATTTAATTTGAAATTAAATTAGTTTATAAAATTATTTTATTAAATAATAATAATTAAAAAGGATAAACATATATATATATATATATATGAGATATATATATAAATATTTAGGTGTTAAAAAAAAAAAAATGGATGAGACCAAATAAATTTGGACGTCCACAGGAAGAGTCCAAAAGGAACTCCTCCAGCCATGCCACCTATATATATATATATGATATATATATGTGTGGGGTTTTGAAAATAGAGAGAAAAGAATTAAAAAATCAGCAGCACACTAAAAGAAAGATTGTTGAATTCTTTCTTAAGATTTTGTTAGAAAATTTTAATATATTTATATTGTTAAATTTGTCCGTACATTTTATTAATCAAAGAGTTAGAATGGTAAATGTTGGTTTTGGTACAGATACGCATAAAATATTCGTATTTTTGAGCAATTTTAATTTAAGAATCAATTGTCATATATGTTTTAAATTTAATATTTGATATGCAATATAAATTTTAAGCACAAATAAATCAGATTGCATTGTTATTTTTATATTTCGTTGCGTGTTATGCACATATTACAATTTTTCATATTCTACATTTTTCATTATTATCTATTATTTCTCCGTTTGACTCTAAATTATGTCTTTAATCTTATTATATATTTATAAATAAATATAAATACTAAATTAATATATCAAACATAATAAATTAATTCAAGAGTATTTTCAAGCTATCACAGTAGTTAATTTAGATAGTAAAATAAAAAAGATCCTTGCATGGTGGCGGCTTTACCATATGAAAAATATTCGTAAAATAACTAACTTGATATTAAAATAAAAAATAATAATAAAGAAGATTAATCTTGTATTCCATTTAAAATTTTTTCATATAGAGTTTTTAAAAGTTAAAATGCAACATTTTTAGTTCATATATTGTGACTTATTCTTACAACGAGATTGTCTGATAGAAAATCTAAAAGAATTTTTTTTTTTTTAATCACGACTTTAGAATAATAAGAGGTAATTCAAATATAGAAGTTATAATTAAATTTTAATTTTAACAAATTAAATTATTTTTATAATTAAAAAATAAATAAAATAAGATAAGTTGATAAATGATTATTAATAATAATCATATGTGCTTATTATAATAGATTGTGAAAATGTTGCAACATAACTTATAGAAAAGTAATTTGATTATGAAACCTCCAAATAGACATGTAACTTCAACTTTTCTTTTTGTTGATTGATGCTCTTAACTACCCAATTCTAACTCCCTATGTCCTAATTCGACTAGTTTATCAACTACTATCATTTTTGAATGAATGTAGTTATAAAAAAATGTCGCATATCAAATTATAATAAAAAATATTATAAATTAAATTATAATAAATGTTAAATTTTAAAAATTAATTCGATAATTAATTATAATTGTTTATAATTTCATACTTATCTTAATTTAATCACCCAACAAATCTCAATAAAACAATAGCACATTCAATTTTGAACATACTTAAAAAAATCATTTATTGTTCATATAATGTCATATGTTTTTTTTTTTTCCTAATCGGTTGCTCTATAATAAATAGCTTCCAGCCTAGAATTCCAATTTATATTTTAAAGAAAATAATTTGTTGCTCACTTACTTGACCCTCCTAAAATTTCTCCTAACATGAACAATTAAATTCATTAGATTATGTTATAATTAAATTAATAACAAAAAAAAATCTAATATTTGTAAAATTTATGTAGCGCCCGGACCGAGAAGAAAAAAAAAAAAGAGAAAAGCCACGTCGGCAGCCACGTCAGCAGGCCCGGTCAGCAGTCCCGGCCAACCGGGGCCTGCCACGTGGCAAGACCACGTCGCTCCGGAACGGGCCACGTTGGCGATCCGCGTGGGCGCGATCGGACGGCCCAGATCAATCGCGCGATCGTACGGCCCAGATACAATCGCACGGACGGCCCAAATTCAATCAAAAACGAACGGCCCAGATTAAAACAAAATGGACGGCTGAGATCAAAAAGCTAGGGGTTATAAATAGAACCCCCACACCAGACCACAAACCCTAGCCGCCTGCCACTCGCCGGAGAAGACGAACCAGAGGCCGACCGCCGCCACTCGCCGCCGCACCGGGGAAATTTCCGACCGCCGATCGAGGTAAATTTCATACCCCCGACTCGTTTTTCCACGCTGATTCCTCCTGTGGCCAAATCGAAGCCAAAATCCTGGCCAAACGGCCGGAATACGCGGCCGAAGACCAGCGGCGCCGCCGCGCCCCCTCTCGGTTTTTGCCTCCGACGAGGCCCTTCCCGGCCTCTGTTTGATGCAATTTTTATATCACCGTGATCACCATTCTTTTCTCTACAGGTTGACCGGAGCCGAATCACCAAATCACGAACCTCGCCGGAGAGCCGCCGCACCCGAGAGCGCCGCCGCCGGTAAGCTCCGCTTCTCCGTGATTTTTTGGCCCCCCGAGGGCCCTAGGGTTGTTTTCTCGCAGGGACCGATGCGAGTGTGGCCGAATTCGGTCGGAAACGGCCGAAAACAGCCAACCCGAGGCAAATCGCCGCCATGCCGGAGTTGCGATATTGGCCAAAATGGGGCCTTGAGCCTAATTTGAGATTTTTTGGAACACGTTCAGGTACCGTTAGTGTGTTTCAGTTCCCCGGGAAAAATTCAGGAAAAATTAGGGACGGCCTGTAGGCGCACTGTGAATCGTATTCGGATCCCGAAAACAAGTAAGGACCCCTCACCCTATTTCCTATCACGGTATTAAAGTTCAAAATGATAAAACGGTATTTCTTGAATTAACGCATGTGTGAAATTGCTTAAGGTTGCTAATGGAGCCGGAGTCTAGTGTGATTGATAATTTACTGTTATTTGGCTTGTTTTACAACTTTAAATGCATTATGAGGTTTGATGTGTTCATTTTATAGTTTCGAGTGCATATATTACTATTTTATTAATTATGGGTTGAATGACTGAAGAACTGATACTGTATGTTGTCTGTTTGGCATGAATTACGATTTGCTTGTTTAAATGTGAATTGATGATGCTTATTGAGGAAAAGGAAAATGAAACATTGTGTAGACTGATAATTGTATGATGGGGTCAGCCTGACTAGATATCCTGGGAGATGGTGGACGGACCGGGTCCGTAGGGAACCCTACCGGGATTGTGGTCTCACATGCCAGACGGGGTATGGAGATCTTATGGTTTTGGCACCCATACCGGACGGGGTATGGGGACGGCCCGTTTCACCCTCATACCGGACGGGGTATTGAGGTTTATGGTTTTGGCGCCCATACCGGACGAGGTATGGGGACGGCCCGTTTCACCCTCATACCGGACGGGGTATTGAGGTTTATGGTTTTGGCGCCCATACCGGACGGGGTATGGGGAGGGCCCTGGAAACTGATTATGAATGTTAAAGGTTAACGGGTAGCGGGACCCCTAGGGACCCCCATGGATACTAGTAGGCTGGTAAATGAGAAAAGAATATGTTGTATAATGATTGAATTACAAAAGGCGTGATAAGTGCTATGTTTTACAGCTTATATTATTCCATTATTGTGATAATGTTATTGTTTTCTTATATTGTTTCACGAATTCCACCGAGGTAAGTGGATGGTAAAGGTTTTATCATAAATAAAAGGATTTGTTGTAAATCATGCTCCATTGGTCTTTTGTGTTTTTCTACCCACCTTTACCTCCGTGACGGTGAGATATCGTGATGTTCTTACTGGGCTAGTGTAGCTCTCTCCTTATTTAACCATTTCAGATCAGGAAGACATGGTTCCCGAGCCCGTTCCGCAGGAGGACGACGAAGGGGATGCCTAGAGACTCTGTAGTCATATTCATAGTTTTATTTTCGAGTTTCTCTTTTAGTTAGTTTAATCTTTTATATTTTAAGTACGTTTTTGATTTTCGTGTAAGGGATGTTAACTGAAATTTTGATCTCGCTTCCGCATTTTTTATGTTTAAATACTCATTTCATTTTTTCACATTTCCGGGGTCGTTACAATTTATTTTTTAAATTAATTTTTAAAATATCTAAATATACGATCATTATTTTAGTTTTTATTAAAAATATAAATATAAATATTTGAAGTCTAAATAAAAAATTGACCCACATGGGACTTTTGAGGCATGAATTGAATTCACGATGAATTTTGCTGAAATTGGAATGAAATAAAGCAGAGATGTGCACATAACTTAATTGGGTTTGGAATTTGGACCAGTCAAGTATTAATTACTTAATTAGAAAAATAAATCTTAATCCTCCCACACCCATATTGAGAGGGACCACGACTGTCTACTCCACCTTATCCATATTTTGTTATACTATATATTAACAATAAATTTCGAGAGCAAGAGTAATGTTTATTACAATATATTTAAAATGTGTATGTACACAACTTTCATTATTAGTCAAATGTGTCTCGATTCTATGTTATTTATGTTCCTCTAGTTTAATCATGAGTCAACAATGGAGATTTTTATGTGATCATTTTATTTTTACGTACGTTCCACGAATATTTAGTTAATAAATATATAAAATTAATTTCAAATAAAATATATTTTTTTTCCTTGTACATGAAATAAAAGTTTACAATCAAAACCAAATTTAAAAGGTGGGCAGGTGGTTCACTTTTTCTATGACATGCTCCACGAAAAATAAAAAGTAAATAATTTTGTTCATCCCCTTTTCATAATTATAATCTATGTTGGGCAACAAAATTATTTCACTTTAATGTGTAAAAAAAGTCATGACTCGTACGTGTGCTGTGGACCTCCACGTGTAAAATTCTATAAAAATCAATTACCTTAATTTTAAGAGCTCTCACCCAACTAATTTTCTCTCTATCGTATGAATAATCGATTATCCGTATAAATTTTTGGAAAATTAAATTATAATTATCGTTCCCAACAATTTCATGTTTATCTTAATTAAAAATGACAAATTATAGTTATATTTTAGGCAATGAAAATTGGGTTTATATTAAATTTACTTATTTTATTCAAAATAATTGAATTTTACTAATTTATATTTAAAAAATAGTAATTATATTAAAATGTCAAATATCTTTATGTAATTTAAAAAGTTTATTTAGCAAAACTTTGTTAAATAAAAAATGGGAATCATTTTCCACGCTCTTGAAATTGAAAGCCTAAGTGGGACCCAATTGTCAGTGGCCAAATAATTTAATAATTCATTTTCATCGAGTTCGGTCAAAATTTTCTTCTAACTATTCCTCAAAAGAAGAGAGCCGTAGAGGATCCAATGCTTTATTGCTATAATTGCTCTGTGCGCCGTTTACGCGTGGCAAAATTTCAACGGCTAAATTTTATGACGTGGCAAGAAATTCACCAATAGACATCCGGCCCCATTTTCATGCTGTTTCCACATCAGCGTGAAAAAAAATGACGTGGAGCCGTATCAGCGTGATCTGGATGATGATGCGATGTGGAAAATGACACGTTTCACCATCACCCAATGTAGATTAGTACGGGACAATGTAACAATTAACGGCTCCAATAATAATAATAATAAGGTGTTTTAAATAAAATATATGCTCAATAATATATATACATAAATTATAATTTTTTAAATAAATTAAAATATTGATAATTTAATTAACTAGTGATTAATAATATTATTATTCCATTTACTTAGTAAATAAGATAAAATAATTAAAATAATTTACATAACTATTTATAAATATATTATTAATTAAAATATTATAATAAAAAAAAAACTCTTATGTATATAATTTATAACATATCGACAGTAATAGATAGTTAGTTAACAAGATCAAAATATATGATTCATATATGGGTTATTTAATATAGATGACTTGCATATAATTTTAATATAATGCACATTATTTCTATGAAAAATATGTAAATTTTTAAATATTTCTTAAATAATCAAATTACAAACATAATTTTGTCTCAAAATACTAAACAGATAATTTAATGCTTCATTTGATATATGGCAAATATTTTTTAAGATTTGTATGTTTTGAATGGATATATTTTGTTATGCATAAAATCATCTAAAGTAATTAACAGCAATTAAAATAATAACAAAATTATAAACTTTTGAATATTATTTTTTAGGTTCTTTATAAAATGATTTTAAATGTACTTTGATTACTTAACAAAATATGTAACCTCAATATATTTTTATGAATGCACATATGTATAAATACATATAAATTTAGAGTAAATAATAAATTATTTTAATATACCAAATAATGGAATTTAAAATTTTATAATTTTATCATCATCTTCATTATTATTTTCTTTATTGTTAACTAACTTATCATAATTTTGTAAATAAAATACGTAATAGGGCACTCAAGAGTGAATTACGGTGGGATTAAATTACTCAAACTTTATAGTAATAAATAAAAGCTTATTGAATATGTATTAATTAATCCACTAACCCATGTAACTTTTGTCTAATTCCACTAATGATCCTCGTTTAGGGAGAAAAAAAAAATAATTAAATATTCTAAAACCCATAATCAATGTTCACTAGTCTACATTTGTAGTAGAACGGACAATGTTACCGGGTTAATCCGACCCGTTACTTTACAGATTTCCAATTATCCCCGTTTGCAGACAGTAAAGGGCGTGTATTGGCGCGCATAATTCATTACTGACAAGAAAGAGTGAGCCTCAGACCGCTCACATGTCAGACATACACAATAGTACAATTATGGAGTTTTGCATTGTTACTATAAAGCACCTGATTGATTATAATACTCTCTGGTTTCCCTCATTTTCTCTCTCCTCTTATCTGTAAATCACTTCTGTCGGTTTACGGCCAATCGCCATTGTCATTGAACTTTGAGCACCACTCACCTGATCAATCAACCGAGGCCCGCCAATCGTCACCGCCTCTGCTACTTCCTCTCAAGGAGAGAGCTTAGTATTGTTATCTCTTTTTCTCCCATTTCTACTCTTACCAAACATTCCCCGAGAAAGGTGGAAGACGGAGGAAAGGATGAAAAGCAAACGTAGCAAAACCCACATGGATCTTTCCCCTTGTAGTTCATTCACTCACCTTGTTGTTCTCCTTGCTCTGCTTTTGATCTCTAGAGGTAAAACAATGTAGAAGAAGAGATTTCGCCTTTTTTCTCCTCAGATTATTTCCTGCATTTCTAAAATCTTTTCAGCCTTTTCGTTTTCTTTATGGGTTTTGCATTTCCTCATCTGGGTTTGTTTGAAATTTCAATTTCTGCAATGTTTTATCTCTAAACGTTGTCTCTGTTTTGGGAAATTTTTCAGGTGTTTCAGGTGCTACTTTCACGTTCGTCAACAGATGTGATTTCACTGTATGGCCGGGGATTCTCGCCAATGCAGGCTCCCCTGCACTCGACACCACTGGATTCGAGCTCCCGAAAGACTCTTCGCGGTCTTTTCTGGCCCCTACGGGTTGGTCCGGTCGCTTCTGGGCCCGAACTGGCTGTAACTTTGATGGATCCGGAGCCGGGTCGTGTGCGACCGCCGATTGCGGGTCGGGGCTAATGGAGTGCAACGGAATGGGAGCCGCCCCGCCGGTCACACTCGCAGAGTTCACTCTAGGAACGGGCGGCCAGGACTTCTATGACGTCAGCCTCGTCGACGGGTACAATCTACCTCTAATCGTCGAAGGGAGTGGCGGGTCAGGTCCGTGCGCTTCTACCGGATGCTCCACAGATTTGAACCGGCAGTGCCCGGCCGAGCTCCGTGCCGGTTACGGCAGCGGTTGCAAAAGCGCGTGCCTGGCTTTCGGGAGCCCTGAGTACTGCTGCAGCGGCGCGTATAGAACACCTGACACTTGCCGGCCGTCAGTTTACTCGGAGATGTTCAAGGCCGCTTGTCCCCGGTCGTATAGCTACGCGTACGATGATGCTACGAGCACGTTTACCTGTACCGGCGCAGATTATACGGTGACGTTTTGTCCCTCCTCGCCAAGGTAAAAAAATCTCCTTCCTTTTCACTTGACTACTTGGTTTTGCAGCTCTTTGTTGCCCAAGTTAAAATTTTTTTTTGACCCATGTAAGCAAAATGTTTTTGGAAGTAAATCGAACAAGCAAGGCCAAATATTCCCTTTTGGTTTATTAGTATATCTTTTGTAGATTTATTTATAGATTTATACAACTTTTAGTATTAATCACTTCAAGATTAAGCTAATCAAGACTTAAATGTGGTTGTTGTCGCCTTAAATTTTCCGAGAAAATTCTGACAGATTCTATTAAATTTTCATTTTTTTACTGCAAGAAATAATCTTTTTCTATGGTGAAAAATGGGTTGTTGCAGTCAAAAATCCGCAAGCTATTATTATTCAACACCAATGACAGGAGGAACAGCATCGCAGCAGCAAGGGACAGAGTCGGGTATGGGGTACTCGGGTGAGGGTTATGGGTATTCTGAAACTGGGTCAGTACCCGGATCTGGGGAGACCATGTTTGGAGACGGGTCATGGTTGGCCGGGTTAGCCATGGGAGATTCACCAAGAAGAACAAGCTTGCAAAATGCCGGATTTCATTTACTTCTCATCGCATCCTCAACTTTTACTCTCGTTTTCTCGTTTGTGTACTTGTAGCCCAACTCTTTCCTTAATTCCAATATCAATCAATGTGGTTTTTGTTTAATTAATTTGAATTATTTAACAGATTTGCAGGCGTAATGATGGGCTTTATGTGTTTATTAATTTATTTTATTGAAGAACTGTGATGATGATGACCATCATAGCTGACAAGGATTCTAATTCCAGATTGTAAATGGACCCAGTTGGGGATTCTCTGTCTCCTCAATTTTCAAATAGTTTTTCAGAGAATAATTCTTGTGGGTGAACCTCCATCTGGTTATATATAATTTCATTACAGGATCAAAAGAAAAAAAGCAAATGGGAAATCTGGGTTAGTGTGAATTTGCAAGTAGAATAGAGTAGTTGGCGGATCTCTTTGCGGGTACTTCAAGTTTTTGGCTGCTAGTTACTTTTTCTTTTTTACCTTAGAGGAATCTTGAAGCCAATAGCAAGACTACAAAATGTGTTGTATGTGCAATCATTTCACTACATGAGTTCACTTAATTTTGTGGCTCGCATTTTTTAAAGAATATTTCTATACATGTTCTAACATTGTTTGATTAAGTTCTGAAGTATGTAACTTGAGCTTGAATTTCGTTTCAATTGGCAAAAAATATTTTAAAAAATTGTGATTACTAAATAAAAATTAAAGTGTGTATATGTATATATATATTATTCATTATGATGTCCAAACTAAATACATTTTTAACTTTAAAAAAAAATAAAATACAAAAATTAGAGGAGTTGGAACCTTCAAACTTCTAATAACCCATTGCCTCTAATTAAGTTTAATTCGTATTAATTAGCTTATTGTAATTAAGCCTAATCATGCAAAATCTAGCTTGCACTTTCAATTACACCAGATAAGATATTGCAGTCTTGTTAACTGATTTACTATCTATGTCAACATATATATATATATATATGCACACACATGCATGCAGTATACATGTATGTGTATATATATATATACACACACACATACATATGTAGATTGTAAGCTACAATTGAACGCGAATATGTTTAGTTTCTCTGCTTTTACAGAGGGAGAATGTTGAAGTTGCTGTCCTGTTACCGTACACAACACTCAATCTATATTCACCCAAGAAGCCATACATGTTATATGAACCATATTCATCTGTTTCACCTTTTAACTCTCCAGTCCGCCATTCTTGGAGAAGCTTGTCAACCACATCACCCGCCGGCAGGTTTCGAAAATTCTGATCGGTCAAACACATCTGATAGCACCCATTTGGATGCAGAGCAGTCCATAGCATTATCCCCTCTATTGCCGGATGTGAAAAGCCTTCTTGCAACACTTGCTCCAGATAAGCACCCTGTTAAAATTCAGCTTAAAAACTCATAATTTTACTAAATATTTGATTACAAAAATTTGTTCCGAGTTTTATCCGTTAATACATACTCGACAAATCACGTTAAATTTTATAATTTTTTTTTATTTTATTCTTTATTTTGTGTGTTGTTGTAACTTGAATTTGAGAATATCTTATCTATATTTTGAAAATATTTTATATATATTTCTGGAAATTTGTATTTATCATAAAAAATATATTGTGTATATAATAAAAAATTTTGTAAGAGTAAAACTCTCATAACTTTCTCTATTTAAAAGCATATAACTTTATTACCGATGTACAATCAAATTATTATAGTAAAAAAGTGTTTTATGGATTCTGTTTGTAAATGTAAGCGCTTAGTCAAATCACGTTAAATCTTATATATTTTATATTTTGTTCTACTTTATTGTGATTGTGTGCTTATTAAGAATTTATTTTCTCAACAAGAAGTAATTAGTTGGGCAATGGATAAGATTTCTGACCTGTGTTTCCATGTCAAGTTTACTGCTAATATCCACTTCTGTCAGCCAAATGGGAAGCTTCAAAGTAGCTAACTTATCAATTATAGCTTTCATTAATGGAGGATTTGGCACTGTAAAATGACCCTCTAACCCTATCCCATTCATCGAAACACCTCCTCCTTCCAGCTCTCTCACTCTGGCAATATATGTATCAACTGTTGATTTCTCATCCCCACAAGTCTCCACCACATTGAATTCATTCATGAACAATGTTGCCAATGGATCAGCCTGGCTTGCTGTCTGGTAAAATTGCAGGGTTGCATTCGGACCAAGTCGTTGTTCGTAAAAATTGAAATGAAGCATCTCATTGCTGACATCCCAATGAATGAATTCTTCTTTGTATTTGCTCATCAAGCTTTGAATTCTGGAGTTGACAGCTGATTGCAGCTCGGGACCGGTCAAGTTTAGAACCCAGGAAGGGTTGTATTTAGGATCTTCCCAGAAAATATTATGGCCTCTGGCAATAATTCCATTAGCTCTCACAAATTCCATCATCTGATCTGCAATGGCGTAATTGGTCTTCCCTTGTTTAGGCTCTGTTGCATACCACTTTAGTTCGTTTTCGAATACTGTTGCATCGAATCGCTTCACAAACCAGTTCTGTAACAATTCAGAAAGAAATATTTTTTAGAAAAGAATTTCTGAAAACCTGGAGATTAATAAACTTTTATAAGCTGCAGCACTTACTTGATAAGGCAAATTACCCAGAATGGTTTTTGCTATTGCAGATCCAAATGGAAAATCTTTAGAAATCTGCTCTACTGTAATTTCTGCTCCTTGTAATCTATCTCCATTTCTATCAGATAGATGGATAGTCACCGCACGCTTTCGGGCCTGAAAATGTACTGTTAAACAAATAGCATTGACTACTTCTCTAACAAATAGCATTGCCTAATAAAATGAATATATTTTGATGATTCATTTTCTTGGCAACCAAACAGGAACTTACTAGACTAAAGTGTTACCAGTAGTTACAGTGTTTATTATATACTGCTGGTTGATCTTCCATTGTTCTTCAGTAAACGGCTGCAATGAGCTGCTGGCAACTGCTATATTCAAATCCGTATCATTCAAATTCTGGCGTAAACAGAATTAAGAATCCATCATTTAGTTGTCCCATAATCGAAAACTTTCTTTGGCATGTTAAGAACAAAGTTTAACCTGAAAGAAGAGTAAAGCCAAAGTTGATGGTGAATCAACAACAAAACCACCCTTGAGAAAAGACCAGCAACCAGACTTGGCTAAAACAGTCCCAATACAGTTATAAGTTTTGTTGTCTGTCTTCAGGCTTCCCCTGATATGCGCCGAACCTGCTCGTCCCTCGATCTTCACCCAAGCTGTTGGGCACAATCGATTTACAATTAGCCAATTCAAGATTCATTTTTCATGCTGATCAAATTGAAAGAAGAAAAAGGAGGAGGAGGAGGAGGAGAAATACTAACTGGAGAAGCAGTAAATGGAGCCTTGAGTTAGATTATGCAGTACAAAAGCTGGGGTGTAAAATGTGTCCACACTTCTTTTATATTGAACAACAGACGGGTAATCTTTGAGAATCCCTCCGTCGTAAAGTGGGTTCTCTGGTTTCAATTTACACTGCAAATTACAAGAATCATAGATTTAACAGAAACCCAGATAAAATCTTTTAATAATAGTTTTTCTCCCGTTTAAATTTTCTCTTTTTACCTCTGTATAAGCAGTAAAATCATATAAAGGCCCATCTGGAAAACATAAAAAAGAAAACCAAGAAGTAAGGTTGATTTAATTAAGCTTTGAGAACGTCAATGAGAAGAAAGATGAGATAGAGAAATGAACCATATGAAGCCGTAACAAGAACCAAGAAGCCTCCCACCAATAGAAGAAGAAGAAAATGTTTCATTCTGTCCTCTGAGGATCCTACCCTTCACAGTTCCATGGATGAGTCGTGTGTATATATACACACATACTTATGTAACTACATGAACACATATATATGAGGGAGTTAAGGGTTTAGAGGTGAGCTCACAAGGGCACAGTACTGGGTAATCACATGTTTTATGAGAGAGATTTCGTCATGTGAATTTTGTAATTGAGTGGAAATTTATTTTTAGCCTCTGCACTTTACTGTTTTTTTTTTTTTTTTTCTGTGAATTATAATCAGACTCTTGGTTAGTCATCTTTTGAAAATGTTAAATGTACAAACCTTGGAATTCCCAATAGACAGCTGTTTCATTTTTTATTTTTTCCTTGGCTTCATTCAGATTTTGTAAAACCTACTTCCCACAACTAATAACTTAACAAATTATGAATGTTAAATCTTGAATTTGCAAAATGTGCAAAGTAAGAATCTTCTTGACTACTGTACATCACTCAATCTTAATTAATCTTCATTTAAAATTTTAGTTAATTAAAATATTCTGCAGCACGTTATATTTAGTAATAAAATAAAATGAATACAGCGTAGGAGTTTTAATCTTAAACTGATACTAAATTAACCTAATAGATTAGGGAGAGTGGGTAGCAAGAAAACATGGGGAATGACACTAAAAAAAAGAAGTGATCATGGAATGGTGGTGCCTCGGTCGGAGGCATGCAAGGGTAGGGTGCCTTGGATTTGAAGTTTACTCCACTTACCCTTGTTTTGTATCCACTGTCTTCTTCATCTGGTTCTTTTAGGGTTTCTAATTGATGGCTTGGACGTGCATGCGTGCATGATATGGGGGACCATGACTTCACATGCATCCATCATAGATACAATGGCGACCTAATTTTGGCATCCAAAACAAGGCGTTTAGTAAGAAATTGAAGTAACCATTTGAAGTGTATTGAATTTTTTTGGAGATTAAGCCAGAAATTTTCATTGTCTTTGTTCACCTACCACACTAATTGGTCACCTAATTTGTTGTTTGCTTCTTCATCTTGGTTTATCCATCCCCCCTCCCCCCCAAATGGAGCGGAGGCATCTCCTAAGGCACTACAAGTTTTTAGGCCTTGAGGGTTCTTACAAGTTAAATTTTTATCCTTGTTTTAAAATATTTGGTTATTTTTGTTTTCATTTTCTGAAAAAAAAATATATATTTTTTTCAATAAACAAATGTATGTTTCCAAGTTATTTATCCTTTAAATGAATATATATGAAATAATTTGGACCACCGGAGCAAGCCCAAGAAAGAACCTCCTTGCTTGCTTGTACATCTCATTTAAAAGAACTCGGCCCAAAGAAGGCCTCCTTTCATATTCAGTTTAAGCTCAACAGTGATAGCTTTGTGCAAAGGGGATTAATGGTTCATTTGGAACAGTCATGTTCATTAGGTTACCAAACTTCATGTGCAATCTCGGTATTAGTGGTTCCATGTTACTTGAAGTTCATAGGAGCTCCTATAGAATTCTGTGAAAGTAGTTGCCGTCTATAAAGGTGAAAAGTCAAAGTAGGGTCCTCTTACAAATTGAATTAGGCCATCAAAATTTTGCACGTTATTCCTTCAGAATAATATTTGTGCCGATGGCTTATCTCAGTGGAGAATACCAAGCTTCAATGAGGGGGACTCCTCGTGTCTCTTGATCTTGATCACCGTGACACACTCTTTCAACCATTTATAATTTGGACATTAACTTTTCACTCTATGCATATAGAGTTCTATAGCTTGCTCACTCCTTTCAATTTCTTTTACCTTTTAAATTGTTTTTACTGCGCAAATATTGATTCAAAATATATTTTATTCTTGAAAATTGAAAATAAATTTTATTAAAAAGTTTGATCAGATAAATAAATGATCATTAAAGAATAAGATGTAGAATTTGTAGACACACACCTAACGGCCAAACAGGATTACAGATTACACATATCATTTCATCAACTGAACTCCCTACCAAGGTCATGAGCAAAGGCACTTATATCTCTCAAAAATTATATGCCTTTGTTTTGAAAATAACCAGTAAAGTTCAGGATGTCAAATGAGCTTAGATGCTCATCCATCTCAACGCAGCTAATCAATCAACGATTGCTTGAAGAGTCCACCAATTTTTTCGACTTGCGGGTCCTGTGAATTTTCGAGTAAACATTTCTCGTTCTAAGTGCAAGTAAAATGTCCAAACCAAATCCAACAGCGCAAGCTACGGCCATAATGATGAAAACAAGCCTATAACAATGAGCTCCGACACAAGTGTTGCCGCCTCCAGGAATCGGAGTAGCTTCTCTATCATAGAGAATACCGGCCAGAAGGCCGGAGAAGAGGAAGGAGCCAAGTGGGAGATTGAGGATTAAGATGTTGTAGATAAGACCGTAGTATTTGAGGCCAAAAAGTTCAGAGGCGGTTGGGACCGTGACGGCTAGACGGATTCCGTAACAGATGCCGACAACAATTGAACCGAGGTAGAGAGAACCGGGCATTGCTAGGGCCATGAGAATGTACCCAACAGCCATTAATATCTGTGAAGCCGCATTCCATAGAGGCCTTGGTGTTCCAGCTTTCCTGCAAACAAAGGGTTACTAAATGAGTTGATCTTTCTCTCAATTCAATTTAATACATCCGTAATTTTTTAATATATTTTTGTTATACGATGGGTAGAGTACAAATTTTTCCATTCAATTCGGGTTCGGGTCATATTCGGATTGAGTGAAACCCGATGAGTACCTGACTCACTGAGTCACGACTCGCTAGTTTTTCCTTCCCTTGAAATCGAGTCCAGCCCAGACAACCCATGTTACGTCCGAAAGCTATAAACCATAGTTTTTCCTAACGTACCTTAAATTTGACTCCAACTAGTTGTGGAATTTCAGTCCATGGCAACAATGTTTACTTTGCCACAAAGACATCTAAATAACACCACCAACCCCCCCCGCGCCTAATGCTAATTGATTTCCTTCCTCCAAAAGAAAAATATTACTTCTAAGCAATTTATTTTTCTTTTTAGGAAAACAACAAAATAAATTTAATGAGGAATACTTTGAACTTTTAAAAATATTAAATAACATTATAAGAAGGTAATAATCTTATATTATATAAGGATTGAATTATCACAAAACTTGTCTTTGAATTGTTAATAAAACCTGTAATTTTCCTCAAATTTTCACTCAAAATTATCTCCTGGAAGCATAAAGTCAAGCAGCTTTCCTAGAAAAAAATGCCAAAGATTTTATAGTATGTGTCGTCAGGCAAGTAACCTTTAGTTCCAAGGGACTACCCGCCAAAAACAGAGAAAAGTAAAAGAACGTGTAGTTGACGAATTTTTTAAAAGTAGTAATAAAAGGACGACGACGAAAGAAAAAAAAAAAAAAAAAATCAGCAATCAACCTCAAGAATCCAACATGTAGCTTGCGTTGATTTACAGCATTTCCCAATCCATTTATATTTCTAGAATTCCATGAAATAATTCAAAACAAAACTTTCCAATAAATGTAAGAAAACATAATTTTTGTCCCCTAATAAATTTCTTAGGCAAAAATACATTAATTTTAAATTAAAAAAAAAAAAAAAAGAGAACAAATTATAACTGTAGTTTTATATCTAATTATGATATCTAACATAAAAAAAAACCTACATATACTATATGTTTTAAAGAGTGTGCAACTAGAAGTTATTCATACGGAAAATTAAAGAAATTATGACAAAAAATTTCTCTTAATATGCAGAATTAGCACAAAAATAAAATTAAGCAGCACTAAATTGAATTGAACTAATAAAGCAAACGTGAATTTAGTGAACTTACTTGAGAAAATATTCTGAGACAGTTCCGGAACCGATCCGTCCAAAAAATCCCCAAATACTCGTCATGGACACGAAGATCGAAACGTCGGCGTATCCCAAAGCGAACCCGATCTGCCCCATGTTATTCATCACCGCCAACCCCGTCCCTACGCCGCACAGAAACGACAAGAACAATATCCAAAAATCAAAGGTCAACAGCGCTTCGATGATCGTGTGCTCTTCTCCCAGTACCGGCTTCCTCTTCGTCTCAACCGGCTCAGCTTCCGCCGGCGTACTCTCCGTATTCTCCGGCCTAATTTCCTGTTTCAGCAGCGGCTGCTCTGCCTGTTCCTCTACGTCTTCCACTCTATGCGGAGCCGAATTCCAGCTCCGCATGAAGCAATACAGAGGAACAGCCAACGGAGAAGCTAACAGAACGAGGAGAACAATGGCGAACGCGGTGGAGATCGGTTGGCTTTTTGGACCTGTCAAATCGTAGACGAGGAGATACACAGCTACGACGACGGCGACGCTGTTGAAGACAGTGAAGTAGCGAGACTCTTCCTTCTCTTCGGCAACGGTGGTGGCCACGGGGACCTCACGGAGGAAGAATATAGCGGTTAGGCAAACGGCCAAAGGAACAAGTGCCAGCATGAGAAGAAACGTGGACGGATCATCCGAGAACAATGCAGCGCAGAGGTCGGTAAAAATGGCCGTGCTCAACCCTACGTAACCTTTTAGTATCCCGGAAACCGGCCCCCTATTCCGCCGGAAATTTCGAATACAAGTTACGAGAATCGCCGTGTTCATCCACGTCGTGCTATTACCTCCCAAGCATAAAAACACAGACATCTGCTTCCATTTCAAAAACAAAAAGTAAGAAAACAGCATATATAAACCAATAAAGAAATGGCGTAACTATAAAACCAAAGACCTGCCAGTAAGATAGAGGTTTGATTCTCCGACTAACAACGAGCCACTGAGCACCATATCCAACGAGTCCTTCAACGGAGCCAATTAGGAGAATAACCGGAGTTGGGAGGCGATCGGAGGCCAAACCAGCCAAGAGACCAAAAGCTTTTCCAACATCTTTAGCGACAGATAAGTTGTTGAGTTGCAGCTGAGTGAGGTTCATGAGAGTCTTGAGCGCGTCGGAATAGTTGGAGAACGTGTAATTGTTTCCCGATATGGCTTGCACCCAAACGGCGGTCACGAACCCCAGCCATTTCCCGGCGCTTGACCTGTAATATTCCTCGAATCGCATTCTCCACGACGACAGATAAAATGAGAAAAAAGGTAAAGAAACGCAAAGAGAACGAGAGAGAAAGAGAGGGAGAGACTGGCGCCGCTTTGAGACGACGAAAGAAGATAAGCGAGTCCTTATAAAGCTGTTGTGCTGCCACTAGGAGAACAGTAGCCACAGTGGCGGTGGCTTATTGGAGGACACGTGTCATCGGCATTACTTTACGATGCTAACAAAATTTAAATAAAAAATCGAATAATTTTTTTAATTTTTATAAAAAATTTAACGGTGTGCCGCTCGCCTTTTTGTGGTTTCGGTTGTTCGTTTTGTGTTGCGTAACGTCGGCTGGAGGAAAGCCAACAGATTTTTATAATATCTATAAGAAAGAATCTTCAATGTAATGCAATTGATGCTTACGTTATTGGTAAATGATTTATTTTATTTTATTTTATATTTTTTAATTATCTTTTAGTTTCAATATTTTAGTTGAATCTTCTATGTCATAATAAAATTTATAAGAATGGCAAAATTGAAATTATTATTTTATTAATAATGATAATAATAAAATTAACGTTAAATTAAATTAATAATTTGATTTTTAAAATTATTAAAAAATTAATCTAAACACATTAAATTCGCATGACTCGTTTAGACCTGTTTAAATAATTTAATATATTAATATAATTGACTTAATAGATAATTTAATATATTAATATAACAAGCCAAAGGAATATACTTGTAAATATACCAAAAGTCACTGGAAACAAAAAGGTAAATAACCCACTTGGGTGCGGTATAATATTTAGCATATCCAAATAAAGCAACCGCAAAAATGCTAATCATCAAGATATAGTCCATAATTATTGAAATCATATAATTTAAGATGTAGATTATAGTTTTAATTTTTTGTATAGAGTAAGATTAATACAAATTATTCTATATAAAAAAAAATTGGGGACTTTATAATATCAGACACGTACACATCTCATATTCTATTTATGCAATATTTCATTAAACAAAAAATAAAATAAAATGAAAACAACAAGAAATTGAGAAAGGAAAAAAGTATATGATAAGATCAAGAGGTACCTCTTTATAAGCTTATCTTCTTATATCATTTAAAGCCGTCTAATCAAATCCTATTCTGCTTTTTGTGTTGCAGAAATTGATCCATCTTCTTCCTCTTTTACCCTATTTTGCTTGGCTTAATGGAATTTTATTTTTTATAAATTACCAAATTAATTTGTTTTGAAAAAGTGAGATTTCTGTCAAATGGGTGTTAGGTTGACTTCGGTAAATATTTGTAACTTGTTATTTTTATGGTTAATTTAGATGAAATTTACAGTCTATAAATTACATATTTACTAAATGTGTAAATAAAAAGTTTGCTTAAAATACTGTATCGTAGTAAAACCAAGTGTACTTATCAAAGACAGAGAGAATGGGCAACGCGTGGTCGTCCGGTACTTATCGTTGGCCCCTCACGCGTACGGCGTACAGCTAGGCGGTTTTTATGAATAACAGCTTTTATAAAGTGTTAAACGACAAACTTGGTTGCGTTGATACAAACAAAACGCAAGCAACGTGGGGCCTCCGGAGAAATGTACTTTCGGTCTCATACACGTTCTTACCCTTTCAATCTAATAAGACAAATTCACATTTTAATTATTCATTAATTTTAATTTTATGATATTTGAATATAGTTTTTCTAAATTTTGATAATGTAATTTTGTAAAAGATGTACACAAAAAAATTTATTAAAATATTTTTTAAGATAATTACAATCTTCTTGTTAAATTTTATAATTTCTTATATGTTAAATACATATATATTTTTTTTATTTAAAAAAAAGAAAAGAAAAATGAGGGCGGGAGTTAGTGGTTCGTGCACGACTCTTGTACCGGCTGTTTTTCAATGTGCGGCACTGTACGCAGTCGTTTTAGTCATCTGAATCTTTCCCATGCATTCAAACTAAACACGAGATATTTTTTTTTCCAACCATTAATATGAAATTACAAATTTATCCCTCTAAAACAAAAATAAAATCACATTTTCCAAATTTAAACTTGGCCTATATAATAAAATATTGTATATAATTTGATGGGATGAGACAAATATCATCAGTAAACCTTTTTTTTAAAAAAATAATAATAATAAATCATGAACTTTTTAGTATATGATAAGTACGCATGCATGACGTTGACAGCAGCGGTGCCGAAATGTACACGCACCTTTGTGGGATTTGATATATGGACCGTACGGGGTGAGTATCGGTCCAAATTTAGACCGGTCGAACCGGATCCAATTATATCAAAATTATATAAAAACATTTTTAGATATTTTAATTCCAACCATAAATTTCTTATTTTGTATAATTGTCTTAATTTTAAATACTAAAAAAATATATATACATATATTATTTACACATTTAATATTTTAATACTTTATTTACATAATATATATATTGTGCATTATTATTTTAATTTTTAATATTAAAAAATACTAATCAATTCAAATTAGATCAATATTATTTAATTCACCACCATACAAATAGGATAATGTTCATCTTATATTCGAGTATTATTTTATACAAAATTAATATATATTATGTCATAAAATATATATATATTATATTTACTTTTGCATTATATAAGAGTTAGATATCATATTATATGTATCATATATTAATATATAATATAATAATATATATTTATTATTGTATAAGATACTGAATCAGATATTATATTATATGTATTGTACATTAATACATAATACAATAAAATAAATTATATTTTCATACAAAATCAGACTTTGCACTATCAGTACTTTAATATTTTTGATTTAATTTTCTTATATCAAAATTAATTTTTACAATTTATTAAGAAAATAATTTGTATGACTGTTAGAGTATTTTAAAAATATATTAACCATAATTTTACCAAAGCCCATCAAATTTATAGATTTATTCTAAATATGGACCATAGATTTTGGTCCCCTTTATCTTGACAAAATAAATGGTAACCCCTTGCTTTCACATAAATATAAATATTATTTTAAAATATTATAGTAACTAATTTAAATTAAATATTAACGAAATTATTATATTTTATTCATAATAATATAAATTTTAAATTAAAATAAATATAATCAATTAAAAATATAATTAAATTTAATATTAAACAAATAAAACTATTATTTTTTTCTTCTATTTTTTCTATTTGATTTTATTGATTTAAGTTAGATTTGAATTAATTACAAAATGTACACAACAAAGAGATGCCAACATAAAATTCAAAGGTTATAAAAAGCTCGAACCACCATATTCTCTCATTGATTTCAAACATTTTAAAAGTATTCCATGGCCCGTTCATATGACTTAGAACACTATAATTAGCATTAATATTTTTATAGCGGAGAGTTATAATTAATTTGGTACTTAAATTCAACTCTAAAATTTTATTTTATTTTATTTAAATATTAAAGTTCCTTTATAAATAATTTTAATTAGTTTTTCTTATTTATTTATTTATTTTACAAATGCATTAGGATTTCGTTACTTCATGTTTTTAATTAAATGATGTTATATCTATTAATTACTTTCGTGATGTATAAAATTTAATTAGGACATTTTAAATATTAATAAAAAATATATATTTTAAAATAATATTTAAATATAATGTAACAATATAAATTTAATTAATTTAAGTTAAATTATATTAATCGTAAAATTATATTAATCATATATTAGAGATGGGATAGTGTTGGATGTGTACATTATTATCTCATATTCATACCATACCCGTTTTGAATTTATAATTTTATATTTATCGTAACACTCCAAATTTGAAACGCAATCAATTAATTTTGAATGAACAAAAACACTTTTGATTTGTTTAATTTCATGAATTTTCACTCATTTATCTCATTTTGATTTCTATTTTATGGCAGAACGAGTGTATAAAAATTAATTTATCGTCAAATGATAAAGAAATAATTAAAAGGTTAATTTTGGACCATTTTGAAAATAAATTCAGAAACCTGAGCATAATTGTAAATAGATGAGAGACCTGTTTGAAAAAAAATTTAAAAACAGAGGTCAATTCGCGAAAAGAGGATAAACAAGTCATGTAGATGTCCAGTCACCGACACGACGAATCACTACATGTCGTGTGGTGGCCATGGACTGTAATATCCAGGCCCAAAAATCAGTCCAGCATGATTTTTTTATTTTAAAAATATTTTAATAAGTAATTTTATTTATTTTAATTAAGTTTTATCGAATTTTTTTTTAGAAAAATGAATTAGGGACGAAATTGAAAGCAAATTTAGAAAAAATGAATGAAATTTTGAATTCGATATGTATTTTTGAAAGAAAAACTAGAAATAGAGAGTTAAAATGCAAATAAAAAAAGTTCAGCCACGTGAGATAGCCCAGTCAGTAACTTCGGTGAATCGGAGTATGCCGTGTAGCAATCCCGCTGACATCGGCATTGCGTGGGAAGCCACATAAGGGATCCGTGTGCCTAACAATTCGACAACCCAAATCTCATCCCACGTGCATGAATGGCCACGATACATTTCCTCTTTAGAGATGATCAAACGGATGAGATAGATCATGATGGACAGCTCGAATAATCAATAATGCAAAGCTCTAGGTGGACGATAGAAAATTATTTGGTCCGGATCTTATAGAGGAGACTACAGTCAAGATAGTTAAAATCAGGAAGATAATCCAGACAGTTCAGAGCAGGCAAAAGAGTTTTGCTGACACCCGAATGAAGAATTTGGAATTTGAGAAAAGTGGTCGAGTGTTTCTTAAGATAACCCATTTCAAGAGAATCAACATATTTGGAAAGAGGGAGAAATTAAATATCTGGTTCATTGGGTCATTTGAAATCTTAGACAGGATTGGTATGTCCGCTTACAGACTAGTACTATCTCCAGAGCTATCAAGAGTCCATAATATATTTTATGTATCCATACTACGCAAGTACAACCTAGACCTCTCACACATCTTATCCTATGAGCCATTCTCAATCCAGGAGGATCTATCCGATGAGGAGGTACCAGTAGGAATTATGGACAAAAAAAGCAGAGTGCTTCGGACAGAGAGATTCTTTTTGTCAAAGTTCTATGACAGAATCACACATAGAAAGATATCACTTGGGAGTTAAAATCAGACTTCAAAATACGATATCCTTAATTGTTTAACTAAGAGAGATGGTGACAAATTTAAGGGACCAAATTTTTTTAAGGAGAGAATAGTTGTAATACTTGAGCCCGAAAATCAGGTCGGTATGATTTTTTTTTTTATTTTAAAAAATATTTTAATAAGTAATTTTATTTATTTTAATTTAGTTTTATTGAATTTTTTGAAAAAAATAAATTATGGACGAAATTAGAAGCAATTTTAGAGAAAATTGGTGAAAATTTAAATTCAATTATGTTTTTGAAAGAAAAATTAGAAACAGGAGGTTGAAATGCGAAAAGAAAAGTTTGACCACGTGGACGGCCCAGTTAACAACTCCAACGAATCAGAGCCGTGTGGCAACCCCACTAACATCGGCACCATGCAATAAGCCATGCGAGCGATCTGCGTGCCCAGCAATGTGACGACCTAAATCTCATCCTACGTGCATGAATGACCCAGATGCGTTCTTTCTTTAGACGCAATTGGACGGACGAGATGGATCGTGGTGGGCTCAGATTCGCCCACACCATCAACCTAAATGGAAGACCATCGAATGGTCTTCCTCGCTCTACGTTGACGCAAACAGACAGTTTAAATTGAAGAGGAGAGGGTTTTTAAACTCCTATTCGCAGGGGAACCCAATCCTAACTGGAAGCCCCTCGCTGGAAAAGAAGAACCTGATGCTGGAGAAGAAGACTAGCCCCCTGGTTGACGCATCGGAGCCACCGCTGACCGTCAGAAAAGGTAAAAATTTGTCCTTCACTCTTGGAATACAATTTCGAGTCTCCCTGTAGCCATATCGGAGCAAAAGGGATAATGGGTGAGGCGAAAACTGCAGGTAAAGCTGGGTAGAGCCGCCGCAGCCAAAACTCTAAAACTCATCTGATAAGCCCATTCTCATTTTCCATTTCACATGATTCTTCACTATTATATTTACTATCCCTTTATGTGCAGGTTAACTAAAGGAGAAACCACCAGTCGCAAATGAGAACCAGTAGAGCTGCCACACCCAGAGACCCCCTACTGGTAGGTTCAATTTTTTTATTTTTCTGGCTAAACTGAGGCTTGCTAACGTATTTTTTTATAGAGATACGTGTAAAATTGGCTAAAATCAGCCAAAACTGACCAGGCCGAGGAGAACCACTGCTGTGCCAGAACTCTAAAATTGGCTTGAAAGAATTTATAATACTGATATTGGGTTGTGGGGATATTTTTTGGTATGTGATGAATATTTTAATTCCCTCAGAAAAAAGTTAAAAAACCTAGAACCTGCTAGGAGGCGTAGTGGGTAGCACAGTGTTTCAAAATACCGATCCTAGTAAAAATTTCTTACCTTATTCTTTGTTACGGTAAATTGAGGCTTAATAATCAATAATTTTTATTTTGTGAAAATTAGAAAAAAAACTCTAATAATAATTACATGTCACTAATGAAAACGGAACCGGTCAGTGTACGATTGCTCTAATTTACTGTCATTTTCTTTTGTATTGCTTAAAATATTTACTATTAAATTATGTGCATTAAATTACTAGTTTGAGTTGTGTCCTTGATTATATGGTTTATTTAGTTTTCCCTGCACTGTTTATTTATTTATTTGGTTATTTGGTTACCCAGTTATGATAAACTATGTTGCTTGCTTAAATGTCTTGTAGGTTAATATGTAAATATGGAATGAGGTGTGGGCATGAATTTGACAATTGATTGATGATATGGATATGTGTATGAAAGGCTTACTAGGTACATTTAAAAAGGGTAGACAGGTCTGATACATAGAAAACCCTACTGTGAACATTATCTAAGCTAAACGGGACTAAGAGGTTCTATACTGGAAGAGTTTAAGAGATATAGTTCACCTTCATATCAGACAGAGTATCGAAGCGATGGTGTATTTGATTCCTATTATCGGATAGAGTGTGGGGACGACCAGGTTAACTGATAAACCTAGACATTGGTTTCACGAGAAGAGGGATATCCCTATAGACCCTCAGAGGTTCCAGTAAGTAAGTTAAAAAGAAAATTGTTAATCTTATGAGTATTTGTCTTTATAGGTTGATTTTGAAAAACTCATAACGGTAAGTGTAGCGACCCCGAAAATATCTAAAGGAAATAAATTATAATTTAAGTGCGGAAACATAATAAATATTCAAGGTTTACGTTCCCTACACAATAACTTAAATAACCAAATGAGGTTGCAGAATTCAGTCTTTAAAAAAAAATACAAAAAATAACGAATTAAACGAAAAATAAAGAAAACTAGCATCTACTCGAAATCCTCTTGCAGTCCGGGCTCTGGAACTTGGTCATCTTGATCTGAAATGGTTAAATAAGGAATGAACTACACTAGCCCAGTAAGGACATCACACTATATCACCGATACAGAAACAAGGGTTGGTAGAAAATAAAAAACACTAATGGAGCACTAAATTTAGTAAATTCATTTATCAATCATACAAATCATTTACCGTTCACTTACCATAGTGAGATTCATAAAAACAATCTATATAGATAATAATATTATACAGATCATGATTCCATATATAATCAGCAATCATAACACATATTATAAATCTATATCCATCATCAATCAATCAAACAATAACTATCACTTTTTTACCAGCATGCTGGTATCCATGGGGGTTCATAGGGATGTCCCCGCTACACGTGAATCCTTTCATTTAACATTCTCAATTACGAGTTGTCCCCATATCCTGTCCGGTATGAGTGCCAATTTACCAAATCTCAATACCCTGTCTGGTATGAGGGTGAAGCAAACCGTCCCCATACCCCGTCCGGTATGAACACCAACTTATCAAGTCTCCATGCCCCATTCAGTATGAGACAACGTTTACGGTAGGATTCTCTATTTACCCAGTCCGTCCACTATCTCTCAGGATATCTAGTAATACTGTTATTTCATCTATTCATTTCATCACACAATTTTTACCATTTAACCTTCATTTTTTTCGATTCAGCAGTAAACACATAGAATAAACCATACATGCATTCAAAATTATAAAATCAATTAATGAGGTACTATCATGCATTTGAATTGTAAAATAATCAACAAAGCAACAGTAGAAAATTTTTAATTTTGACTTCATTAGTAATCCATAATTAATTATGCACATTTTTTAAATTCACACAAATATTGTATTATTATTTATTTAGACTTCAATTCTATGGCAGAGAATACAGTGAGAGATCCTTACTCGATTTGATGTCCGAAAAGATAAGCGGTTCGACTGCGTCTACGGGCGATTCCTGAGTTCCCTAAATTTTTCTTCGGAAATTAAAATGCACCAATAGTATCTACAAATATCCCAAACAAATTCAAAATCAGTCACAGGGCTCACTTGGCCAATTTTAAAATTCCGGTACAGTGTAGCAGCGATGGTGCCTCCGTCCGTTTTTGCCTCGGGTCGGCTATTTTCGGCCATTTTTGGCTGAACTCGGTCAATTCTGTATCGATCTCTATGAGAAAATATGTTAAAGGGCATCGGTTGGCCGAAAAAATACGAAAAATCGAAACTAACCAGCGGTGGGGCTCTTCGGTGCGGCAGCTCCTCTGGCTCACATTGTGGTTGACTGTTTTCCTCCTATCAACCTATAGAGAAAGACACGGAGATCACAACGGTGAAAAATTACACAGAACGGGAATTAGAAAGGGCCTCATCAGAGGCGTTTCGTGAAATCTCTTGTGGCGCCGCCGCCAGACTTTGCCTATGTTTTCTGGCCAAATGGCCAGTTCTTTTTCTCCAATTTGGCAACAGGTGTGTTTAGAATTGAATTCCGAGCAAATTTTTTTTTATACCTTTTTTGGCAGTTGGAAAAGGGCTCTAGTGCGGCGACGATCTCTTTCTCAGCGGTAGGGTCTTCTTCTCTGGTGAGGGGGTCTGACAACTAGGGTTAGAGTTTGGTATGGATGGAGTTATTTATATCTGTTCGCTTTTGATCTAGGCTGTCCATTACGTTTGATTTGAATCGTCCAATCGCGATTAAATAGGGAGCGGGTCTGGGTCGTTCATCGCGATTCAATTTGGACCGTCCATCGTAATCTAATATGGACTGTCCGATCGCGTTTAAATCTGACCGTTCGATCGCATTTGCAGAGGAAACACATTTGAGCCGTTCAAGCGCGCGGGAACGGATCTGAGTCGTTCGATCGCGGGCACGCGGATCGCCCGTATGGCACCACGTCAGCGTTTGCTGCCATGCGGCGTGCCCTGATTCGTCGGAGCTACTGATCGGGTGTCCTACGTGGCAGAACTTTTTTAAATTACAATTTAACCTTCGATTTCTGATTTTTCTTTCAAAAATATCCTTAAAATCCAAATTTTCACCATTTTTTTTCAAAATTATTTTCAATTTCATCCTCCTTCAATTTTTACTTCATTTTTACTTTAAAGTAAATTAGAAAAAATTAAAAAATTATATTTATTAATTTTAAATTACATTAAAATCTTATTTTGGGGTGTTACAATAAGTATGGAATAAACAATTTTCGCTATTGTCAAACGAGTTTGCTTGAATAAAGGGCTCCCATTAGTTATCTTATGATTTTTACCAACCTTCAGTTTTTCGTATCAGTGATTGGAGTGATATTCTTATTGAATTAGTGTAATTCACCATTTCATTAATCATTTTAGATCAAAAAGACCAAAATCCAGATCTTGATCAGCAAAAAGGTTGTGAGTAGTTCACATTCCAAACTCTATTCAAGTGCTAGTGGAGGTTAACCCCTAAGATATCTATTTATTTATTTTTAATTATTGTTAATTTTTTTTTCTTTTATGAACTAATGTAGAAGGAACATTCCCGTATCCCTATTGGGGATTTCAATTTACTGTGTAAAGAATGTAAACCCTAACTTTATTGTTCGCTTTCGCATTTAGATAATAAATCATTTTTTTTTAATTTTAGACTTTTATACGGGCTCCACACAGGAAGTCCACGTTGGCAATCTGTGTGTTAGATCGATCGAACGGTTCGGGGTCACTCCCGTGTGCGTGAACAACCCATATCTACTTCCTAAATAAGCTCGATCGGACGACCCACGTGCCTCACTGTCCCTTATATCGAACGACCCAGATAAATTTTTCAAATAAGCATGATCAGATAGTCCACGTGCCTCTGCGCTTCCAAGGATGGACGATCCAAATTGATTGAAGAGAGGTATTTAGATATCTCTTCATTCAGCCCCAAAACCCTAGCCGACACAGGGTTACCGGAGAAGAAGAAGAAGAAGGGTGGCCGAATGAGAGCTCAGCCACCAGAGAGACACTGACGCCACCGTGCCGGAACCCCAAAACACGTTGGTAAACCCAAATTTTCTTTTTGTTCTTCCCGTTTCTTCATCTTTAGCTGCCTAAGCGTTCCTGATGTAGGATAACTGAGAGAAGCTGCAAACCGTGTGAAAGGAAGGATGGAGCTGGGCTAAGCTACTGCATTGGAGAATGAAAATTACTGGTAAGGCCAAAATTTTCCCCTCATTTCTCCATAAAACACCTATTTCCCATAATTTAAAGTAATTTCCACCAGGAACAAACAAAAATTGGTTTGGTCGAGAGGGAGAAGTGCCAGATAAGGAGAATAAGATGGTGGAGCTCAGTAGCACCACCATGCCGGAACCCCAACCCAACCTCTGAAAACTCAAAAAATCTAAGAACCGGGAACCATTGCGAACCTTAGTGAAAAAATAGTGTCCTAGACTCTGACCCAGTGTAAGAATCCCTCAACCTCTCTCTGTTACAATAAAGCAAAGTTAAATTGATAATAAACAACAATATTAGATGGTCTTATGATTCTTTGACGATTAAATACAGGTTGCCGATTGAGCCAATAACCAATTTGTTTATTTTCGTTATTAGTTTAATTGTGTTACCTATTCGATGTTCTATCATCATTTTATTATGTTTATTTATTTTTATTTCATTCTATTTTAGTTTATTTCATCTTATTTTACTCCAATATATATCATCTCAGTCGACCTAATTTTTTTTTCATTCTTCTTGCGTTATATCTATCTAGAATCGATGTATTAATTATGCATTTTAAATCATTGTGTTTTATTCTATCTCGTTTCATTATCATCTCCTACTATACTTAATATCGCATTGAAATGTTCATTGGTTCTTTGAGGAAATTGTGCACTGATGGTTAAGTGGAAAGATGGTGGAGATAAATTTCTGTAAGAGTTCGAAGCTCTGGGTATTATGCTTGAAATACTAAAAAATTTTTTTAGTCTGAAGCACTGTTATTTTTCTTATGATGCTAGGTTGTTTAATTTGATTTAGCTGTGACTAAGAGGTGTGTTAGGTTTGCTTTGCTATTGGTTAGTCGTGTGCTTCTCCATAAGTTTGGTAACGGTTAAATGGTTAATCCTTGTGTCGAATTATAGTAGCAGGCTATAATAATTGTGTTAGTCTGTGTTACAGCTGAGGTGGGCGGTAGTGGGAAGTTCCTCAGTTTCTTATTCTAAAAATAGATTTGTAATTTCTATAACATCATTTATTTTGCAATAAATGAATCTACATGTATGATTCCTGAAAAAAAAAATTTATAGATATAACATGAAAAGATTAATATGGTAAGACAGATGAATACCTATTTCGGGCAAAACAGTAAAGAACTCAACACTATATGTTTATGTGAATGTATACTTATTGTGATTAAATCATCATTATGATTTTATTTAGTGTTTTGTATTTGATAGACCACTAATCAAAAAAGAAAATATTAACATTTTCAGTAAAACGGACAAGAAATGCACTAACATATGGATTTCATTAAAATTTTACTTCATCGTTCGTTTTATATTTTTTACAATCATTTGATTTTTCGTTTCAGTGATAAGATGTTGATAGTTTTTATGAGTTAGTATAGCTAATTCATTTTTTATTAACCATTTCAAATCAAGACGACCAAAATTCAGATTCTGAACAGTAAGAGACCAGGTAAGCAATTATCTATTTTTGTTTCGTCAATTTTGAATACAAGTTAATAATATTTACGTGGTAGTAGTTTTTCCTGTTTTAAGTTCCGAAATATTCTCATAACTCCTATTTGAGCGTTTTAAATAAACGTGTAAAGAATGTAATATTCGAATCATTAATTCTTCTGGTTAATAAAATATTGAATATTATTATTATGATTTGGCTAAAATACTTGAAATCTCTAATAGAAGTTTTGAGCTTTTACATTTACACCTCTATATCTTATTAATTACAAATTTTTGTTGGTCTCATCCAAGACGTTGGTGGGACGAGTTAAGAATTACCCGCCCTCGAATGTTCATTTGTACTAACGAATGATATTCGGCTGCAATATAATTGACAAATCCTCCATCAACTAATCATTACATTTGATCCACTAATTATAATTAAAAAAACTATTTTGTTCAAGCTTAACTTCAAATTCCATTATAAAAAAATTTAAAAAAGCAAAAATGATTGGCAAGCCCAGGCCCATTTCGTTTCAGGTTCAGGCCCATTATTTGAACCCAAGTAATTTTTTTATGTGAGAAAATTGTAAAGACCCATTATCAAAGGCCCAAATTAAAAACGTAACACCAGCCGTGCTAAGTTATTTCTTCCTGATCTGATCACGTGCCACGTGGCAGTGATGATGAAATATCTGCCAGTTTCGTATTGTACTGTACGTTAATCCCATTTTATTATCCTGATTAAAAAATTAATTAACCCCATTTACTAACTGCAATTTTAATTTAATTAATTATTATAAAATATAGCACTAACCTGTAATATGTTTGGAATTTGGGTAATTAATTTCTGCCATGTCGACCCTGAACTTCCCCACTCTTCACTCTTCAGCACTTTGAACGAAATTGGTACGCCATCGTCAGCCCTCTATATTTCTTGTCGCGGAGACCATTGACAGGAACGACTGAGACAGACGGTGCTTTCTTCGATTGCTTTTCGGGCAAAAAGAGACAAAATTTCGAGAGAGAGTTAAAGGCGCAACTTTGTCCTGATTCTTCAATGGACATTCGGGAAAGTCGAGGTCTGTTTTGTTGTTAAATGAATTAGAGAGAAGCAAAGATGCGCCGAGAGATCTCGGTTTTGTTCCAACCCCGATATCTTTTTCTCTTGGTTTCCCTCTTAATTTTCCTTTTTCTCGCGATCTCCGGCTCCAAAAAGGTACTTCTTTCTGATTTTCTCTAGAACCCATTAATGTTTTTTTGGGGGTTCAATTTACCGATCTGGTTGTAGCTTAGACATTTTGTACTGTCCATTTGGATTAATACGCTACGTGGGTCGTTCTTCACTTCGGTTTTTATTGTTTCACTTGGGTTTAGGGAGTTTTCTCTGACGCGGATTTGTTGTTGTTCTGGAACTTATTGATTGTTGATTTAGGGCCACCGGGAAATGGACAATGCATTTGTTGTCTTTGATTGGTAATTGTAGTTAAAGAGTTTAGTGTCGTTTGATTTGTGCCATAAAAGTTTTTCTTCTTTCGATCTTCATTGATTTTGTCTGCTTTGCGTTAAATTCTTAGTTTCCAAACAGTAACCCGTGAGGCATACTTCTCTGGTCAACGAAAGAAGCAGCTCTTTTAGGATTTGATCATCTATATTTCCTGACAAATTTGTTTTAGCCTGCTTCATATGATCATTTCTCCAGAACTTTCTTCAGCTGGGTTATTGAGATGGAAGCTATTTCTTAAGTCTTTCGAAGGAGTGCTAGAATGTTAGATTTTGTTCTTGGTTTTGTTGGCATCAGCATTCTTTCTTGACTGAAGGAGCAATACCACTTTCAGCTATTATTCATGTATGTGCAACTACCGGCCATATTCTAGGAATGTAGGAGAGACCCCTTGGGGGTTTTATTCTTAAGTGTTGATAGTAGTAGAATTTCAATATTTCTTTTAGGAAACATGCTGCATTTGCTTGAGTTTTAGCATGCTCATGTTGCATTGCAGGTCAGGGAGAGAAGAATAGTTAAAACTAGTTATCCTTTTTTTAGTTTCCATTTTAAAGATATGGCTGATCATTGGTTCTTTGAGGAAATTGTGCACTGATGATTAAGTGGAAAGATGGTGGAAATTTCTGTAAGAGTTCGAAGCTCTGGGTATTATGCTTGAAATACTAGCAAAATTTTTTAGTCTGAAGCACTGTTATTTTTCTTATGATGCTAGGTTGTTTAATTTGATTCAGCTGTGACTAAGAGGTGTGTTAGGTTTGCTTTGCTATTGGTTAGTCGTGTGCTTCTCCATAAGTTTGGTAACGGTTAAATGGTTAATCCTTGTGTCGAATTATAGTAGCAGGCTATAATAATTGTGTTAGTCTGTGTTACAGCTGAGGTGAGCGGTAGTGGAAAGTTCCTCAGTTTCTTATTCTAAAAATAGATTTGTAATTTCTATAACATCATTTATTTTGCAATAAATGAGTCTACATGTATGACTCCTGAAAAAAAAAGATCTATATGTATGACATGAAAATTTTATTGGATATTTGTGTTTGGTTTGTTTCAATGTAGGTTATACTTAACTGGAACTTGATTGTCATCATAAAAAATATAGCTTTGTGAATTGTTCTTATGAATTTCGTCCTCCAAATTGATGCTTAGGCTGAAGACAAGAATGTTGAGGAGACATATGAAATTACTCACAGGGTGTACCTGGATGTGGATATTGAGGATCAACGGCAAGGTATAACTTTTGTATTTTCTTCTATCAATCTGTGATGAAGAGATACCTTCTTCTTTATTCACAACTAAACAGAAGATATTGGCGTTTGAAGTGAATTAAATAGTCCTCTAATATACCTCTATTTTTAATTTTGAAATTTACATCTGAATTTTGCAGGCAGAATTGTAATTGGATTATATGGTGAAGTTGTACCAAAGACTGTTGGTATGTGCTCAGTTTTCTGCAAATAATTTGAGGATCTACCAAATATTTATTTAAATCGATAACCAGCTAGTCACAGATATTCTAAACTACGTGGTATATGTGCATGATGTGTGATTGCCTCATGTATGATTTGTTTCTTTTGCAGAAAATTTCAGGGCTTTATGCACAGGTAGTTGGGGCCGCTTTCTTCTCTCAATAGTTTGCTTATTGGACACCAGATCATATCACAACCTAGGAGTTTTTGTTATTAATTTGTTCCGTTTTACATTTTCCTTTGTCAAGTGCAGGGGAAAAAAGCAAGGGTTCTAGTGGAAAGCCTCTCCATTATAAGGGGACACCATTCCATCGCATAGTACCCGGATTCATGATTCAAGGTGGAGATATAGTTTCTAGTGATGGGAAGGGATATGACTCAATATATGGTGGCACCTTTCCTGATGAGAACTTTAAGATAAAACATTCGCATGCAGGTGCATTGACTACCACTAGTTTACTCAATTTTGTTGATTCGGTTTACAAGATCCTTGGGCTTTTTAATATTTTCGACTACCCTGATCTCTTCGTTTCTCTCAATCTTCAAGTCTGATGCTTTACTTTGTTGTGATTAATTATTGACTGCTTTTGCAGGTGTTATTTCCATGGTTAATTCAGGGCCAGATTCCAATGGCTCTCAGTTTTTTATTACTACTGTCAAGGCCAGCTGGTAAGATATTCTTTGGTTCTCTGCTGCATATGTTTTCTCTCTTAGAATATAGAATTGACTGGGGGTGATAGTGACCCTCGGAACTGTAGTTTTCAAGAGCTTAGGACCTATCAATATGTGTTTTTCTCTTGTTTGGAGGGTGGGTCTGGGACAAGGCTGATGTTCAGTAATTCTATCATCTACATATTGTTTTTTTTTTGGGAGCGGGTGAGCAAAGAGCAGCAATTTAATTTTGTGAAAATATATGCTTGGCCATTGGCCGTTTGGCTTATGTTATTGCTGCATCATGATTGCTCCTAGGTTAACTTATGTTGTGAGTGCGATAATGTTTGTGTTAACAATCTAGGTTGGATGGAGAGCATGTGGTTTTTGGCAAGGTAATTCAAGGCATGGATACCGTGTTTGCCATTGAAGGAGGAGCTGGAACCTACAGTGGGAAACCCAGGAAGAAAGTTGTAATAGCTGATTCTGGAGAGATACCAAAGAGCAAGTGGGATGAGGAAAGATGAAAAATCTTCTTATATTTACAGCAGAGTTTTTTCTGTTGATTTTGCTGATTTCTTGTTGGATAATTGGTTCTCTTGTATCATGTCCATGAAATTTTTTGTCATGATTTACATCCTAGAGTATTAGGCTCTTCCTGGAAATATTGTATTAGGTTCTTCTGGGAAATATCGTAGCTTCATTTTTTTTTTCTTACTGTATAACTGTTATTAATACGAATATTATCAGTTTTGACTAATCAGAATGAAATGATCTTTCTTCACTTCACTTTCTGGCTTGTGCATCTAGTTTCTTCCCCTTCCTCTTACTTTTTACCTGTTAGAGTGAGAGAAGCAGCTTAATATCCAAATGATCAAGGCTGTGAGCTCAGCACGCATTGTTAAGCAATACAGGAAAAAGTAAAACATTAGGACTCTCGTTTTTTAGAGATCTAACATTTTTATTTTGCTGATAACTTGTTTGCTCACTCACATATTGTTTCAAACTCTGAATTTTATTACAAATCAGAATCCAGCACACTTTTAGACTTTGCTTGATATGTCATGCAAATGAAATTTATAAGACATAACACAACTGTTTTCATGGGCGAAATTTGCAGGAAGTCTTGAGCTCTTCTGCTGGTTTATCTCCTGCAAATCCACTGTCAACCCATGCAGAGTAACCTCCTCCCATGTTACTCACATGCTCATAGCCCTGCCTCCAACCAAAGATTTTCCTTTTTCATTTCAATCAGTCACAATCGAAAAATTGGAGAGAATAAACGTGTGATGAATTGGCAGATTTCTTTTAGCCTAGTATGAACCAACCTTATTCATTTTTGTTAGAATTAAACATTTGGGAGAAGTGTTCAAGGATTACTTAACTGTATTTAGAAGATCAACACAAGCACGGATCGATCTTCCTCCAGAATTGCAGGCCTTCACCATAATTAACAGAACGGAGGTTAGAGACAGCAGACAGTGTTTTAACATTACTTTCATCCAGCTCTGTCATGCATTCTTAATTTCATAGTTCAGTGATACGATATCTTTCGGATAAGTTTTCATTTCAACTAGGCCTTCTTTTGCTCTTTTATATTCTTGAAATTAGTCAAACAGAACTGTCGAATTGCATTTGGTTTAATTCTTGTTTAACTCTTACTCAATCAAGAATGGGATTTGATTTCTATTATCAAGGAATTCTGGGTTGAGAAATTCTTACCACGACCAAGAAATCATCCTTCTTGTAAACTGACGATACTTGGTTGAGAAATTCTGGGTTCTTCACTTTACCTGGGTATACATATAGAATTAGACTAAATATTATATCTATACATCCAAATTATGCATATTTACCTTCTTGTGTGCTTAACATGTAAGGAACGTTCGAGGCACTGTCAACATGTCCTCTCATGAACTCCTCTGTTGTCCTGTTAATGCGACAGATTACTTATGGTTCTTCAGTTATAAACTTTTCTTCTTGACAAGATTCATTGATATTTCATATCTTTACAATACTACGGACTTGTATGATGGGATTTGGCTTACAGATTATAGATTTAACTGTATATTAATGAAAAATTACCTGACATCAAGGTACCGATGTCCCGATATGAGGAGGTCTTTGGCAACCTTCACATCGACAGTCACAACATCTTCAACCCTGGAAACCCGAAAAACTCCATTGCCCATCTCAGAAATCTCAAGATTATACATATATGTAGGTATATATGAATATATAGAGTAAAGAGTTCTGGATTGAATTGAGTTAAAAGGAAGTCACCTTTTCGAGTCATCCATGGATAGAAACTGTAGTAGAAGGTAAGCTTGGAAGAGAAACTCACCACGTCAAATTCATAAATGCCTGTTTGGTTTTTTATAAAGAAAGCATGAAGGTCTCTGACATTTATTTATTCTAAAACACTAATTAAATCCTAATAATTGAGAGAACGTATATGTAATTTGACTTTCATTTTCCATTATAATATATAGTTTTTTTTAAAAAAAAATAAAATGGTTATTCAGTAATTTGAAAATTTATATTTAGATAATATAATCATTTATAAAAAAAAGTATTTATTTATTTATTTATTGTGTATTAATTAAAATAATAAATTACTACGGAGTAAAATATATTCACATTTTAGTTACTTTGTAAAAAAATAAATGTTAATTTTATTAACTGAGAAATTTACCAGCTGTATGTTAATCTATTTCATTATTTTAAAAAAAGCAAATTGCAATAATGAATTATATATATATATATATACACACATACACACACACACACACCAGAGAGAAAGAACTGGTGAGCTTGCTTCCTGCAGAAACAACCAATTTGACTTTTAATTTTTAATTTTTGGCTGATTAAATGGTATCTTCTACTTCAATTTTCTCATATATGATGAACTATTTCTTTTAAGTTTAATTTCTAATTAATTAATTAAGAATTAATTTATTTCTTAACTTCATTTTTTATGATGAATTTACTCTCACTTATTAACCAAGTAATCGCATCTTAAAAAGTGGAATTATTTCAAAAGTAAATCAAATGGACTTTAAATTAAAAAAAATATATATATATAATAAAATATATTTAATTTGCATATTTTATGGGATTAGGTGGCCCTCATCACTTGAGCACAAGTATATTTAATATTTTTATATTAATAATAATATAATTTTAAATAAAAATATAAATTATTTGTCAAAAAATATTAGTTGCTGTTAATGTTAAATTAGTAAACAATCACTTAATGTTAATTTCATACTTATTTTAATCAAAAATACAATTTTAATTTGAAGATGATAATAAATTAAATTCTAAATTCCATAAATATTATGAACTTATCAAACTATTAATCTAATTTAGTAATATGCCAAAAATTAAAGTTTTGTTTTTCTTTTTTTTTTTTATTTTAAAAAATTAAAGTTTAATACGAACAAAAATATTTGGCAAATTTATATATAAATTTATCACTATCATTATTCTTAATTATCATTATTAGCGTAATTATCATCTGATTAATATATCGCCATCGCCTATGCCATCTTCTTCCCAACCCGACCACCGCCAACCCCAGCATCTTCTTTCTTCATCCATACACAGTCAACACCCAAATAAAACAAAAAATAAACATAAATTAAATTAATAGAAAAGGTTTCCAGCTCGCCTACCACCAACCCGTCAGACCCTGAATCCCACCACCATCATCTTCTTCTTCTTTCTCCTTTCTCTCTGCTCTCTTATCTGGAACAGTACTTGCTCTCTCTGCAAAACCCGACTCTGCCGAACTAAAATGAGCGCCGCTGAAGAGGAACCCGGCAGTAAACCAGTTTCGCTCTACAACTCTGGTACAGCGTCGCAGCCGCTTCTCTCCAAGCCCATCTCAGCAATCGAAGAACCGCCCCTGCGAGTTGACCCGGAGGAGCCTGACCCGACCCACTACCTCCAGATCTCTTACAATTACGGACCCAGGTCATTCAAGGACCTTCCCTTCCTCATTCTCTTCGTCCTCACGGTGATCTTCACTTTCGCTTTTGGTATCTTCTCAATCTTCCACAGGAACACCAACTACAGCAGCCTCTCTTCCTATACTTACGACCCTGCTTCGACTTCCTGCGTTAAAACCTCGCTTTCTCTGTCATCTTCAGCTGAGGATTACTGGGTCCTCGGTGCTCAGCTGTTATCTTCTTCGAGTTCAACTTCTTTCTTGAAGGATTTGACATGGACCCTTGTGGTAACTCTGGTTTTAAGCGCGCCCATATGTTTTCTTCTGCTTTTAGCTCTTAAACATTATGCTAAACAGATTGTATATGCGACCCTTCCTTTCTTCGTCGTCTTGCCAATCTTCTTCGACGTTTACTGGTTCGTTGCTTGCACTGTTAGCCCTACTTGTCGCGATGCATTCCCTCTGGCTTACAGAATTCTGGTCCTTGTGCTAGTGTTTTTTGCTATTGGAATAATTATCTGGATATTTATTGCTAATTGGCACAGAATCCAGTTGACTATTAGCATAATCGGGGTTGCCTCAGATGCATTATCGAAGAATTTGGGCTTATTTTTGGTGCTGCCATTGTTGGTTATCGGTTTGGTAATTTACTACGTGCCGATTGTAGTGTTCTTGGTGTTTTCAAGATTTAATGGGAAGATTGTGCCGCGAGAATCCGATGGAGAATTCCTGTGTGTTTGGAAGCAGGACAGCTGGGTGCCGGCGTACTATACATTGGCCACCCTTACGATGCTCTGGTCTTGGGCTGTAATGGTGGAAACCCAGGTTTATGTCATCAGTGGAACTATTGCACAGTGGTATTTTTCGAAAGAGGAATCTACTCCCAAGCGGAGCATTAGAAATTCGTTGAGGTGATTTGCTGCTTTTCCTTTCTTTGTTAAGATGTATTTTTGTGCTTCTATGTGTTGTTTTGGTTTTTTTCCCCCAAGTTTACAGTAGCAATTGGCCTTGACTTTTGTGCTTCTTGATTCAAAGTTCAAAATTTAACATTTTTAGATCATAGTTGTTGGATTAAGTCTATTTTTAGCATCAGAACTGATTTATAAGTTATTTTATGAGATTTTAGTGTACTGGAGCTCATATTTGAAAGAAATTATTATTTCTAGAGCAAATTATAGTGAATTTGGATTCATACTTTTTCACGGACCTTGATCGGACCACGTAAATTTTGTCAGTTTACCTTCCTCTCTTGATTTGCTTGTTTACTTTATCACATTGCAAAATAGGTGAAATATTTTATGAAGCATTGGCAGTTCATGATGCACACGGGGGGATGTTGATTTTCATTTCTTCCGGATGGCAGAGATTGTCTTTTGGCATGGCTGCATAGGCTTTATTTGGGCAAGAAGTAACGTGGGCGCGCAGCACCCATTAGTTTGTCAATCTGGTGTCTTTGAAACACTCAGCAATCATTGATTCCTATAGACTGTTGAGCTTGTGTTGGAAATGAAATTGAGCTTTGATCTTGACCTTGAACTAGGATATGGATGTGTCTTTAAGTTGGGGGACTTGAATTCAGCTCCAATCTCTGAACTGTTGAATATACCCTTGCTTTGGGTATTTGGACAGGGTTGCGTAGCCAATTCTTGAAGCTTAAAATAGTTTTATGTTCTCAGGTCCTGCTTAAGTTATTGTATTCCAAATTTGGATTAGTTTACATGTAGATTTATATTGGTAGCTGCTGTCCTAGCTACTGCCATGGCTGTCAAGGTTTGTCAATTAGGTGCCTATGCCTTTTCTTCTGGTGCAAATGAAGTTGCTTACCAACAAAAAAAGTTTTGATCTCTTGGCTTGTTATGCTTCCACTGAGTTCTGTTTGATTTTTGTTTTCCTGTGAAAAAGTTTTAAGCTTGAAACTCATCTCATGTTGACATGCGACGCAATTATATTTTCATTACTAGTCTATTCATGCTCCGTTTTGTGACTTTTCGATCGTATTGTATCTTCTCTTTCTTCATTTCAAAAAAAAAATGTATATTCTCTTTCTTGAGCTTCTTGACCACACATTTACATGTAATCACTAACTGACACATTTCCTCACCTTATATCTGTGGTTGGCAGAAATGCATTTGGTCCATCATCTGGAACGATATGTTTCTCTGGACTGATTATTTGTGTAGTCCGTTTTGTGCGTGCTGCTGTTGATAGTGCAAAACAAGAAGATGCCCCCGGAATTGTTAATCTTATTCTGCGGTGCTTTGTTAATGCTTTACTGATAGCTGTAGAATTTCTTAACAAGTTCACCATCAACTTTGCAGCAATCTCTGGCGAGGCTTATTGCACTTCTGCAAGGATGACATATGAGCTTCTAAGACGTAACCTTCTCTCGGCTGTTTTCGTGGAGACTGTCTCCACTCGTTTGTTAGCTGGAATCATTTTTGTTCTTTCAGCAATCTATGCCATTGTGGTGAGTGAAATCTTAATTTTTTTAACTTATTTCTAAAAGCTGTGGTGAGTGAAATCTTAATTTTTTTAACTTATTTCTAAAAGCTGTGGTTCGTTTCATGAGTCTTGAGACATGTGACTGTTTCACATGGAGGTTCTTGCAGGCTATTTGCCTGCATGGGCTCATAGTTATATCTTCCAATAAAATGATGGCAACCATCTCTCTTTCAGATTTTGATACGGGATAGCCCGAAAAATGGCTTGGGCAATAACAATATGTGACGTATGATTCCAAGACAATAGTTAGTTGCAGTAGATAATTGGTCTTTGCTATCACTGTTTCATATGCATTGTTGATTGTTGATCACTTCATTCGTCCATGTTATGAGAATATACATTACTCTATCAACGACGTGGTGGTCGAGAGGTATAAAGCCAATAGTCTAAGCAGGAGGTCCAGGTTTGCTAACCTTGAGGCTAATTCAGAGAGTTTAACTGAGGTTTTTGGGTAATCCCATACCTTAGATGAGATCCAGTTTGATGGGTTGATTGGATCACTTGCTCTTCGTTGGGATTTTGGGGATGGGAAGATTGTTAGAAGAAGAATAACAATTATGTCTCAATCCGAACATTTTATAATGGATGATACTCCCAACGGGTGTCCATAGGGAGTAACCCTACTGGTAAATTTTCCTCTATTTTTTCAGGAAAAAGGAAGAGACTTTCCACTTAACTATGACATTATGGGCATTCTGTATAATTTCAAAATTTCTTTAGGTTTTTCTGTAATTCACGACTAAAGTTTTTGCAGCTTCCTCCAAGTAATCAATAATAATGAGTCGGACTGGTTAAACTTCTTTTCTGGGACTTCATTCTTTCCTTTGTGATTCGATATTGACTCTGAATTTGCAAATCTTCACAGGCTTGTGCTATTCTAAAGGGGGCGAGCAATCTTGGTGCCGATTCATATGCAGTGGCTTCTCTTGCATGGGTTCTACTGATTCTCGTTTTGGGTTTCTTTGTACACGTGTTGGACAACGTTATTGATACCGTATATATCTGCTATGCAATAGATAAGGATCGAGGAGAAGTCTATAAACAGGAGGTGCACGAAGTTTATGTGAACCTACCGATAAGTAGAAACCAGAGATTTCATTTTGCCCCTACGCCGCTGGATGTGTAGATGTTGTCGAATGTGAATTCTGGGTTTTTCTTAACTTGTGTTTGTGTTGCGAGTTGTTAAATTATGATTGCTTGGTAGCAAATTGTGCATATACTCACTTTCAGTGATTTACCTTGTACAAACTTCTGAGGATTGTGCAATAAAAAGAGCTAAAATTTCAGAGAACTTAAGTGAGGGATGATTATTGATTGTTGATTGTAACCAGACGGTGATGCAGGGGTTTTAAAGCATGGATTTCAATATATTCTTATATCCATATTCACTTTACAATTTTAATCATCTGGAATTTATCATCTTGTAATAAGTTATTTTATATAAAATGTCTGATTGTATCTTTATTGATAATTTAGTAAGAATTAATTACTAAAATTCAATAACTAAAATCTCTATTAAATTACTAATCAAAATATAATAACTTATGAACATTCACTCAAAATAATTTCTCATCGTCCTTTCTCTCTCAAAAGATTACTAATAAATATGGCAAATCTGGAATTTCCAAATATACTGAGGTCGAAGAAGTAGAATTCAAGGGTAGAAAAGAAATTCCTGAAAATTTGAGTGGCAAGAAGTGATAAAACAAACGATTCGGGGGGCATAAACGCAAAGATTGAAAGGTAATTAAATTCCTTCCCTCTATATATAATGTAATACGATTACACAACTAAAAATCCAAAATTTGCCCGAGCTTTGAGTACCTTCTCTTCCACGATAATAAAGGTCTCAGCTTTCTGAAAAACCAATGGTTCTCGAGGTAAGAAACGGGATGACTCTCTGATAATGTCTTTAGTCGATTAATCTTCTTTCATTATACTTTGTTCTTAATCCGAATAATCGAAATTAGGGTTTTAGATGATAGTCTTGTCTTAGTTACTTAATCGAAATCAATTGATCAGGCGACGATGATATGCATTGATAACTCTGAATGGATGCGAAATGGAGACTATTCTCCGTCTCGATTTGAAGCTCAAACGGAAGCTGTTAATCTCATATGTGGAGCCAAAACTCAGGTACTTGGACGGGACTCGTTGTTATATGTATATATGAGGTCCTCTATTGGCGTAATTAGGGTTTTCCCTGGAATTTTGAGTTTAATGTATAAAAAATTGTGGAAATGGCAGTCTAATCCGGAGAACACTGTGGGAATTTTGACAATGGCGGGTAAAGGGGTTCGTGTTTTGGCTACTCCTACCACTGACCTTGCAAAAATATTGGCTTGCATGCATGGTATGCCGTAATTTTCATTTCCTATTTATTTCTTTGGTTTACCCTTGTGTTTGGCATGTTACCTTCACAGCCTGTTTAGGCGGCAATTACAAGTATGGTTTAATCATTTTGATTCTCCAGTCTGTGTAGGTTGCAATTACAAGTATGGTTTAATCATGTTGTCTGTTTTATGATTAAAGGGTTTTTGGCTATGAAAGATTAAGCAATTTGTTACCCTTCTGTTGAGGGTTAGCAGGAATTTGCTTCTCGAGTCTATTAACAAAAGATACGGTTGTTGACAGCATTGACTATCTTAGTTTTGGTGCTGGAGTAGTATTAAGTAATTAACTATTGATGACATTGGCAAATGAGTGCTGTCCCATCTGTTAGAAATTTGTTTTTACCACCCATGTGGCACATTGAAACAAGTACCGGTGCTGTCTTGAACTCAAAAAGGTAAGAACTATAAGGTTTTTGGTTTGAAACATTTTGGTTTTTCAGTTAAACAGATATGCCTTGCAAATTTCAGCAGTTCTTTTATTCGTGTCTTCAGAAGGCAATAGAAAATCAAAGTCCGTTCATTGTCAGTTTTTTTATATTGACATGCAAATAACTGTCTATACACAAAATTTCCCCCCTCATTTTTGTAGGTCTTGACATGGGTGGTGAGTTAAACTTAGCAGCTGGCATCCAGGTGGCTCAATTGGCTCTTAAGCATCGCCAAAACAAAAATCAGCAGCAAAGAATAATTGTTTTTGCTGGAAGGTAGAGTATCTTCTTGTCTTTCCTGTTTGTTTGAATTGGCATCTTACATATTTGTTCGTTGGTTGTGGTTGCAGTCCTGTCAAATATGACAAGAAGGTACTGGAGATGATAGGAAAGAAATTAAAAAAGAATAGTGTAGCTCTTGATATTGTAAATTTTGGGGCAGAAGATGATGGAAAGCCGGAGAAACTGGAAGCCCTTCTTTCAGCTGTTAACAATAATGACAGTAGTCATATAGTTCATATTCCACCCGGACCGGACGCTCTTTCCAATGTGCTTCTCAGGTGGGCTTACTCCTCTTTCTGCCTCAGTTATTTAGTTTCAGTCTGTGGTATTACTGGGAACACCTCAAATCTTTAGCTTGACTCTCATGTATGCTCTCCAGAAAAAAAGATGGTCTTATATATCTATATAAAGTGGCACATAGTTTTAACGAGGGTGGAAAAAATTACAGAAAAGATGCTGAAGAGTTTCATAGTAATTGGTTTTTGTGGATTACAGAGCAAATGCTAAGGTGGTGGCTTATTATGTTAGCTAGTATGTGGTTCCGTTCCTGTGTTTGGTGGCTAGCGAATTAAATGGTTACTAACACAAGGGTTCGAGCAATGCCATTAAAAAACATGCATCCTTCTTTCTTATCTTCAAATATGTTAGCTAGTATGTGACGCTCAGTGAATAGTGAATCTTGAAGAGGATAAAGAATATAGTGTTGATGTGTTTCACACTTATGTCAAGTAACACAATTATGGAAATTGTGACAGCACACCTGTATTTACTGGGGATGGAGAAGGAGGAAATGGCTTTGCCGCCGCAGCTGCCGCTGCTGATGGACACTTTGATTTTGGTGTAGATCCCAATATAGATCCTGAGCTGGCTCTTGCACTTAGAGTGTCCATGGAAGAGGAGAGAGCAAGGCAAGAAGCTGCTGCCAAAAGGGCTGCTGAGGCTGCTGCTCAACAAGAGAAAGGGGAGGAATCATCTTCCAATTCGCAGGATGTAACAATGGCTGAAAGTGGGCACCCTGTTACTGCTGAAACAACAGAGAAAAACACTGATCGAATGGTTATACTCTCTGTCTAATGCTTTTACTGCTTTGAATGTTACCTTTTCTCATCATTGAATGCGTTATAAATTGGTGCTTTCTTTTGGTAATGGATTTTGATATAGAAGATTTTGGCAGGATGAGGAGAAAGTCGTACTGGATCAGGCTCTGGCAATATCAATGGATATCCCTAGATCCGATCATTCCATGGGTGATACTGCTAATGAGGATCCTGAGTTGGCCTTGGGTAGGTTCTTCGGCATTTATTTTATAAGGATGCTTGTTCAGCACTCTTTACTCCTGGTTATTGAAATTTTATCCACAATATGCCTGGATCACACCCATCAATATCGTTAATTTTATTGGTGTGTTTTCTGTACATGTCCAAAGTGCAAAAATCCTAATCCTTCAAAGTAAGGTTTTGTTACTCCTGGACATTCTTCTGGACCCAAACAAGGACTAGATAATTTTTCCCTGAATTATCTTGACTACATTCCCTATCTAAGCAGAGAGTTTTAGTTGACTTGTACTTTAAATTTTTGCTGATAATGCATTAGTCAGCTATGAACCTTCAAGGTGTACTGATTTCTTGGTTGCCTGCATGCAGCTCTTCAAATGTCCATGCAGGAAAGTGCTGAAGATTCATCAAACCAGTCAGATGTTAGCAAGGTCCTGGGAGATCAGGCGTTTATGTCATCTATCATTGCATCTGTAAGTTTGCTTGAATCTGAATTAACAATTTCTTGAGTAATAACTTTTTTAATATGTTCCCTTGTACCCTGACTTTATTGTTTGCAGCTTCCTGGAGTTGACCCGAATGATCCTTCAGTTAAAGAGTTGCTTGCATCTTTGCAAGGCCAATCTGAGGTTTGTTCCTGAAAACTTCACGGACTATCATGCCACTAATCTCTTTCTTTATGTGCCTTCAGATGTTTAAATTTCTCTTCAAGTTAGCTGGTAAGGATTGCCTTTTTTGTAACTTACTCTATTTTCTTTTTGGGGCAGTCCGAACAAAAGGAGGAAGAACCATCAAAAGATGACAAGTAAAAGCTTGGTTTATTTTAATCAAGATGGCTTTGGTATGTACCTTCTAATGAATATTGATGATGCTTCACTTTGTTTGTGGCTAAGGAGGGCATTCATCATTTATGCTCCTAAAACATTTGTAAGCCAACAGGCCGGTGCTCTAAAACTCAAATGGGTATGGTAATGATTTCTTAATGTAGTTTGGCTATACTTCAAATCATTATGAACTCTCCCTTCCCCTTAGGGTTATATTTGAAACAAAAAAATTCAAAAAAAAAAAAAAAAAGGAAGGAAAAATGCACATGTATATTCATTTCTGTTGACATATTTACCTTTTGGAACAAATTCATACATTTTTTTGGTTTTTATTTGCATATCTACATATAATAAAACTATGATGGTAAAAAGTTAGTCTTTAAAATCATAAAAAAAGTGATTTTATCTGAATTTTTATGTGGAACTAGAATAATGTATTTTAAATTTTGTTCTAATTTTTTACATCAACACTAATATGAGGTTAATTTTATAAATTTTTTTTTGAATTTTAAGTTATTTTATAAATTCCTATATATACGAAAAACAAAGCCTAGAAGGGTAAGTATTTGTTCAATGAAATACACATTTGTTTTAGAGTTCATGTGTTCCAAACAAAAATACCAATTGAATGGTCCAATGATATTTGTTACAAATTCTATCTTTGTTTTTCTAGATGAAATTTTTACTATCACAATTAAATTTAGTGTAAATTTTCAAATGAATCAATCAAAATTACTTATTTGTTTATGAGAATAAGTAACCATAAGATGCATATATAAATTGACAACCATATATGAATACAAAATTTTTGTAGAAGAAAATTATATAATAAAATTTGAAGTGTACTAATTATATCTATAAAAATCTGTCAACCTATATACGATCCTAAAACACCTAATGGTTTGTTCTTAACAAAATCATTGTACTTAATCTACGAGATTATCCCACATCAAAATTTGAAGATGTTACAATAACTTCCTCTCTTGCTGCATACTTTTTCTTTAGACTTCTCTCTTACTGCATACTTACAAGGGAAAAAAGCTGAAACTTTTCCTGGAATGAAAATGTTGAAGTGCAGGGGACCAAAGAGGATGCTACTAAACCAATATGCCATTACAAGACCTTGAATGAAGCATCAACAATTTTCTGCACCCTTAAACTTACCCCACAAGAAATGGGCAACTCCTGTGCCAAGTATCCTACCCACTCAGAGACTAACTGAACCCTGCCCTTACACCATAGAGACAACAGACCAACCAAACTTAGCTGGGCCTGCCTGCTCACCTTTCCACTAGTGGCTACAAATTAAGCACTTCCCCTAAATCTTTCAAAGCTTACTTTTTACTCACAGATTAAGCTGCACCACCAACTAGAATGCTTCCATTAAGAAGAGGTTAAGAGGATAGCTTCAAGATTCACGGGTCCAAACTGGCCATTAAGTCTTACAACCACACCTTGGATTCTCACTTTCCCTATTGGGTTTTAGTCATTAGTGAGATCTTAGCTTCTTGGGTTATTATAATTTTACTGGCTATTACAATTTTTTTTTTTTTTTTGTTTTATAATAAAATAAAAGTAAAAAAGAAAGTTTTGGAACACAGAGTTGTGGGATTATGGTGGGATGGTTTTGGTTTTGGGGTTAAGTAGTAGGGACACCCCTTCACATGAAGGCTACTGTCTCCTCTCCCTTTCCATATCCGGTTTCTTCTATTAGGCTGTTATGTTCCAGATTTTAGTGCTTGTATTCTTCTTCCTCTTTCAACCCTATTCTCTCTCTGTGTCACAGCGACATCGTTCTGTTATTATAAATATTTTTCATGTTTATCTTGAATGGGAGTCTTAGGTAATGGGTATGCAAGATTATTATCTTTTTATAGAATATATACATATATAATAATAATTGAATGGATGGGTGTGTTGGCCCCCCATCTTCTATGTTTGCTTTAGACTATTTCATGGGAAAAAACGACAGAGCTTGGGAATGTGAAATCTTGGACTTTCATGGCTGAAATAATATAACTAATATTCGAAAATTAGATCTTTACTGATCTAGTACTACCTTCTAAGTAATTGATCATATATAATTATAATGATAAACTGATTAGAATCTGGAGAGATGATCGGCAGGATACATCCAATAGTAAGAAAATATAGCAAACTTTGAACACTTTACATCAACCACTCTGATATACTATGATAAATAATTTCTTAATCTGATTATATATATATATATATATATATGTATGCATGTTCTTTAAAGTTCTTGAACTGAACTGAAATCTGAATCCAGTTCCTGTTCACTTAAACTCCTTTGCTTTCACGCAAAGGGACTTTTTGAGTAACACAAAGATGGATAGATGGGGATGTAGGTGTTTGATCCGAGATGGGACCACCGTTTTTTCTTCTTGCCTGGTGTTTTTCTATGACTTTTACCCCACCAATGCGTAGATACATACATACACACACATATATATATATATTCATATCCTGTAACCTGTATCAGTCTCCTGTTCTTCTTTCTTTTTCCTTGGGAAAAACATGGATTTCATTACATATTTTACACACAAGGGAAATTTTAAACACCCAAATTGATAGCAAGCTGAAAAAAATAAAAAAGATGATAAGTTTTTACCTTATTACACATGAAGAAAGTTTTACAAATATCCAAGCATGTATATATGTGTGTGTGTGTATATATATATATATGTAATGTTCATGTGTAGGCTGTATCAACTTTTCCTATCAACATCGACCATTATACTGATTTGTAAAAGGAATTTTCTATAAATTTTTGTAATTTGACATTATTTACATGAATAGAAATACGACATTGACGTAAAAATAAATAGGTAAAAATCAATGCATACATATATATATATATATGTGTGTGTATATATTATATAACCCATAATTATATTAGGTTCGAGTTGGTGAAGTCATTATTCTTAATGGATTATTGGGTTCAATAATATCTTTTTGTAATGGGAAGCTGTAAAATTATTGAAAGTCAAAAATTCTGAAATTTTGGAAAAAATATTCGAAATAGCTCAACACATATGGACACACACACACACACACACACACACACACACACACATATATATATATATATATGTATGTATGCATATAGATTCATATATATTGCAAAATCTGAAATGGATTACCTTCAATTTTCTAATTATTTTCTAATTGAAATCGACAAAAGCTGAGATTTATCTTTTCTTTTAATAAATAAATGCTGCCCTCAACAATAAATTTTGTATAATTGTGATTGATTTATTTTAAATTTTCCTTAAAAAATCAAAAAACAAATTAAAATATATTCAATTACATTTATAAAATTTATCAACTCATATGTATTTTAATTAATTTTAAATACTTAATTTTTTTAATGTAATGTATAATTAAATCGTAATTTAATACTTAATTTTATTTTTATAAATTTTGAATGAAATTAGAATAGAAAGAAATTAATCTAAAAGAGTATTATAGAATTCGTTCCATTCAATAATTTTTCGAGTTCAAAAAAAAATAACAGATGTATTAATGACCTTATTTAATCAATCAAAATAAAGAAAATAATTATATATACACCTAAGTAAATTTGTATTATTATTTTTTTGTCACGAAATAATTTTCAACACTAAATAATTTTAAAACACATTTAAAACTCGTATTAATTATTAATTATAAAATAATTACCTATTTAAGATAGTAATATTTTACTTTAATAACATCAAGAGTATTTGGCAAAAAATTTAAAAAATAAAATTACTCCGGTGGTGCATGCATTAGACATTATATAAATTATAAAGTTCCTCGTATAAAACCCTAATTCTTATTAAGAATTTTTAATTCCTTATTAGGATTAATTAATTACTCGACATGTCTGCATACACAAATTTATATATGTGATAAGAAATTAATAATTATTGGTACTAAAATTTTATTGCCACTAGCCTAGATATAGAGATCTACAGTGGCAAAGTTGTAATTATGATCAAACTCAGTGGCATTTATAGATTTTTATCTTTATATAAGCTCCCAGAAAATTCAGGCCGCCATCATCATCACACCATTCACAATCAAATTTCAAGCTCAGAAAGTTGAAGTCTTCGGCTCAGCAACAATGGCAATGGCTTTCAAGATGGTATTTATTCTTTATTAATTTCCTCCTTGTTATAATTAATCAAATTAATTAATTAATTAATTACACCTTTGATTTGATCGTAATCAAATAATTAGTATTGATCACTGTAGGCGACTACTGGGATGTGGGTGACCGACGAGTGCAAGAACTCGTTCATGGAGATGAAATGGAAGAAAGTTCACAGGTACATAGTGTTCAAGATCGATGAGAAATCGAGGCTGGTCACCGTGGACAAGGTGGGCGGAGCTGGCGAGAGTTACGATGATCTCACGGCATCGTTGCCGGAGGACGACTGTCGGTATGCGGTGTTCGATTTCGACTTTGTCACCGTTGATAATTGCCGGAAGAGCAAGATCTTCTTCATTGCTTGGTTTGTGTTGCCACTCTTAATTCTTTTCTTAATTTTGGGTAACATGATTCATCAATGATAATAATTTGGTTAAGTGGGTAGAGGACACAGGTCGCCAAAATTACAAATTTTAATAATCACCAAAATTAATTATTGAATCTCAATTAGGTAGAGGGGTTTAATTTAATAATATTGAATTATTTATTTTAGGTCACCAACGGCATCAAGAATAAGAGCAAAGATATTATATGCAACATCAAAGGATGGGCTGAGGAGAGTGCTGGACGGGATTCACTACGAGGTGCAGGCAACAGATCCAACTGAGATGGGCATTGATGTGATTAAGGACAGGGCTAAGTAATTAATTAAACATTAAAAGGGATTAATTTAATTACCTAATTAATTAGTAAATTAGAGTTTTAGCTAAATGGGTTTAAGGGTATCTTTGTCTTTTCATTAATTAATAATAATAATAATAATAATAATTAACCCCCCCCAAATTATCATGTATGTTTTTCCCTTTTCTTTTTTGGTTGTTGTTATCCTTTGAATTTTTGTTTTGGCACTAATGTAATTAAGTCATATATTAAAAGAAAAAGAGTCTAATTTGTAATAATAATAATAATAATTACTATTATTAATGTGCCTTGCATACTAATCTAATGACAAAGAACCTTTTGATTAGATGTTTTTCTTTCTTTTTCTTTTTCTCTTTTCTTTTTCTTTTTTATTGATTTAAAGGAAAAGAGATTAGTTGTTGATGTGATAATACACTTCTTTAATGAAGTGTATTATTGTGTTTGTAAAACAATGGAGCCCAACAGAAAATATTCGAGTACCAAAAGTACTTTCCTTCTATATATATATAGCAAATGCATGTATACATAATACATAAATATGCATATCCATACATGTATATATACAAATTCCTCTATATTTAAAAAAGATTTACTTAATTGGTCTATTTTTAAGAAAAAAAAAAAAAGGATAATGCTTGAATTTTTTACTCTTTCCATCTTTCAATTTTACTCTTTAAATTGATCAAATGTGAGTTTTCCTTTTATCAGAATTAACGTTTTTTTTTTTTTCATTTGGACCCCAATTCTCATATAGAAAGTTAGTATGTAAATATAATATAAAATGTACAAATAAAATTAATTTTATCATACACTAATATGTAATATGATTAAATGTTGAGGGTTGCATAAAATAAGATATGATTATGGAAAGAAAATATAACAAATTATACACAGAGTAATAATCTCGGATTGGAAATTGTAAGTGGAATATTGATGGACCCCCTAACTCCTATTCTTAGTTTGGGTACACATCCAATCAAATAGGACATGATTGATTTTCTGATAATAATAACAAAATGACTTTGACTGCAATGCTCCTCAACAAAATTGAAATAGAGAAATTAAGCAAAACAATAAATAATAAAGAACAAAAACAATAGTCCTACATACATATATATATATATATATGCGTGCGTGTGTGTGTGTGTGTATAATGAGAATATGACACTAAATTTTGAGAGAATTAAAACAATATGATATGATGCTGATGGGGTCATTTGATTAATTTAAAGCTTTGATTAATCCGAATATTCTTCTTTATCTTTTTTTCCTCTGCTAATTAACCTTGATTTTTGGCAACCTATAACTTTAATGATTATAAATCATTTGAATTTTACCCATATGAAAATTTTCACTTGGGTTGCCAGAAAAAAAAAAAAAAAAAAAAAGAGAGGGTCACGAAGTCTTATCTTTTATCAATATCGTTTTACATGCTGTTCTGTAATTTTACCGAACATGAACATCATTGTTCTCAAGATCATGAAAGAAATAAATAAGTGTTGTGCTGTCTTCTAATTATACTTAATTATTGAATTTTTTTAATTATTTAATATATAAAACTTAGCTATAATTATACGTCTGACGTATAATTATAATTATATTGTAAATTTCATTACAATCTTTAGATAATTGGCGGCTGGTTTTAGGAAAATTTGAAGCTATAATGATTTTAATATATCATGGACATCAAAAACTAGCGTAGATTCAAAATCAATATTCTTCCAAATGTACTCTCGAAATTAATATTGTGAATTTTCAAACACCGTGAGTAATTTTATTCAAGAATATGTAGTGGATTTTCAATAAATTGGAATGGTCTTATAAATTCTAAATACCAAATTTTTACATCTTATAAAAATTTAGTCTCTGTTCATCCAATGTCTGTCTTCTAAATAGTCACTAGTACAAAAATTATATAACTCCTCATAACTCATAATGTAAACTTTGCCCCTTCTACTTATTGCATTCTTATACAAGTACCCTCAAACGCCATGACTAAAAGGTTTTACTAACGAGCAAATAAACAATACTGAACATCTCAGTAAATTTTGCAGAAACTACCAATTCTAGCACAATGCGAAACAAAGCACTAAATCACTTGTTAAAAAAATTAAGAGTTAATGGTGGCACCAAATTCATTATTCACATGTATGTATATTTTACTAGTTACCCTTTTTTTTCAATATATTTCTCCTTAAGTACCAATTTTTTAACCGAGTTCTTTAAATATTAATACAAATATCAATTTGTGCATAGCCTATCAAACTCGCGAAGTGCAACGCGACCAACTCCCCGACCGCCAAACCATTCAATAGCTTCTCCAGGACGCCAAGAATCATGAACAAAATATAGCCAAATCCAATAAAGAAATAGAAATATATATATATATATATATATATGAAAAAAAAATATATAACCTTTTAGAAAGTGGTCCAAGTGATCAATGTCCAAACAAAAACCTCAAAGCAGGATAGCAGTAAATAAGCTGACCATACAACCAAGAAACAGTCATATGGATCATCAATTGATGAAAATATGAAGCACAGAAAAAAAGCTATTCCGTAACAGGCATTTACTTGTGTATACACTCTGACTATTACTACTCCAGCATCTCAGCCTATTATATAGATGCTGGTCCCATTTTAACCCATTGTTATATCCCCCACAATTATATTGAACTAACGCTGGAACGATATTGAATAGGAACCTGTGTTTGGATCTTTAACAGCTTTGAAGTTGTCGACACTCATTCCAAAACGACCCAGAATGGAGTTGCCCATGTCTTTCAGCTTTGCTGTTCAAAGAAAAACAAGATTGCCTGGTTAATAAGTAGTCAAGAGGGCATACAGATAAAAACAAGATCCTAGACTGTTAGCTCCTCGGAAGTTTTCATCTCTGAAAAAAAGTGTCAATGGCAGCATTTTTTCCTGACACAAATAACCCATTCAAGGGTTGATCAGGGCTCTAGCACAGATGGCCACGTCCTGGCTTCCTTTAGAAGGAAGCTCAGGTTCCACTGCAGCCTGTGTTGGCAGTTCACTATAACCAAAAAAAGAACTTAGCAGGGTTTTAAGGGACTACATTTGCCTGACACTAGGGGCTTTGCCTGCCCTCTACAAAGAGAAAGAAGAGAGAGAGAAAGAGAGAGAGTGTGTTGTCTGCTATATACAATATTGATGATAGAATAAAATAAAAACATGCAAAAAATTCCCAATATTAGGACACTTCTCCTGAGGAAGACTCATAAGCATTACAAACTGTAATTGTGGACCATTTTGCTTTCACTGGACCACTAATTTTCTGAAACAAGAGTAAATGACGATAGTACCCTATGTTTTGCATACACAACAGAACAGATAGGGCAGTACACACAACAGAACAGATAGGATCTGGTCCAGCAGACAAGGATAAGCTAACAACGCATAGTTTAATAAAGAGGATAAATTGATCGCTGAGCAGTGTCAAAACAATACCTATATGTGCTTGTACAGAGTCACTGCAACATAAATAGCTAACTACCCTATGTCACGATGCATGTACGCATTGGGTTATGCCCTTGTTTACCATCCATTTTCATTTCTAATGAAATTGGTGATTTGGCATGGATGAGCAAGAGAATTGATATGAGGAAAATCAGGCACATGGATTCCTAATTGTTTGGACTTACTGAAAACATACTTGTCCAGTTTGGTCTAAATTATTAGTATAAACATAAATAGCAAAATAAATTTAATATTCCCATCAAAAGAACAAACAGCAAGACTCTGAATCCCTGTAGAAGACAAGAAAATATGAAACAGCAGCAAATTATAGCACATACCAATCATCTCCTCCTTCATCTTTTCTCGCTTCTCAGCAGCTATTGGCTCTAGTCGGTGAATGCTCCTTCTGGCCTGGTCATTTGAAGGATCCAGTTCTAATAATTTCTTCATATCTGCAAATTTAAAAAGAAAAAAAAGACAGAGACAAGGTAGCAAAGGAGGCAAAATGAAACGATTCAGAAACATCCTCTCAGCATGAGAACCATAAAAGTAAAAGTGCAGCAGCAGCAGAAATACTCGGACTTGATGTTAAAAAATGATATTATGAGTCTACAATTTCCATTGCAGGTAATGAATTTCAGCACAATGACAATGTGGTAATTCTGCTTCTATGCAGATCAATATGATGTATTAACAATTATATCTGAATTTACCAGCAATGGCCTCTTCATAGTGTTCAAGCTTCTCATGAGCGTCTGCTCTTCTTAGAAGGGCTTTAGTGTATGCAGGATTTAACTCTAATGCTTTTGTGCATTCCTTGATGGTGTCCTCATATTTTCCCTGAGATAAATCCACATTAAATCAAATCTGGAAAATTAATTCAAAGGCGAATTCATCATATAACTGGACTAGTAGAATCAATAAAGAAGTTAAAACAAAATAAACAAAATGGCAAATAAACATTCAAAGTTTCAACAATGTAGTCAAGGTAGGATGAGACGAACTAACATTAGGAATTCGGTTTTTGCACTAGAATTTTCATCCATTCAGTTATCATATTTTCCTTCTATGAACTGGAAGAGAAACTGATATGACAATATACATACTATAAGGACTGAAGAAAAACTCAACAATGTATGGATTCACACTACTCGACTCTGCCATGGAGGAATGAGGACCTAAAGAAGTATATCTTACAATGAAATATGTATTCACTCTTGTTGAAAGCAACATCACAGTTAATGTCCCATAGAGATAACCAAAAGAAGTACAGAGGCAATTGGCATGATTGTATAGATGCGATCAGTGTTTAAAAAAATTACAGCTTTATCCAAACATAAGTTGGCCAATACAAAATCAGAAATGCAAAGCAATCAGTCACGATTACATACCAATTTCAGAAAGCATATAGCTCGGTTTGCATGACACACAGAACGAAGCTCCACAGATGCAGGCATCTCCGGGGCAACTTGTAAAGCAAGCTCATACTGTGATAATGCCTCCTCGTACTGACCATTGCCAAACAGCTTATTGCCCTCAAGTTTCGAGTCATTTGCTTGTGCCAAGGCTTTCTGCATCAGAAGAGGAAGGAACATTGTACATACTTCACCTCCCAATTGTTCCGTAAACATGCTACAGGCTACTAGCAAGCATATTTAGGTGAAACAACATATGCGGTACCACTATCAAGTCTCCCAGTATATAACATGTATGATCTACAGAGGAATTTAGTGAGTCCCAGGGAATCTATATGGAAGACCAGCAAACAAGGTTTTCAAGAACACAAGTAATGCCTACATGCCAGTGATGGAGAAGGATATAAAAATTTGTGTTCGATGAACTACTCAATATTGAGTCTACAAAAAAGGCAGAGCATTGTCCACCTTCTTAACAGGTTCAATATTGTCTTCCTTCCCAGACCTCCCAAGTGATATTTCCTTCTCCAAAATAGGCATAGGCTTAACTAAATTTCACAAACCTCCATTTTAATCTTCCATATGCATTCGGAGGAATAAGAGGGTTAATTATGATATTTCAAGTACATTAAAGGAAAAAAAACAGACATCATTCACCCATACATAGAGGAATCCTAGTAATTACAACAACAAAAATGAGAATGACAATATGCTCATTTTCGCAGTTCCAGACTCTACATCTGGTTACAGGGCCTTCTAATATAAGTCCCGAAGCAAGCAAGCAATATAAGTCCCGAAGCAAGCAAGCTTTTCGCTTCCTAGTTTCCCGGCCTTGCTGGCCTACGATGAGGCTCGTATAAGAGAATCCCCAATCTTCTAGAAGAAACCTCTTTGGATTAATAGTTGATGATTCTTATCAATGATGACAGGTGTATTTATTGTGAGAAAGTAATTGAATAAGATCCCTATTACGATTCTAAGAATCATTCCAAGTCCTAATCTAAATCTAATTATAATTTTAGCAATTATAGTCCTAGTTTTATTCCAATCTCCTAATCTAAATCTAAATTTAAATACTTAAAAGAAATTTTAAAGAATTCTAACTCTTCTTAGTTCCTTAAAGAGGCCAACTTTCTACCCAACTATAGATTCAAAAACCTTTCCTTTGCTGCTTCCATGGGTCCCATGCCTTTATTTTTGTGTACTGTAACGCTCACCACTAACAACAATTAATTAAATGTCCAAACAGGGCCTCCATTCAACCATACATCATCCAATACACTAAATGAAAGCATCATAGTTGTCAATTTAACTATACAAAATCTCTAACAAATTTTGTTGACTAACATATTCTTATAAAGAAAATGATGAAAACATAATGTGCGTTACAAGTTACACAGACCATTTCTAAATAGAAATTTTCCAAAATTGAAACAACACAGTAACAATGGGAAATTGTTTGAAAGAACACAGACCATTTCTAAATACAAAGATCTCATGTCTTGGGAGCCGGTGATTGAATTGTTTGAAAGAAAACTTTCAGAGTAGAAGAGAAGCTTTCTCTCTAAAAGCGGGAGATATACATTAATCAAGAGCATTTTATCTAATCTCCCAATATATTATCTATCAACAATTACTATCCCTTCCAAGGTGGCGAAAAGATTGAAAGCAATACAATATAGATTCTTTTGGGGTGATGGTGATGATGATCAGAAATACCATCTTGTAAAGTGGGACATTATCAAAGAGCCTCCCAAAATGGGGGGGTTGGGAATTCAATCCTTGGGTGATGTGAAAAATGCTTTACATGGTAAGTGATTGTGGAGATACTTGAAAGAAGAAAACAGTTTGTGGAGGAGAATTGTACATTCGAAATGGGATAATTTCATGACAAGAAGGGCTGGCTGTAGAATTACTATCCCTCATGGGAGAGGCCTGTAGAGGAAAATTATGATGCAATGGACTAACTTTTAGCAATGTTTTTCATGGAAACTGGGTGGAGGCAACAAGATTTACTTCTGGGATGATGATTGGTGCAAGGTGGGTTGTCTTAGAAGTATATTTCCCAGTATTTTCAGCATTGCTCATCCAAGAATTTGCGTGTGGAGAATGCTGTCCAGCTTGTGAATGAAAGAGCTGTGCGGGCTATCAAAGCTTCTCAGAATTTGTATGATTGGGAGGTGAGTGAGTTTGAAGAATTAATAAAGATTCTTGAAAATCAGAAGGTATCTATGTGTGAGGATCAAATCGGGTGGAAACTTGGGAATAATGGATTGTTCTCTGTCCAATCATACTACAAATTCCTATTTAGAAAGAATGGTGAGGGTAGGGTTATTTTCTTGGCAAAACAAATCTGGAAAACAAAAGTCCCCCCCCCCCCCCCCCCCTCCCCACCCCCCGTATTGCTTTCTTTGCTTGGGAAGCTTGTTGGGATCAAATTTTGACAATTGATAAACTGAAAATTAGAGGAAGGATCCTGGTCAATGGCTGCATCTGTTGTCTTCAAGCTGAGGAAACTTGCAATCATCTACTTTTGTGGTGTCCGACTGTGCACAGTTTGTGGTGTATGATTTATGGACTATTGGGGATTGAGTGGGTAATTGCCGGATCTGTTAGAAAGGAAATTTGGGCTTGGGATGGGCTATCTGTAAAAAATAAAACTGCAAACTTGATTCCATTGACAGTTTTTTGGGTCATATGGAAGGAGATGAATAGTAAAGTTTTTGACAATATTGACAGTAATATTAACAAACTAAAAGATAGATGGTTACATTATTTTGGATCAGTATTGTTAGATCAATGACATTATTAGTTATGTGAATTTTGTGAATGTCATTGACATACTAACACGATTGTAAATTCTCTTTATAAAGGAGTGGTACCCCCTCACTTGGTACCTTGTTTATATATATATAACTTACTTTTTTATTTAAAAAAAAAAAACAATGGGAAATTTACTATATTTAAGATGTTTGGGCCAAGCCAGTAACAAAAATAAGAGGCTTGGTTAGGTTTATAAAAGATTTACAATATGGACAACAAAGAAAAGAATATATTAAATTTTCTGCATTAAATTCTTCTTTGTTAGATGTGGAAAGAGGTAATTCCAGATAGTTTGGGAGTTACCAAGGCAGTTCAGGAGTTATCTATTCCATGGGACATAACGTTTCAGGATCCTATCTTGTCTACAAAGTTTTTTTATCAATCTGAGTATCTATGAATAAAGAAGAAAAAGCAGAATAAATGTCTTAAGAAAAGATCTGACTTTCCTACACCAAATTCAAAGCTAGAAGGCTTCTCTTAAAGACCATTTATATATTATCTCCAGTGAGCCTTTCCGTCCATCCAAACCCATAACTAGACCTAACACAAGACTTGATAATATATATCTTTTTAATTGTCTGTTTCATTTTTGAGAAATATCCTACCAACTGTAACTCCGCAAGAGACAGCATGGCATATAAATTTAGGCAAAACAAAGAAATTTTATGACTACTCAAGTTCATCTTTTCTGTGAGGGAATTGGGGCCATGGAGGAGGATTGAAATGACTGATGCTTAGTCAATTGGAAGTAGAAGCAGGGGGAACTGGGAAAATAAATGAGAAAGAAAAGAAAGGACATATGTTAATTTGTTATGGGTAATGTTATGGTGTATTAGGAAATGGGTGGACAAGTGCATTAGGAGAATAGGTCAGTATCTGTTATGTGTAAAATGATGTTTAAGCATGAACATGTGTCTTAGGGAGAATAGGATAAAGAAGAAGTTAATTCTGAAAATAACTTTTAATAAATTACTCATTCTCTTGTATAAATATAGACTGTCTTCTTGACAGATTTTTAGGTAAGAAAAAATTTATGAAAAAGTATTGAGTACTTTCTAACTTAAAAAGTCATTGAGTCTCTCTTAACAAACTCATGTTATTAGCAAGAAATCAAAAACCGTTGGGCTCTTTCTTAACGAGCTTATACTAATAACAAAATCTCATAACAAGATCCATAAATCGAGACCGTAACCTAACTTTCCGTAAAATCAGCAAGAAAATCTAATATTGTCAGGATATGAGAAAATGAGGTAGAAAAACAACATCTCCCAAGGTTCACTTTGAACCTATCTCCAGGCAGTATACGAGCCAACTAACCCTTTTATTCCCCACTACTCATGTATATATATATATATAAAACTAAATCTGTCCATTTCCCTTGCCTACTTCAACAATTAGAAGATTATTGTTTCAACAACATATGCCAGAGTCTAGCATTTGATTTTCTAAGAGTAACTGCTTTAATTGGGAATTCCAACCACAAACCCTAACAGCCACATGACTCACAGCTGAAAGCTAGAAAAAATTAACCACATAAAAATGAAAAGTGGACAAACTGATGGTCAAATAGAAAGAAATATTTCACCTGTTTCAACTCATCCTCATTCAAGGCATCTTCAAAGGAGTCCCCTCCTTTCACCTGCTGCTCGTGCTCCTTCCCTTGCCCTTGTCCTTGCTGCTGCTGTTGTTGTTGTTGTGATGATTGATGATCAGATGAGTCTTGTTTAGCACCTCCATCATCATCTTCGTCTTCACTGATTTCTCGCTCACTGGCAGTCTCAAACCCATCAGATTCTCCATTACCACTGGCTGCAGTAGCAGAAGCTTTTTTCTTATCATCTCTTGTGCCTGTCTTTTTGGAAGATGATGATTTCGGTGGATTTTCCACAACAGTCTCCTCTTCATTGTCCTCTGGTTCTATCACCACCATTTTCTGTCTTTGTGGCCTCCAAAATCTACGGGCAGACAAAATGTGGACAAATAATTTACCATAATACGTTGTGGTGCTAATTGAAACAATATTAAGGGTCAAAGTGACAGCAAGGCACACTCTAGGTCTTTTTTACTGCTCTATTTGCAGAGGTACGGTCATTTAAAAAGTCTCTGGAAAAGTTGGAGGACACCCATTATGCTGTATAAACTAATTAATTAGTACCTAAAGGGACTAGCAGTGTCCTATCCCAGATGCATCCATTAAGTAGGACACATAAAAGCTAAGCCGCAAGGCCTGAACTGTCATGAGCATGACTTCATGACATCAAGGCTCTCCAGAAAACATTCAAAGGATTAGAAATGAACTAGTATTATAAAGAGAAACCAGGTTCCAAAAATGTACAAGATTATATTGGTGAAGCAAGAATCATCTGAATATATATCTTGTTTTAATATTCTACAGATGCTACTGCTTAAAAAAAAGAATTAAAAAATGACAAAAGAAGATTAAAGTTCATTGATACTTACAGTATTAAAATCATGCATGAATCAATCTAAAGCAAAGATGGTTTACCCATCCAAAGCATAAACAGAAGTGAGGAACAAAATGCAAGGGGTATGGCATGCGATCATTTCATCTTCAAGCCAAAGCAGTCTAGAGCAGGAAGGAAATTCATAAATGCGATTCAAACAGTAACTTGAAGAGAAACAGAGATATCAACACTTACGCATCTCTCCTTCGAAAAAAATAAAAAATTCCCCAAGACACTAGTTCTAGCAGGCAGTAATCAGAAATGACAAGCAAGTCAGCAACATGCTAAAATAACCAGCTTAAATAAACTGGATTGAAATTACAAAACTTCTATTAACACCAAAATAAGAATTAGAATGAAGTCCTGAACTGAAAAGAGATAGGAACACCATAAACAAAGCAAAGCACCTTTCTTAAAAAATCAAGTAGATTGATTGTCTGAAGCAGGATGTGAACTGCAAACAATAAAAGTTTTCAAAACTTACTCCTAACTGAAATCTTTAACACAGAGGAGAGACGGAAATGTGAAATCTGGAATTAGTACAGCCTGATCAGTATGCAATTAACAATCAAATAAAACAATCCTTTTTCATATTAGTTTCTAATTAGACTGCTTTTCATGCATAGCACTAAAAACAATCTCCTATCTCTTTGAAGCAATCTAGAAAGAACACCATGCATAAATATATCCCATATCACAGTTTAGATTCAAAACATGCACCCAATGATATAAATGCAAACAAATGAATCAGGAGTGAAATTCAGAGAAATACATATTTAAGCTTGTTTTTTTTTTTTAAATAAAAGTACGAAATATATTAACAAGCACCAAGGGGGTGCCAACTCGTATACAAAGTATTACATATCTACCAAGATGTCAATAAGGTCCCCAAAATCCTCCATTGAATACAATAGATGATCCAACTCGTATACTAAATAGACAAACATTTTTGCATGAATACTAGAAAGCTTTAACTCCATTTTGGTGTTGCTAACATTTTTATCCCATAAGCAATTGACAGATAAGTGTAAATCACAAATCAGTCTCAAAATAATAAGATCATCAATCACAGTTACGCATGTTAAATTTCAATCAATTCCAACGATCAGAGGGAACCAAATTTATGCAGACTGTATTTCCCATCTGACTGATCATGGGAATGAGAAATACATTGCTTAACCACTGTCACCAAATCACTATCTTGCTGAAAACAATCCATCACTTCTAGAATAATTAACGAAGCTCTTAAAGTGAAATTCACTAACCACACTGTCGTGACCGTTCCAAGTGTGTCCTCTAAAGAGTAAAGGCGTTTAATCTCTCCTTCTTCAGTTCTCTCTCCTATGCTCTAGCTCTCCTTTCCAGGTTTCCCCTCTCTCATGCGATTTCAGCCTCCCAAAACCTAAGTACGATATTCTCACCTCTCTGCCTTTCTACAAATTACGCCAGAAACTCGCCTTCAATTCTTCATCGCAAAAGTTTTTAGAACCTTCATCAGCGCGTGAATTCCCTGGTTATCCTCCAGCTTCTGGTTTCTTCTCTCTCCTTCCCTTTTTCTTTCTTCCTCTGGAGCCTTCTCTCGTAACAGACGCCAAACTAAGCCAGCATTTTCATTTTCTTTCCATCTATGATCGGGTGCAGTCGATATCAGTGCAACCTTTTTAAATCCTGTATATCCAAGGGCCAGGATCGAATAGGCCTAAATCTATTATGGACCCCCCAAAAAGCCTGCAATTGCATTATGGGCCCATTAAGATAAGATTATCAACTTTGGGCCATCAGTTCTAGAAATCAATCAACACTCCAATCAATGCCGCAACCCTCGGCTTTTTGCTCCCTTTTCGCACACCCAAACTTCACAAAACGACATGATGGACTCGGCACATGCAAAATTTCCTTGATGGCTTGGCCATATAGCGAAAAAGAATAAAATTAAGACATCAATTTTATTTTGGGTTTGCAAAATAATTGATACCAGGGGGGGAACTGGTAAAAAATTTATGAACAGTTTATCCTTTTTTTTATTTATAATTATTATTTATTATTTTTAGATTGGAATATAAAATTTATTTTTAATGTAACAAAAACAATGGAAAACAAATGTTAGTAGCGGCAGGAGACGGAAGCTCCGCTGGCGGAAGTGGTTGAAATGATCGCATGTCTCCCACACGCGACGACGGTGATGCAGAAGAGATCACAGCCATTCATTTTTGCGACTAGCGTAGTAGACGCGAACAAGTCAAATGATGGCGTCATGCTCGATATCTGACATCCACCGTTGGATCAAGCAAGTAAAAAGGAAATCTAAATATCTAATCTAAACACCCTCTAGATTATAAAATAATAATATTTCCTACTTTTTGGGTAAAATAAAAGAAAGGAGAGAGTTTCCAAATTGCCTATTTTTTTTTCGCTTAAATATTTAAAATATAAAATTATAATGTTTGAAAACTAAAAAGCATTAATTGGGGTTACGAAATTAGTTTAATTGAAAGTGAAATTCGATAAATAATTTATATGTTAATTAATGAGACAACTTAGTCAATTGATTATGAAGACAATTTTATACAAAACGACACCGTTCCATTTTGTTGTAGTCCTTGGCTATTTGACAACTAAATCTTTACCAATTAATTATAATTGCAAAATGATTTTAATACAATTATTTATAGATTTGTTTGTATAGAACCAAGAAAATAATACTTCGTTTTCGTTTGAAAATCAAAGCAATTGGTTGAAGGTTATAGATTAGCGTGAGTGAATATTAGTTAGGTCAGCCTCTCACTAAACATGCATAGAGATGAAACCACAGAAGAGCTCATTCTTAAAACATGACCACCGTAAAATTTCCATATTAAATAATTTATTTATTATTTATTTTTTACACGAACATTCAATTTATAGGTAATTATTGCATTTTCTTATATAAAAATATTTTATAATTTGTTTAAATATATTGAAAAACTTATTTACAAAAATATTTTTTGTGTTTTTATTTACATTACAAATATATGATTAAAAATTAAAATAAAAATAAAAATCAATGCATCGAGTAGCGATTGTGGTCTACTCGCTTAAATGCGCGTGGGTCTAAATGCAAAATTTGAACAGCCAAGTAATGGAAAAAGCCTATTCACACTTTACAGGCATTTAACATATTACGGGATTCTATCCGGTGGAACACGTAGTGTTGAAAGAAACAAAAGAAAATGGCTTAACGGACTAGTCACAGAGGGATTTTGAACGACAGCTGTCCCCATCAGAAACCAACGGCTCTGATTGAGCAGATGAATAACAGACGGTGATGATTTGTTCTAGTACTACACTACAGTATGTTCCGTCACCTGCACGATTGCATCTTTTTCTTTTTCCTTTTATTTTTTCTGGATCGAAATCCCACGGTATTCATCGAAAAAGCAGATAAAGCTACTCGCACCCTTCCAAGGAATAATTCGCTTTAAATAATACCACAATTTCTTTTTTCTTTTTTATTTTATTTTTTTTAAATAAAACTTTCCTGTTTAATTATTTTTTAATAATTAATTTGTCAAAATTGAAAAAATGATTTGGTGGTCAAGATTGCGTTATAAATTAAATATTTAATTAAAAAAAAAATTCCCTAATATATTACTCTCCCTGTCCACAACAGCACTCACTCCACTCTGCTTTCTCTTTCAATGTCTTCCTTCGTCTCCAAACATCTTCTTCTACTGTTTTTCTTCTTCATTTTCTCCAATTTTCTTCCGGAGCTTCATGCAGTTTCCACGGTGAAAACTTATATCTTTCGCGTCGACTCCGAATCGAAGCCGTCCATCTTCCCCACAAGCTACCACTGGTATGGCTCCGAGTTCGCCGACCCGCTTCGGATCCTCCACGTGTACGACACCGTTTTCCATGGCTTCTCTGCGACACTAACTCCGGAGGAGGCCGACGCTCTCAGCAACCATCCTGCGGTCCTCGCGGTCTTCGAGGACCACCGTCGTGAGCTCCACACGACACGTTCCCCGCAGTTCCTGGGGCTCCGCAACCAGCGCGGTCTCTGGTCTGAGTCCGACTATGGATCTGATGTGATCATCGGCGTGTTCGACACTGGAGTCTGGCCCGAGCACCGAAGCTTTTCGGACCTCAACCTTGGGCCGGTACCTGCCCGATGGAAGGGCACTTGCGAAAGTGGAGTGAGATTCACTCCAAAGAATTGCAACCGGAAGCTAATCGGCGCCAGATTCTTCTCCAAAGGCCAACAAGCTGGGGGTTCGATGGGTCCCATTGGTGCAATCAATGACACGGTTGAGTTTCGGTCTCCTCGAGATGCTGACGGTCACGGGACTCATACCGCCTCTACCGCCGCCGGCAGGTACGCCTTCAAGGCCAGCATGTCCGGGTACGCCTCCGGGATCGCGAAAGGCGTGGCGCCAAAGGCGCGACTAGCGGCGTACAAGGTGTGCTGGAAGGGTGCTGGCTGTTTCGACTCTGACATTCTAGCCGCCTTTGACACCGCCGTTTCCGACGGCGTTGACGTCATCTCGATATCCATAGGAGGCGGTGATGGCGTATCATCGCCGTACTATCTGGATCCAATTGCAATCGGTGCGTACGGCGCCGTTTCGAAGGGGGTATTCGTGTCTTCTTCAGCTGGCAACGATGGGCCTAATGCTATGTCGGTGACAAACCTCGCCCCATGGCTCGTGACAGTTGGTGCTGGGACCATCGACCGTAATTTCCCTGCAACCGTTATCCTAGCAGACGGACGGAAGATCTCCGGTGTGTCCTTGTACGCCGGCGCGCCACTGAATGGAAAAATGTTCCCTATTGTTTATCCTGGTAGAACAGGGGCGCTCTCTGCTTCTCTTTGCATGGAGCATTCACTTGATCCTAACATAGTTCGAGGTAAAATCGTAATATGTGATCGGGGGAGTAGCCCCAGAGTGGCCAAAGGTTTGGTGGTGAAGAAAGCTGGTGGTGTAGGGATGATTCTCGCCAATGGAATTTCCAACGGGGAAGGGTTGGTGGGTGACGCTCATCTGATCCCCGCCTGTGCAGTCGGGTCCGAGGAAGGAGACGCACTGAAAGCCTATGCTTCATCCAGTAAAAACCCAACAGCCACCATCAATTTCGTAGGAACCGTCCTGGGAATCAAGCCAGCGCCGGTCATCGCTTCATTTTCCGGTAGAGGACCAAACGGATTGAACCCTGAGATTCTAAAACCCGACTTGATTGCCCCTGGTGTCAACATTCTGGCTGCTTGGACGGAGGCGGTTGGGCCAACTGGATTGGATTCTGATATGCGTAGAACAGAATTTAACATTCTCTCAGGTACTTCAATGGCTTGTCCTCATGTTAGTGGCGCGGCAGCTTTGCTCAAATCAGCGTACCCTGATTGGAGCCCAGCGGCTATACGATCCGCAATGATGACCACTGCAAATGTTGTGGACAACCGGAATCAATCCATGATCGACGAATCCACCGGAAAGTCATCAACCCCGTACGATTTTGGTGCCGGGCATCTCAATCTCGGAAGAGCAATGGATCCAGGACTCGTCTACGACATCACCAGCAACGACTACGTCAACTTTCTATGCGCAATCGGTTACGGCCCAAAGTTAATTCAGGTGATCAGTCGATCACCCGTCAGCTGTCCTTGGAAAAAACCACTCCCCGAGAACCTCAACTACCCATCATTGGCGGCATTGTTCTCAACCTCCTCAAAGGGACCAAAAAGCAAGAGGTTCTTCAGGACAGTGACTAACGTGGGTCCATCCAACGCCGTTTACCGTGCAACCATCGAGTCGCCCAGGGGAGTAATAATAACAGTAAAGCCGGCGAAGCTAGTTTTCGCGCCGACGGTGAGGAAACAGAGCTTCATGGTGACAGTAACGACGAACACGAAGAACATAGCGCTGGGACAATCGGGTGCTCTGTTCGGGTCAATAAGTTGGTCCGATGGGAAACATGTGGTTCGGAGCTCCATTATGATAACCGAAATAGATCCGTTGTAAGCTCGAAAGTAGAAGTTGGATCATGTCGTTTTGATCGACGATGAAACAGGTGTTTGGATATTGGGTTTTAGTGTGACAAGTTTAATTCGAAAAAGGAAAAAAAAATATATATATATATAGTTAAAGAGTGAGTAATTTATTAGCAGGCATAGTTTGCTTAACTTAAGCTGGTTTTTTTTTTTGAAGCTCTCTTCTTTCTGTCATCGTCTTTTTGTTATGTGTTTATAAAGTGGAGAGAAGTTTATATATAAACCCAATGCAGTTTACGAGAGATGGTTGGATTAACACAAGTAATTAAAACTTTTTTAATGTTATTATAAGAATTTTTTGGTCATTTATTTTCTAAAGAAGGAATCCATAATCATAAATATGCAAATGTCAGTAATTGGTTTTGTTATTTGTTGCATATATTGACTTGGATGCCGCCGGGACCATTCTTTTAACTGCCCTGACTTTTTAATTTGTAACAAAGTTCACAAATGACACTGAGGCGCTAATTGGGGAAGTGATATATATACATATACATATATATATATATTCTCTGCTCTGCTCTGCTCACTTGGTAGTGTCTTAATATACCCAATTTGGTCTCTGTGGATATGTATATATATACCATTATGATGTAGGTAATGTCAAAATTTACCATTGACAACTGGTTTATGCTCTTATTATATGACTAAAATATTATTTGAATATGTTTTAATTATTTTCAGCTTATCAATAATTAAATTACCATTAGTTAACTTTTTTGTTGTTGTTGTGGTGGGTTTTCAAAGAATAAAATATATTGAATAAATTTTAATTAATTTTAACAAAGCATGTTATAGTTTACATTCTCATGGGTATATGTGTTTCTCAGATGTACGTGTCTAATTTAATACGTCTGGCACGAGGCTTAATTAAATAAGAAACAGATTCCCTAGCCGTTATACATCCTTGATTCTGTATGTCTTCTCTTGAAACCTTTCCAAATTCTTAATAATTTAAACAAATTTTTCACTTCCATTTTTTTTTTTTCCGAATAAAATTAGATCATCTAAATAAATAAAACGACATAAATAAATATTTTTTGTTAAATAAATTCATGAATTAAATAATTCCAATAAAAATTATATGAATATTTTAATTATATAAAATTTTAATACAATTTACTTGGTAAAACTATACAAGTAAATATTAAAATAAAAAATTAATATTAGTAAATATAAGAGCATAAAAGCAAAAGATAAACTAAAGAATGTTCTTCTTTTAATTTACCTTCAGTCAACTTATTTATTGTTTTTTACAAAACCAAAGAGAAAAACTTGATTGATTGATTGATTGATAGAGATGGCAGACCCCTTTGTACCACTAATCTCAGCTTTGGGGTATATATAATTTAATTTCTGTCACCTAAATTTTGCCCCCGTAAACAACATAATAATGGAGAAGAGGACCCCATGAATCTTAATTGCCCTACCTTCTTGTCTCATAATAATGAAAGTGATTTGCTTTAAATTTACAAATGTACTGGACAAAGGTCATCCATCAATGGCAGGGATCATCACCTCAATTATTTTCTGTAATACTGCCTCTATTAGTTTATCTCCAGATTTCTTAACCACACTCAAACATCAAGTAATCAATTAATTAAGCAATTAAACAAAATGTATTAAACAGAAGCTCCTAATCATAAAAACAAAGCAAAGAAGTTGATTGCAAGTCACTTAAAGCTTAAGACTTGGCCTACATATACTTACAATTGTAATGATGTTTGCTTTTGCCTTATTCTTGTGCCCTTCAAACCATCTCACCAACTCAGACAATGTCTCATGGAAACTACATGATGCTTTCCTCACGAACAAGATATTGATGCCTATAATTGTGCCAACAAATTCCACCTTTACATATTTTCCCACAAACTGGACTTCGACTGGTATGAACTGCTACATCAATAACAAGAAGCAGACCGATAAGAATGAAAGAAAAACCAGCAGAAAGAATCAGAAGAGAAATGGTGGAGAAGCTTCCTTCAAGAAGAGAGAAATGACCAGTAAAGTGCAGTGACTTGAACAACAAAATATTAGTAGCCCAGATGTAGTTCCAGTTGGCTGCAACACTATCTGATAACCTCATGCTTTCAGTTGTGTGTGTGTATTGTATTGGTGGATGTACAAAGGACCTACAAAGGTGTGTGTATATATACACACACACACAGGGCCCGTAGCATTAATGAAAAGAGACACAACAGTATGAGCACTTTGAAAACGAGAAAGAATAGAAGGCAAAGACTTCAAAGCAGTAGAAGAATCTAGATATGAGGCCGGTGATGGTAGGGGTAAATTAAGCTTAGCTGGATTTCTAAGATTGCAGTGTCCGGAGATGTGACTCCTTAAAAGAGACTCACTTGTTGAGTGTTATTATATTCTTTATCAACTTAAATGTCATAACATAAATCTCATTGTTATAGCATGAGATTAATATACGAAATTATGGTATCTCGGACTCTAAAGCTTACAGTTATAGTGTGAGATAATATGTTCGAGACTGTAATATCTTGGACTCGTAATACTTGAGCTTAATAACCTTTTAATCACTTGAGCGATCCAATGCACGTAAAAATACTGCCTGATTATAATTACAAAAGAAAAGCCAAAAACCCAGAAAAAAATCTAATGGTACAAATACAGTGTCTCTATAACTTACAGGGCACAGAGTGATGACAGTCATGGAGCTTTCAGGTTCACCAATAATAGGAGCTGCAAGATAAACCAAGTTAGCAGTGATGATAGCGTAGGAAAAAGCAATGAACATTGACAGATATACTAGCAGATTCAATAATATTTAGTAGACAAGAAAATGACAGGTCTGACCAGCAAGTTTGTCTCTTTCCCAAGGCTGTTACTTAAAGATTTACAGAGGTAAACTGACCCAATTTCCATTTTTAAAAAGTCATCCTCTGCCTCTGGCCTGTCACTGGCACCTACTAAATGGCACGGCTTCACCCATCACAGACCTTCAGGCATTTTGTGCAGAATCCAACCTGTGCAGCAGCCATGGGAAAAGGGAGACGAGGAAAGTTTATAAAAGACAAAATCCGTGCTGTTATAGCATCGGATTCTCCATTTAATATGCACCAGACAGAAAACAAAGACGCTGCTTTAATACTAGTTGCTACTAGGATCCAAACTGAATAGGCCGTTGATATAGGTTGAACCCAGCACTACTTTTCTCTGCATTTTGTTTCCCGTGGGTCTGTGAAATTCCACTTACAGAAATGATTTCAATAGTCTTAATTCCTGGAACTGTTCTCAGATCATGATTTAATCTCTATCTCTAACACAAATTTTATTTTTTTCTGGAAAGTTCCATAGGAAAATTATTGAGTTTTTGCAAGGATTTTACACTTCTGTTGTATGTCCATCATTCTGGAGATATCGCAAATAAATCCGACTAATTTTCTTAGCTTCTTGTTCATCAAGAAGGCAATCCAAATCAAAATTAAACACATTCTTCCTGATTCTCTGATTGTGGTTTAGAGAAGCAGGAGCCTTCCAAGAGTGTTGTTCATGGGATCATCCTGCCCATAATCCATGCAACAGTTGTTTTCAATAGTTAGCTTCCTCGATCATTTTGTTCATCATGTTACCCATCAACCTGGGGATGTTAAAAATCCATTGCAACTTCAACTTTTGTCCAAGTCCGATGAATAGTGTAGCGCCCGGACCGAGAAGGAGGAGGAAAAAAAAAAAAAAAAAAAAAAAAAGGGCCACGTCGGCAGCCACGTCAGCAGTCCCGGCCAACCGGGGCCTGCCACGTGGCAAGACCACGTCGCTCCGAAAAGGGGCCACGTTGACGATCCGCGTGGGTGCGATCGGACGGCCCAGATCAATCGCGCGATCGGACGGCCCAGATGCAATCGCACGGACGGCCCAGATTCAATCAAAAACGAACGGCCCAGATTAAAACAAAATGAACGGCTGAGATCAAAAGGCAAGGGGTTATAAATAGAACCCCCACACCAGACCACAAACCCTTGCCGCCTGCCGCTCGCCGGAGAAGACAAACCAGAAGCCGGCCGCCGCCACCCGCCGCCGCGCCGGGGAAATTTTCGACCGCCGATCGAGGTAAATTTCATACCCCCGACTCGTTTTTCCACGCTGATTCCTCTTGTGGCCAAATCGGAGCCAAAATCCCGGCCAAACGGCCGGAATACGCGGCCGAAGGCCAGTGGCGCCGCCGCGCCCCCTCTCGGTTTTTGCCTCCGATGAGGCCTTTCCCGGCCTCCGTTTGATGCAATTTTTATATCACCGTGATCACCATTCTTTTCTCTACAGGTTGACCGGAGCCGAATCACCAAAACACGAACCTCGCCGGAGAGCCGCCGCACCCGAGAGCGCCGCCGCCGGTAAGCTCCGTTTTTCCGTGATTTTTTGGCCCCCCGAGGGCCCTAGGGTTGTTTTCTCACAGGGACCGATGCGAGTGTGGCCGAATTCGGCCGGAAACAGCCGAAAACAGCCAACCCGAGGCGACTCGCCGCCGTGCCGGAGTTGCGATTTGGGCCGAAAGGGGCCCTGGGCCTAATTTGGGATTTTTTTGGAACACGTGCAGGTACCAGTAGTGCGTTTCAGTTCCCCGAGGAAAATTCAGAGAAAATTAGGGATAGCCTACAAGCGCACTGCAAAGCCGTGTTCGGACCCCGAAAACGAGTAAGGACCCCTCACCCTATTTCCTATCACGGTATTAAAGTTCAAAATGATAAAACGGTATTTCTTGAATTAACGAATGTGTGAAATTGCTTAAGGTGGCTAATGGAGCCCAAGTCTAGTGTGATTGATGACTTACTGTTATTTGGCCTGTTTTACAGCTTTAAATGCATTATGAGGTTTGATTTGTTTATTTTATAGTTTCGAGTGCATATATTACTGTTTTATTAATTATGGGTTGAAAGACTGAAGAACTGATACTGTATGTTGTCTGTTTGGCATGAATTACGATTTGCTTGTTTAAATATGAATTGATGATGCTTATTGAGGAAAAGGAAAATGAAAGATTGTGTAGACTGACAATTGTATGATGGAGTCAGCCTGACGAGATATCCTGAGAGATGGTGGACGGACCGGGTCCGTAGGGAACCCTACCGGGATTGTGGTCTCACATGCCGGACGGGGTATGGAGATCTTATGGTTTTGGCGCCCATACCGGACGGGGTATGGGGACGGCCCGTTTCACCCTCATACCGGACGGAGTATTGAGGTTTATGGTTTTGGCGCCCATACCGGACGGGGTATGGGGACGGCCCGTTTCACCCTCATACCGGACGGGGTATTGAGTTTTATGGTTTTGGCGCCCATACCGGACAGGGTATGGGGACGGCCCTGGAAACTGATTATGAATGTTAAAGGTTAACGGGTAGCGGGACCCCTATGGATCCCCATGGATACTAGTAGGCTGGTAAATGAGAAAATGATATGTGGTATAATGATTGAATTACAAAAGGCGTGATAAGTGCTATGTTTTACAACTTATATTATTCCATGATTGTGATAATGTTATTGTTTTTCTTATATTATTTCATGAATTCCACCGAGTTAAGTGGATGGTAAAGGTTTTATCATAAATAAAAGGATTTGTTGTAAATCATGCTCCATTGGTCTTTTGTGTTTTTCTACCCACCTTTACCTCCGTGACGGCGAGATATCGTGATGTTCTTACTGGGCTAGTGTAACTCACTCCTTATTTAACCATTTCAGATCAGAAAGACATGGTTCCCGAGCCCGTTCCGCAGGAGGACGACGAAGGGGATGCTTAGAGATTCTGTAGTCATACTCATAGTTTTATTTTCGAGTTTCTCTTTTAGTTAGTTTAATCTTTTATATTTTAAGTACGTTTTTGGTTTTCGTGTAAGGGATGTTAACTGAAATTTTGATCTCGCTTCCGCATTTTATGTGTTTAAATACTCATTTCATTTTCACATTTCCGGGGTCGTTACAAATAGCTCCTGCTGAGAGCATTTTGCAACACCATAGAATTTTACCTTTTCAGGCATACAAACTGCTCATCTTCCACTAATCTTGAACTGCCTAGCATGTGATCATAAATATCAGGTAGAAGGCTGCTAACAAGTGGGCCATTTTGTACTTCATGCAGAAGGATCTGATTCTCCTCTCCATCTTCGAAAGTAAGAACCTTCAACCAAAGTCATAAGAACTTTCACCAAGTGAGCTAATTCCAGGATTCTTCATCAATCGTTGCTTGTCCATCCTTGTTCTCAATGTTTCAGCATTTTGAAACCTTCCAACTGATGCATAAACATTTGAAAGAAGCACAACATGACCTGATTCCTCTGGGTCCTGCTCAAATAACTTTTTTGCTACAACTTCAGCCAACTCCACATTACCATGAAGCACACAGCCACTTAGCAAAGCTCTCAAAGCATTTGGACCCATAACTTCGAAACAGTCATCAACAAATCCACTTGCCTCTGATAAGCACCCTGCTCGGGCAAGCAAGTCAACAATACATCCATAATGCTCTTGACATGGCATTACTTCATTCTCTTCGACCATCTCATTGAATATCATAAGGCCATCTGTTATCAACCCCGAATGGCTACAAGCCCCTAAAATGCATGAGTATGTAAATCTGTCTATGTCTCCCCTACTTTTCCTCATCTTATGGTAGAGAGCAAGAGCAGCTTCTCCTTGGCTATTCATCCCATAACCATTTATAATCGCATTCCAAGAGACTAAATCTTGAAGACAACCCATCTCCTCAAAAACACTCTGGGCAAAGTCCATACAACCAGAATTCGCGTATGCTGATATGACACTATTTTGAACTGATCTATAATGGCTAAAACCAGCTTTAAGTGAATAACAATGAAGCTGTTGGCAAAGTTCAAAAGCAGCAACCACTCCAGAAGCAGTCAAAGCACTAACAATCAGCGCTGAATCAAGAGAATAATTTTCTGAGACCCATACCTCCATGAAAAGCTTCATAGCCTCTCTTGGGTGTCCATTTTGAAGACACCCTGAAATTATTGCGGTCCATGAAACGAGACTCTTCTGAGTCATCTGATTAAAAATGGTTTTTGAAGATTGTAACTCACCACGCTTTGCATACATTGTGATGAGAGAGTTTGCAAGAGGAAGATCATATTCAATGCCACAAATAACAGCTTGAGAGTGAACTTGTCTTCCTCTCCTCAAATCTCCTAGAACTGTACAAGCCAAAACAAGATTCATAATCACTACAGCATCATGATTTACCTTACTAGCCTTCATCTTGAGGAAAAGATTTAGAGCATCCACAGCATATTCAAGATTGACTAATAAGCCCATCATTGTTGTCCAACTAATGACATCTTTACATTCCATCATGTCAAAAACTTTCTTTGCTGCATCTAAATCCTTACAACATGAATATAAATCAAGTATCGAGTTGTTAACAGACATATCCGAATCAAGACCCAACTTAACTACTAAACCATGAATGGACTGAGCAACAATTCTCGACTCTAGAGCAACAGATCCTTGAACAACAGTCAACATAGTTGACTCACCAGGAATAAAACCAGACATTCTTAGTCGGTTAAACAACAAAACGCCCTCTTCAAAGAGTTCATTATCTATATAGCCGGCAAGCATAGCATTACACGAAACAATACTCGGGTTCTTCATCCCCTCAAATAATTTACATGAATCAAAGATATTCCCACATTCTGCATACATACCCAACAATGCAGTGCCCACAACCGAGTTAGATTCGAATCCACTTTTCACGGTTACTCCATGAACAGATTTCCCCAGCACAAGGTCCGGCAGACCTCGGGCGCAAACAAGAACACCAACAACAGTGTAAGAATTAGGAGCAAAACCCAATATTCGCATCTGGGAAAACAACTCAACGGACTTAGAATGGAACCCATTTATAGCATATCCATGAATCACAACAGACCATGAAACTACATTTTTATCAGTCATTTCATCGAACAGCTTCTGTGCTTCTCTAATCTTTCCCAATTTAAAATAGCTACTTATGAGCTTGGAGGTTTTAAATGGATTTACGGAAGGAACATCAGGTTTGCATGAAAAGAAGAAGCTTTTTTGAAGATAATCAAATGGGTTTTTCTTAATCTTCCAAAAGAACATGAGGAAAAAACCGAACCATAGAAGTTTGACTGATAGACAGTTATTTCTGTTGCTTGCAGTCCTCGCCTATGGATTTGAGGGCTAGGCCGTGGAACAAGATGGGCCGACAGCCCAAGACAAAAGGATTAATAAGACAAAAAACGGTGACGTTTTACACTGGGAAAACTAAGAGCAATTGATCTTCCAATATTGAATCTTAAAAGTAAAATTTAATTGTTTGATATGCAAAATTCAAATAAGTCAGAGAAGTTATATTATATATTTACGCGGGTTGCTAAAGACAATTTACATATTTTTTCGGCCCTATAAATGAATTTGGAATTGTGATCCAATCATTTTTAAAAATTATAAATTTAATTTTAAATTAATTTATAAAATAGTTTGTAAAATAGACTAACAATAAACAAAAAAAAAAAAATTATTTGTGATACGCTAACATCAAAACAATATTAAATTGCTGCTCAAAAAATTAAATTTGTTTATTTTTTTTTAAAATTGAATTTGGACTTTTTAATATTTGCAATTTATTTATTTGTCCTCACGCAATAAATGCAAGCAGGTGTTTCCCGCGTTTCTTACGCGCCGTCTCCTCTACGAGCCACGTAACGCATCGCCATCTCTGCAACTTCGACGCGTTCTTCAACTTTTCCTTCGCGCTGAAGCTTCCACTTTCCCCAAATCCTTAAATAACCCCTAGATTCTCTGTTCACAATCATAACCAGATAGATCCACAAGTATCTGCCGAGGAAAACGAAGCAGACTGATCATGTCGTCTTCTTCTTCACCAAAACCTCTTCAAAACCGACAATCTCTATACCCAGAAGTCATTCTCTCAAACCCAGAAGCCACAACTTTCTCCTCCTCTTCTTCCTCTTCTCTGTACCCTTCTATTGACACGAAGGACACGGTGGAGAACCTCTTCCCTGAAGACGACAACGTTTTAGTCCTCCAGGCTCCGGACTCTCAAGAACAAGTCCTCATCAAGGTCCCAGGAGCCATCCTCCACTTGATCGAAAAAGAAAATAGTGTGGAGCTCGCTTGCGGAGCGCTCTCCATCGTTAGCCTCACTCAGGGGAACAACGTCGTCGCTGTTTTTGCGCGTGTCGGCGATCAAATCCAGTGGCCTCTGGCTAAAGATGAAGCCGCTGTTAAACTCGATGATTCTCACTATTTCTTCACTCTCCACGTGCCCGCCGCGGACGATGGGTACGATGAAGCTGGCGTTGAAAATGGTAAGGACTTGAATTTCGAGGTGTTGAACTATGGGTTGACGATTGCGTCGAAAGGACAGAAGGATTTGTTGAGGGAATTCGACAAGGTGTTGGAGACTTACAGTTGTTTCTCGGTTAAGGAAGTGAAGGAGAAGCCTGGATGGGAGGTGTTAAATGCGAGGGAGGTTTCTCCGTCTGAGATTGAGACAGAGCCGGAGAAGAGGGATTTTTTGGCGGGAAGCTCTGTGGCGTACTGGACCACTTTGGCACCCAATGTGGAGGACTATAGTAGCTCTGTTGCGAAACTTATAGCAGCTGGGTCTGGACAGCTGATCAGGGGGATCTTGTGGTGCGGTGATGTGACTGTCGATAGGTTGAAGTGGGGAGACGAGTTCTTGAGGAAGAAGACGACACCAGGCTCGAGCTCCGAGATCAGTCCCGCCGCACTGAGGAGGATGAAAAGGTTGTGCTTTTATATAATTTGTCTTGTTTTGATAGTTGCTTGTATATAATTGGTCTTGTATTTTTAGTTCCAAACATAGACTCAATCATCAAATAAATTCTTAGGTAACTTCTTGTACAGTTATCTAGCTATTGTTGCATTTCTTGATGATGGATTCCTTCTAGGTTCTGTTTATTGATGGGCAAGTTAGGTTCCTGGTTATGAAAATCTCGACTTTGTCTGCTATTTTTAATGGTACTTGAAATATTCTAAAAGCTTGCAATTTCATGGATGAACTTATCAGGGTAAAGAAGTTGACAAAGATGTCAGAGAAAGTGGCCGGTGGAATTCTTTCTGGAGTTGTTAAAGTGTCAGGATTCTTCACAAGTTCTATTGTAAACTCATACCCTGGCAAGAAGTTTTTCAGTCTCTTTCCCGGGGAAATCGTCCTTGCTTCCTTGGATGGATTCAGTGAGTTAATTCTTCTCAGTTTTTTTGCTTTTTATTCTCCATTTTTTGTCCCTGTGTTCCGGATGATGCCTTTTTTTTTGGAAACTTTTGATGGGAAAAGAAGGAGTGTGTGTTCTTAGTTATTTATTCAGTTCTTGGTTATCAAAGGACTCTGTATAGAATTTATGAACCTCTTCATGGAACAAATTTAGCCGGAGATGTTGATCCTACTTTGTGTTTATAAACCTCTTATGCTGGCGTACAAATATGTAGGAAATAAATGCAAGCAGATTCTTTTTGCATTGCTTTGGTGTTTATGATCATCTGCACTTGTGAACTCACAGCTGTGTTTCTGAACTTCATAAACTTATTTTACTTGTGATCATCAATGTACGTCACTTTCTTTGACTTGTGTTTGGTTGAGGTTAACGACTTCTCGGTTTCCTTCTGGAGCAAAATTAATTTCTCATGCTCGATTTACAATGGTATTCTGGGATCTCTAATCTATGTGGTAAATACATACGTGCAGACAAGATTTGTGATGCTGTTGAAGTAGCTGGGAAGAATGTCATGTCAACCACAGCAGTTGTCACAACTGGACTTGTCTCGCACAGGTACATATGTTATGAAGTAATTGATTGTGCCTGATGGTACCAAAAGCATAAGCTTATAGGAAATAACTTACTACAGAATTCACTAAACTTGTAAGAAATGACATTACATATGTAGATTATATCTCAAGTGCAAGGATATACTTCGAGCATTATCATAATGGCGTATATTTATTGCCAGGAGTGGTGTTTCATAATCATATGATATTTTGTGAGCAAACTGTCATTGGATTTACATAAAGTAGCTCATCTTTTCATAACCATATCATTTTGTTGAGCAATATGGCCTTGGATGCTTTTGGTGCTGACACTGTGCTGTGGTGAAATCTTTATGCTCTCATCAAGTTGGTTGTGCTTTTTGGAACCAGTCCAATTCCACTAATCTGGGAATCTGGCCAGCAGTTGGCCCCAAAGAAATCGTTTTCTTGTGTCTAATTTCTTTTTAAATTGTGATATAGAGGAAAGTTGATCTAATCCATAGTGTAAGCTCTAGGATGGCGTGGCATTTTCAAACCCAATGAAAGTTAAAAACTGCAAGATATGTATTTATCATGTCTGGGTCAATAGTGAACAAGCCTTATAGCTGAGGCTAGTGACTAGTTCTTCACTTAAGAGGGGCGGCTTAGGCTAAGTTCTTCAGCTTTGCAAGTGGAATAGGTTACATCAAAATTTGTTGTGAAGAGAAAAATGATGGCAAACATCTGTCTGTTGCAGGTATGGCGAACAAGCAGCACAGGTAACGAATGAAGGGCTTGGTGCTGCAGGGCATGCCATTGGGACTGCCTGGGCCGTGTTCAAGATAAGAAAGGCACTCAACCCAAAAAGTGCTATCAAACCCTCAACTCTTGCCAAAGCTGCTGCAGAAGCACATTCTGCAAAATTAAAGGCGAAATCTAAGAAGTGATGGATGCTGATATTGCTTGTATCTCCTTTATACAAGCTATATCTACACTCAGAGAGACTCTTTAGGTCGAAATTTCTTAATTTCTTTTTTCCTAACGTTGTTGTTGTTGTTATAGGTGTAAAGTTATCATTTTTTTCATTAGATTTTCTGTAAATTTTGCAATGTTTTGAATTGATATTGCTTTTTTATAACAGTTGTCAAGATTTTGTAATCTTGGCTAATGGGTTTTGTTGTATCAAGTAGATAAAAACAGTAATAATAAATATTATGTGAAAATATTGTACTTCCCTAATACATTCATCTAAATTAGTTCTTTCTGCAAGTCTTAATTAATTATTTTTACCGATTAACTAACCACTCAGCTTACTAGGGAATACATTCTTTGCCCCAAATTAATCTCAATAACTAGTTTTAAAGGGCTTGTATGTTTTGAGATCAAGAACAACTCCAGCGATAGAACCAACAGCAGCAGCCACGCTGACCAAAAAACAAGCCAGACTCAGAAGTTTCAGTGCAATCCACCGGCTTGTTCCTCTTCCAATCTTCTTCTGAGAAATGTACATCTCTACTGGAAAGAACACCGTCAATGGCCAGAATCCGATTGCTCCCAGTATCCCCACAACATCGTTGAAGAACGGCAGGAGCATGGCTATGAGAGTTGTGATAATAACAAAGATGGTTCTCCACACTAATCGAAAGAAGTTGAGTTGGTAGACACCGTAAACCGGAAGCTTTATGTTGATTTCAGCTGTCACAAACTCACTCCTTGGCCATTTCTGGGCACTCCACTTCTCCACAAATGCAAACAAAGGTTGGCAAAATACCTGTAGCGTCCACAGCTTGGTGTTCTAGTAGTGGTTACAGGTAAAGAAATTCGTAGTTAGAGAAGAAAAATTGACCTGATAAGCACCAACAAGGTGGACAACAATGGCGAGATTGGCAATGTCTAGCAGCCAGTATGGATTATAAAATCCGAACCCAGTTAGAATATTTCCGGGGGCAAGATCACCAAAAGCTGCATATCCCATACATCCACAGAACAAGTAGAATATTGTAGTTACAGTAATGCTAAATAAGGTTGCCTTATTCATTGTCTTGTGCTCTGCAGGAGGAGATTTTATAGTATCCTGTATATGTAGGTGTATTAGTATACTGGTAAACAAAAAATTCTATATCTACTCAGAATTATTATGTTTTTTGTATACATATATATATTACCTGGATTTCGAGAAGGATGATCGAATAAGAATATGCAAAGGCCATTGCGCCTAGTGCTTGCAAACTTCTCCATAGCTTCTCTGTAGGGGTAACAATACTCCCAGAATTTGTCATTGTACCTATGCTAATACCTGTCAAGCTTCCTTTGAATCCTCCATTCTCTGCAAAAATAGAATTAGTATTAGCGTTTAGTACCAAATTTGTATTAGAGTTGAACAATAAATTTAAGTTACAAGCTTAAGGTTTTGAGATAATGGATTAAAATATATTGGTTAATATAGTATTAGAGCTCGAGATTCTAGTTTCCAATTTATAATTATAAGTAGCTAGAAGGATAGTCATTTTTCGTACCTACAACCTTGCCAATTCCGAGTACAAGACCAACAGAAGAGTATGTGAAAGACATAACAGCAGCGACTATGGAGAGCCACCATATTCTGTCAAAGTCTGGAATCTGAGAAAATATCACCTCTGCAATTCCGAACGTTATCATGTATCCGTTACTTGACATGTGGCATGTATCTTTTCCATTACTCTTATGGAAACAATTCGATCTCTTGATCGCCCTAAATTAACATGAAATCACCAAAAAAATAAAATAAAATCATTAGACTCGTTTACAAGTATTAATCATGAAATGCATATGAATCACTAAAGAGTATGTACATATATGGGGAAAACTAAGAAAAAAGAACTTACATCATGCTTACTGATGCTGCTATGGTATATCCAATTGCCACACCAAACAAATTTATGTGTTGAATTAACCCACATAAGAATACCTTCTTCCCTCCTGCAGCCACACAGTAAAAGCATAAAAATGTATATTCCGACTCAAATTTACGAACTTTTATAGAGGAATAGACATATGAAAATGGACCCAATTGAGAGCAAAGGAAACTAGTGTTACCCAAATAAGCTTTGACAGCATGAGTGTAAGTACAGTTCCTCTGTCCTGTGAGAGGGTCACCTGACCTATAACAGGTTGTTAGAAGAGTTGAAGTGTAGAAATTGACGAGAGAAAAAAGGATCAGAACAGTTGGTCCTGCAACCCAACCAAGCTGCCCTATCGCCCATGCCAGGGATAATACTCCTGACCCTATAACCGCTGTTATGATATGCGCTGTTGCAGTCCAAAATGTGCCTGCCATCACCCAAATTCCTTCAATGTGTATATATATGAACTTGAGAATAATATGTGATTGATTACATATACATGCATGTCTATACCTGTTCTCTTCAACCCTTCATCATCGTCAAAGATTTTGGAGTGACTAGGTTGAGAGTTTATGGCTTCACTCTCGTTGGATTTTGTTTGGACTTCCACCTGAAAGTACTGCCTTTCTTCTTCCTGAAAATCAACATCTATACATATATATCATCAACTTTACCACAACATGTAGGAGAGCTTTTCTACGTATAGATGTAAGATAATCATATACGTATATACAAAATATATATATATATATATATGTATCTAACCGCTCCATGATGGGTTCTGCATGGAAGAGTTCTACTTCTCTGCAACATGCTCGTAACTTTTGGAATATGGTGAGAGAAATTTGGAGAGGGAAGCTTTTATAGGAGGAAGATGGTTATAAAACTAAGGTGCAGAGATATATATATATATGTACACATACATATATGTAATCACATATTGGGATATATAGATATGGTGGTCTAGAATTGAAAAGTTTAGGTGCAAACGTGTAACACGCCCCTTTTGGATGATGTGCGAGTGCAAGCTTTCACGTCTGGCTTCCAAAACCACGACCGGTACTACTGTTGCAGTGAAGGAAGTGGGATGGCGTTGAAACTGGGCTATACAGATAATATATACATTATATATATTAATTATTACAATTATATGTTAATTATTTTGAAGTTCATATACGTAAATAACTAAAATAATCATATATCATTAATATATATATATATATATGATAACATCACCACAGGGTTAATTTTTAATTAGATAAAAATTCTAAAATTATGCGCATACACCTTAATATTATCTTATAGATCCTAAATCAAAAACTAAGTTACCATAATATCTCTACACTTGCTTGTTTTATATAAATTTTGTTGGTATAAAATAACATTTATATTATTTTTTATATAATTATGAAAAATTAGAATATAGTTTATGTTTAAACAATGAATTTATTAAAAATATTTTTACTATTTGTGATGTGGACCCAAATAATATATGATCATTATCTTTTCTTTACAAAAGTACTTGACTATATTATTGACATTTATAGAATAATGTTATCGAAAAATAATATTCTTTTGACAAATAAAGTTTATAACTTAATTGAATATAAATTTTTACATTATATGTTTGGTCAAAAAAGTGTGACTTTATTATAATATATTGATAACGACATCTTATTTGATATTAATTATTTTATTAATATAATTAGATCGACTAAAAGTGATAAGGATAATTTTAATATTATTTTTAAAAAAAAAACTTTATTATAAAAAACTGTACTAACATAATTTATATGTATAATTAACAGCTAACGTGGCAATTTGTGAGTTAAATGTATAAGAGGGTAAAGTCGAAAGCAATATAGGAGTAATGATGAAATTTGCCTCTCGTGGTGGATGGAATTGCATTTAGGAAAGCTTTCATTTGGTGAGTCCAAAATAAGTGGAAGCAACCTTGTCAACTTTCCAATTGCTGGAAATACTCTTCGTTTTTTCATCATTTTGCTCATAGAAACTTCTTTTTCTTATATAGATATATATATATAGGTATATATAAATGTATGTATATGTATATATTATGGCTATCCAATAAACACAAACAAGACGCCAAGTGTCTTTCTCCCTCAACAAATTTAGAGAATTAAAGTGATCATTAAACAATACTTAAATTGGTTAGTGACAAATTATTATTTTATTTCCTTAAATAATAAGCCATGATATTTGTATTAATTTATATAAATAAATTTTACTTCAATTGAAAATATAAAAAAAAAAAACTTATATTTTTTATTCTTTAATTATTTTATTTTTTTAAAAAAAAAATTATCCAAATATTATAACCGAAAAATGAAAGATGATGTCATACCACTTTCTATTTCTATTTGCACTATTCTACCTAAAATTTAGATTAATAATATTAATTTAACTTTTTCTATATAGTAGTAGAATCATAGTTTTTTAATTTAGATTTTGTGCTTAATTTAATTTATGTATATTATATATATATATTACTAAAATTTTCACCATGAATTTGAGATATCATACTATCAATTTTAATAAAATGCCCAATTAGGTTTAAATTATTGACAATATTATTTTTTAATTATTTTATTTATTAATGGTTAAAAATTGGGAATTTTAAATAAATTTTTGGGTCTTCCTAATATAATCATAGAATAGAAACTTAGCTGAAATACGTGAAAAATTATCAGAAGTAAAATTAATTTAAAACTTAACAGAATGGAAAATTGAATCTCAAATGAAAAAGGACAACCCAAAAAAAAAAAAACACAGAGAATTAAAACAGATTACTTATTTTAAACGGCAACGTTTGAATCGGAACTATAGACGTCGTCGTTTTGACCCAACCTTTCCCATTTCTCAAGTTACCCCACTGTGTGTCTTGTTCCCCAAGTTCAGTTGTTCTTTTTCTTTCTCAGAGACCCGGATCATAGAGAGCAAAGCTAAAATCCTAATACAAAAAGCTAGCGAAACTCAGTTCGGGAAGTGAAAAGGAAAATAACGAGAAGCAGAAAAGGTAAATTATGGCTCGATACGATCGTGCGATCACGGTGTTCTCTCCTGATGGTCACCTTTTCCAAGTTGAATACGCTCTCGAAGCCGTTCGCAAAGGGAACGCGGCCGTCGGGGTTCGTGGCTCCGACATCGTCGTCCTCGGTGTCGAAAAGAAATCTACTGCGAAGCTCCAAGACTCTAGGTACATATATGCGTATACACACGTGCAGGCATTCTGTCTTGAGCTTCGTACACTGTGTTATATTTGCGTGTCCACATTTATAAGAAAATTTAAGTATTTCTAAATGATCAGATGAATTGTGGAAACTGTGGAGTATGTTTTATTCCGTTTAAGTTGTGCGTGAGTTGGGAGTGATGAATCAAATGTTAGGTTATATTTATTTTGCTTTTCCGTTATTTCTAATTTTCAGCTTTTTGTATGCTCTGGTCCTAAATTTCTACCAGAACTTTCTTTTGTTTAGTGACGTTTTGGAATCTCCATCTAGCCAACCCTGGTTTTAATCTCTAGATACGGTATTTGGAAGCTATTGTTATTGTAATTTCATCAATTAATGTGCCTCCTATATGCAAACCCATGTTCCCTTTGGAAGGTGAAGGCTAGTGTCAAAAATATTATTCTTGCTTTGCTCTGTAGTTTCTAAAGGCAGTTTGATTTAATAGTTAAATCAAGCATTAGATACAATGCTGCTTAAGTTTCATTCTGTTCAAAAGAAAAGACTGAGCTTAGTGCTGGTAAATTGTTTGCTCGTGCCGAATTTCGTTGGTAATTTATTGAACTTTTGATTTTAAGATGTAAAATTGTTCAGAAATGTCAAAACCTTCAGATGGTTAACCTTGTCTCATTCAACAAGATATTATCTGTAACCTCTTGAAAATCATGCTTAATGAAATCCTGCTAGGGCATTTTTACCTTTACCATGTTGTTTTCTGTTTCTAGACTATCAAGAACTATGTGATAATGGTAGCTATGTTGGTTCTGGTATTGGCATCAATAATACTGTCCCAAATTGCGGGTATCCATCATGTAGTTTTTTTCTCATGCACCGTTATGTGATCTGATTTCTCACTGGTGCAATCTCTTTTTAGGAGCTTTCATGCTGACAATATTATTTGCTGCTTCTGCACACAGATCAGTTAAGAAGATTGTATCATTAGATGAACACATTGCGTTGGTCTGTGCTGGTTTAAAGGCAGATGCACGGGTCTTGATCAACAGGGCACGGATTGAGTGCCAGAGCCATCGGCTTACAGTTGAGGACCCTGTTACTGTTGAATATATAACTCGTTATATTGCTGGTCTGCAACAGAAGTACACACAAAGTGGTGGTGTGAGGCCATTTGGTCTCTCAACCTTAATAGTTGGTTTTGATCCATACACAGGGGTGCCATCTCTTTATCAAACAGATCCATCTGGAACATTTTCTGCATGGAAAGCTAATGCAACAGGGAGAAACTCAAATTCAATGAGGGAATTTCTGGAGAAAAATTATAAAGAAACATCTGGGCAAGAAACTGTGAAGCTAGCAATCCGTGCCTTGCTGGAAGTAAGTTACTCTTGCTCTGGCTATATCTACTGTGCATGTCAGAAATATAAGGAATGAAAAAAGAAGGTTTTCTCATCAATATACTACCTTAGTGTATGTTAATTTCAATTCGCTACTCTTTGCAGCAAGTGGATTTATTTAAAATCTTTACGTAGTACGTCAAATATCTTGTGCATGAAATATATACGAGTCATAGTAGAAAAGTAGCACAGAGATTTTACTCTTCATTTTACTCGTCCTAATACATGTGATTGATATCTTTTTTCGTCATTATTGATAATCTTTTTCCTATACTATGAGGTTTTATAGTTAGCTGTCTATTATGCATACCCCCCCGCCCCCCCACCCCAAATCATTCCCACGCATTTTCGTGTCTTCGTTGTATGTTTTCTTCCTTCCATTTTCTCTTTGCTACAAAACTTAAATCATTTTGCTGGGAAGAAATGGAAATTGAGCATCCTGTTGTTTTTCAGCCATTGTGTTGAATTTGTTTATTTATAAAAGAAGAAATAATACAAGAAAAAAGGATAGGGAACTACAAGCTGAAAGTGGGAGCTGGTTGCCTTGAATTAAAAAATACCAAGAGAACAGTAAAATGATAAATGACAACATGACCCTACAGGGAAAGCAGATTAAGGAGGTGTTATCACTCCTCAAATCCTCTGCCCCTTGAGATTAAAAAGTTTGCCTTTTGACCTCTCTTTAAACCTTGAATCCTAAAGGGCATATCTACCACAGGAAGTTATAGAAACTTCCTTGATGTTAAATCCTCTACATTGTTTCCAAAAATAGCAGATCTTAATAATTCTTGTTGCATTTGAAGAAGTAGTGTCAGTATATTTTTATTTTTAGCGGTATGGTGAATTTTCCTGGATAATGGTTTGCTTTAAACCCTGAATCTTAAAGGGGAAGCATGTGTACCAGACAAAGTTATAGAAACTTTCATTGATTGTTGAATCCTATACAATGTGCCCGAAAGTAGCATATCTTAATGATTCTTGTTGCATTTGATGAAGCAATATCATGTATACGTTTTTTATAGCATTATGGTGAATTTTCCTGGATAATGGTTTGATCTAATTCAGGAGATAACCTATTCTCGTTATCTTTAACTCCCAGCTTTGGATGACTGAAAATTGTGTCTCTCTTTATTTTTTCCCTGTTTTGATTAGGTTGTTGAGAGCGGGGGAAAGAACATAGAAATTGCCGTGATGAGAAAAGAGCATGGACTGAGACAACTTGAGGAAGCCGAAATCGATGCCATTGTTGCCGAAATAGAAGCTGAAAAAGCAGCGGCAGAGGCTGCAAAGAAGGCCCCTCAAAAAGAAACCTAGTTTCATTAGGGTTATCAGTCTACTATCATATGTATCCATGCAGTGTCCAAGGCTTCTTCTACTTTTCACGTATAATTTCAACATATTATATGTATTCGTGCTTTTAATGTTAATTTCTTTGTGAAACAAGATCAATGTTGAGTGCTTCACATTCTCTCCTCTCCCTCCTCCATCCAGTCTTTCTGAAGAAGAAATAGGACATGAGTGACCCCGACATTCAACCTCTTATCGAAATGTTGGACATGTTCATTCTTCTTCAGATGCTTGAACTACGAGGAAAGAATTATTAATTGCTCCAGAAGAACATATCGGGTAGGAAGTTTTGTTTATTTAAATTTTATTTTTATAAAGTTCTTATAAAGATCTGAAACTAACCAATTAGACTTAGAAAATTAATTTGTATTCCTGGAATATTTAATAATATACTAGTTTAGGAAGAATTATTTTGTAGACATGGTGTATCTTTCATTATTATTGGAAACTTCAGTCTCCTTAAAGTCCAGTGATGGATTTACGTTCCCTTTTCATGTAGGTTAAACCAAGGTCCATTGGGCTTAGCCTTTCTAGGCCCTAATTTGCCGTGGATTTTAATATTTAACCAACTTTTTCTTCACTAATTTTGAATATCCTCGTAACATATGGGACAAATCTGAAATACCCTAATGTAGAAACAGTTTATACATCCATACATATACGGATATATATAATGAAATGGGAGACAGCCTTCTTGATTTTTTTAGGCTGGTAAATTGATTTTGACCCATTTTTCGTTTATAAATAAAAGTAATAATTATAAGTTTGAACTTTTCATAATATTTTTCTATTAAATACTTTTCGAAGAATAAAATATCTTAACATGGTGTGTAATTAAATTATTCAGGAAACCCAGTTCATTGACCGAATTGATTGATTCAAAATTTTATATATAAAATAATAAAATTAATTAAAAATATATTGGATTTCAAATTTCATCTATAAAATTATAAATAGATAAAAAAAAAATTTAAGATAAATATTATAAATGCGCCCCCAAATAAAATAAATTAAAAAAAAAAAGCAGAGGCTTTAACCATTGACGGCAGTCAATTTGTCGTTTAGCCCTAAAAAGAAAAAAACCTGTTCATTTAAACAGTAAAAGAAAACATGAATCTGTTCCTTTACCCTGTTTGTAGTAATTCAGACAAAATAATTTTGTCAGCTGGCTATGATTTGTAATAAATTTAGAACCCGTATAAAATTTATTTTTTAATACTAAATAATATAAAATGTAAGCTATATAAATTAATGTATTCGAATAAATTATTGAAAAATAAGATAATAATGTCTACCCTTTTACAAAATAATTCCGACCCATCTAATATATATATATATATATATATTGTAGGTATAGGTATGAAAAATAAACCTAAATTTTTGTGGGTGGTATGATTATCAATTTGGCTAATGATTCACAGAACCAAAGCAAAATTCTAAAGCATGATGATGGGCGTAGACTTATAATTTCACTTTCTTTGAAAATAAGGTGGTGAAGATGAAGATGAAGATGAAGATAAATGATGGTCCAATTTCTTCCTTTACTCAAGTACCAACAACCAATCATACATATATCATTATTTTTTAATTATTAATTTTTTATTTATTTTTACTACGAAACATTAGTTACATTTAATTTTTATATTAGTGTATCATATTTTTATTCTTTCTCTATGAATTTAAGTTTAAACACCAAACTTAATTTTGTTATGGTAATAAAATTGAACATGGGAAGTGGCAAATATAGAATTAACTAAAAATTAAGTGGTGAAAAAACTAGAAATATAAAGAGAATAATCCCTTATGTTTTTCCATAAATGATGGGCGAATGATTACATATCCTTCTTCCTCCATGTGATAAGGTAAGATGTTTTTATCAGGTTGCCCAAAACCTTGACTTTGTATGAACTGATTAAAATTCTGCTTCGATATTTTGATTTGATGCCAATAAGATTTTACTTTAGACTCTCTAAAATCTCCATTATTGATTTGATTACTATAAGGTGAAGACTTGTCTTTTAATTTAAATCTTATCATCCCAAAATATTTGACTACAAAAGTTTTCTTTTTCAAAACGATTTAAGTTATTGTGAAATCTACAGTTTGATCAAATTGTAATTTAGTGTTTGATGTTATTTTGTTGAAATAGTTTTGATATTAGGATTAATTTTTTTAAAAGATAGTATAAAGTGTCCATTTTAAACTATTATTTTTGTTTTAAAATTTTGATTAATCATTGTGGATTTTTTTTTTTTTAAAAAAAAAGCTATGTCAATTTTTTAATCCGTCATAAAATATTCTTCTCGTCCGAATATATTATGATTCGGATGACTAACCCCCAGCTTGATCATCAAATTTTATCAATATAATAATGAATTAAAGAATTAAACATTATAAATTGATCTGTAACAGCCCCGGAAATTTAAAATGAAATGTATATTAAAAATATCAAATGCGGAAGCGAAGTCAAAATTCGAATAACATCCCTTATACTAAAACCAAAAACGTGCTCACAAAATATAAAAGATCAAACTACCTAAAGGAGAAACTTGAAAGTAAAAGCTACGAATATGACTATGGAGTCTTTAGGCGTCCCCTTCGTCGTCCTCCTGCGGAACCGGCTCGGGAACGATGTCATCTTGATCTAAAATAATTAAATAAGGAATGAGCTACACTAGCCAAGTAAAGACATCACGATATCTCACCGGCACGGAGGTAAAGGTGGGTAGAAAACACAAAAAGACCAATGGAGCATAATTTACAACAAATTCTTTCATCAATAATAAATCCTTCACCATCCACTTACCTCGATGGAATGCATAAAACAGTATACGAAAGTAATAACATTATCATCATCATGAAATCATATATAAACTGTATAACATAATACTTATCAAACCTTTTGTAATTCAATCGTTACACAACATATTTTTCCTCTTTTACCAGCCCACTAGTATCTATGGGGATCCATAGGGGTCCCACTACCCGTTAACCCTTAACACTTGAAATCATATTCCAGGGCCGTCCCCATACCCCGTCCGGTATGGGTGCCAAAACTATAAACCTCATTACCCCGTCCGGTATGAGGGTGAAACGGGTCGTCCCCATACCCCGTCCGGTATGGGCGCCAAAACACATAAGATCTCCATACCCCGTCCGGTATGGGAGACCACAATCCCGGTAGGGTTCCCTACGGACCCGGTCCGTCCACCATCTCCCAGGATATCTAGTCAGGCTGACCTCATTATACAATTACCCATTTACATAATCTATCATTCTCTTTTCCCTCAGTCAGCATCATCAATCCACATACAAACAAGCAAAACAATAATTTATGCCAAACAGACAAACATACAGCATCAATATCCCAGTCATTCAATCCATAATCGGTAAAACAATAAAATATGCACACGAAACTATAAAATGAAAACATCAAACTTCATACTGCTTTTAAATTGTAAAACATTGTAAATAACAATTAACCGACAACCACACTAGACTCGGGCTCCATTAGCGATCTTAAGCAATTTCACACATTCGTTGATTCATGAAATACTGTTTTATCATTTATTGAACTTTAATACCGTGATAGGAAATACGGTGAGGGGTCCTTACTCGTTTTGGGGTCCGAACACGGCTTCACAGTGCGCCTACAGGCTGTCCCTAATTTTTCCTGAATTTTTCCCAGGGAACTGAAACGCACTACTGGTACCTGCACATGTTCCAAAAAAATCCCAAATTAGGCCCAGGGCCCCTTTTTGGCCAATATCGCAATTCCGGCACGGCGGCTCCGCCGTGCTCCGGCGACAACGCCGCCGCAAGCGGCGGCGATTCGCCTCAGTTTGGCCGTTTTCGGTAGAACCTTATTGGATTATATGAGCTTATCTCCGTTTCCGGCCGAATTCGGCCACACTTGCATCGATCCTTGCGATTAAACAACTCTAGGGCCCTCGGGGGGCCAAAAAATTACGAAAAACCGAAGCTTACCGACGGCGGTGCTCTCGGGTGCGGCGGCTCTCCGGTGAAGTTCGTGTTTTGGTGATTCGGCTCCGATCAACCTGTAGAGAAAAGAATGGTGATTACGGTGATATAAAAATTGCATTAAACGGAGGCCGGGAAGGGCCTCATCGGAGGCAAAAATCGAGGAGGGGCGCGGCGGCGCCGCTGGGTTTCGGCCGTGTTTTCCGGCCGTTTGGCCGGGATTTTGGCTCCGATTTGGCCACAGGGGAAATTAGCGTGGAAAAACGAGTCGGGAGTATGAAATTTACCTCGATCGGCGGTCGAAAATCTCTCCGGTGCGGCGACGGGTGGCGGCGGCCGGCTTCTGGTTCGTCTTCTCCGGCGAGGGCAGGCGGCTAGGGTTTTGTGGTCTGGTGTGGGGGTCTTATTTATACCCTTTTGCCTTTTGATCTCAGCCGTCCATTTTGATTTAATCTGGGCCGTCCGTTTTTTATTGAATCTGGGCCGTCCGTGCGATTGCATCTGGGCCGTCCGATCGCGCATATGCGGATCGCCAACGTGGCCAGTCCCGGATCGACGTGGTCTTGCCACGTGGCAGGTCCCGGTTGGCCGGGACTGCTGACTGGGTCTGCTGACGTGGCTGCTGACGTGGCCTCTCCTTTTTTTTTTTCTTCTTCAATTTCCCGGGCGCTACATGATCAATGTCAGTATATAATATACTTATAAAGTATATAGTTCTACATTCTTAAAAAAAATTAGAACTCAGTAAAATTTAAGTATAAAAATCTTAACCAATAAATAATTATATTAGTGGTTAATCATTATTGGTTAAGTTCGTTTTTATTAGGAGTAGATATCAATTTTTTTTTTCTTGTAATTTTTAATTTTTAATATAAATAATTTATTTGTTAAGATGCAAAAAGAAATTTACTATAAACATATGAGAGATTACATTGATTATTAAATAATTATTAGGATATTTCTTACTATTTGCTGAATTTTAAAAGTAATTCAAAAATATTTTTCATAAAAATTTATAAATGACGAAAAAAAATAAATTAAAACAACACTAGAAAACCTTATATGATGCATCTAAAGAATAAATAAAAATCGAGTTTGTATTATTAGTAATAGTAAATTTTTAATAAAGAAAAAAATGTTAAATTAGTTTTTACTATATTATACTTATTTCGATTAAAGAAATTTAATCTCTACCAAATTTTTTTTTACTTAAATATATCATAATTTTTTATAATTTAATTTAATTTAGTTACTGCAACTCCAACAACATACTAATGAGTTAAATTTTTATTCTTGTTTAATCAAGTATTATTGATCAGTCATTTTCAACTCACAATACATTTATAAAGTGACGAGTTATATATTTTTAATAAAATTTAAACTCGTAATATTTAAATAAAATATAATAAACCATAATATTATGGTTATTGATTACGATAATCAATAGATTAATACAAAAATTAATAGACGAAGTGAATTAAAAAAAAATAGATAAAGTGAATTGACATGTAATTTATATATAATTATTATCTATATTTATTAAAAATCTTAACAAAACTGATATTTATATTTTTGTTATATAAAATATAACTTATTATTTCTAAAAAGCAGTAAAAATTTTGGTTATAATTATATCCAATTGTTAAGAAAAATGAATCTAAGACTACTCAACCCTTTTTCTTTGTCTTTTCTTCTTGGATTAAAACAACTAAAGACCGATACATAATGCTAAGTACATATGATATTTTTGAAGATATCTCATATATACATACATACATATATATATATATATATATTACATATGTATTTCAGTGATTTGTGGGACTCGTGCTTCAAATCACGAGCATAATCATTTGATTATGTTTTAATGAAAAATTAGGAGAACGTAATCATTGGATTAAGAATTCCCGCTTTACTATGAATAGTCTAAATGAATTATTATTATTTTTTTTAAAAAAAAAACATATTTATTAAGCTATTTTTTTAGAGATTAATTACGTATGATAATTATTAATTATAATTTTACTGCATTTTTCAAATATTTATTTAAAATAAAATTGAGGTGGTACATAACAAAGTTTTTTAACACCTCATAAAAATCGATGGATTATATGGAGACTAATTACTATCCACGACATGTTAAATGTCTCAAAGACAAACAATAAATTGGATGGGTCCTTCCACACATCTATCTTATATCATATCATGTATAGATACAAAATAATTGATGCTTATATTATTATTTATTTTTTTTTTTGTAACAAGTTTTGATCCTATAATTACTTTAATTTTAATTGAAAATAAAAATTTACATTCGTTTATAATAAAATTTATGTGCATTTCGACTCTCGTTTAAAGAAAAATTCGCATATATTAAAATAATAATTCAATTTTTTTAATTTTAAAAAAAATCAATTTCCACAACTAAATAAAATTATTGTACTTGATAAATTGACATGATATTTAATAATTGATCCCTAAAATTGAATAAAATTGTAATAGTGCCCCACCCATTGGACATAAAATTATAATCCCATTAGGATGTACCCAAATGATTTAGATATGTTTATGAGTCATGGTGACCCCATTTAACCCAACTACCAAACTTTCCCATATGTGGGTGGGGCCACATAAATATATTGTCTACCAAATTGGATAATTCAATTTAATGCTTTCTCTCTCTCTCTCTCTCTTACAATATGAATTATTATTGGGTTTTTTCTAATGAATTTCAAAATAAATTATCATCGGGTTCAATAAAGTTTTAAATTTACCTTAAATTATGGCAATTTATATATATAATGTAAAATATATGTTATAATTATTCGTATTTTGATATAGAGAATGTAACTTTAATGGTACGTGATAAATTCATTGTTAATCTTTTATAATACCAAACATAAGATATTTTGTAATAAATTTAACACTAAAAAATAAAAATAATTTAAACCTTATTAGGTAACAATTAATAAATTAGGCCTTGGTATAATATATATATATATAGTTTAGGTATATAAATTACTTGTGTGACTTATTAACTATGAGAATATTTTTTTGTTATATAAAGTCATACCTATTTGCTTGTATGAAGTGTTTGATTTGGTTTTCTATCGTATTCTTACATCATTTTGATACTAATAATATAAAATCACTTGAATTATAAATAAGATACGTCATAATTTAATTTATTGTATAAATTTATTATTTTCAAGTAAAAGGATTAATATTTTATTTTATTTATAAGAAATTATAAGTTCGAGTTAAATTTTCTTATGTTATAATTAATGTGTTTACTCGTATAATTAATGAAATGTTATATATGAATATCAAACTAAAAGATTTTTTAAATAATAATATTCACCGATCATCAAATCTAGAACCTCAAACATAACTATAACTTTATACGTATATATATTCTCATAAAGAAACTCTACACTACATGCATCATATATAACATACATGTGCATGAGGAGTTGGGACAGAGTTGTATGTAGAAAACAATTAAAGCGAGGGATGGCAATGTGGAAAAAAGTGAGAAATGGAGGGCCAGGGGCAATAAATAAATAGAATAAATTAAAGGGAGTTTTGGTGAAAAGGACAAATTAAATTAGTTGTTGACCTGTACGGTGAGGACTTTCT